>NW_026126950.1:0-413101 GCF_943737965.1 Phodopus roborovskii | reverse complement strand
CTTTCTTCAACTTTACTTTGATAGCATCTATGACAATCACAACAATGAAGTTCATTTATGCACTTTCCTAAAGAGGGAGAAAGAGGGGCCATGACTACATGGGTGTGGGCCAATAAGTGCATCCCGGTATTCTATATTCTTACCTTATTAATATGAAGGCCATCAGCTTTCAATCATTGCTCAACTTGGTGATTTCCATTGCTACCTAACTACGCTCTTGAGCTTCTAGTTCCCCCACAAGATAAAAGTCCAAACTCCTTAGTTTGTTTGGAAAGCTTTAGGAATTTTTGTTTTTTTTTTAAATTAAGCCCTGAGGAATTTGAGCCTTGCATACCTGGGTTCTAGAAAACAGAGTGTTTACCTCTGAAATCTAAAAATCCACAGCATTTTGATTCAGGTGAGAACCCTACCTCCAAGGTTGAATAAGACATATCAGCCACAATCCCAAAGGAACACACAGGATTCACTTTTCAGAACAAATGCTTCTGTCTCTCTCTCCCCATAACATAAACACACACACCCACACCCACACCCCACACCCACGCACACACACACACACACACACACTCACAGTAAACAAACAGATTTATACCATATTGTATTGTGGTTGGTTGTCTTCACCTATTTTGTCCCTGTTTCCTTTTCTGTTTCTTTACTCCAGAAAGGGTTTCCCTGTGTAGCCCTGCCTGTCCCCAAACTCACTTTGTGTACAAGGCTGGTCAAAAACTGAAGTGATGCCTACCTCAGCATCCCTTAATACAAACTGGCTCCCTTATTTCCAGAATTAAGGCAAAAGCTGTCAGGTTTTTCAAATTGATAAATACAAGTGAATTGATACTGCATAATCTGAACACATATTACCTGCAAAAAGCAATGTCTGTAGTGCCACGATACTCTGCAATGACACAGAGAAATACCCACTTTGAAATTGACACGCTCCATCTTTTTCAAAACTTGAATCAGAAGTTAGTTCCAATTTTCTCATACACAATATGATATGTTTATTAATATTGACAAACTGTTCGTTCCTAATTTCTTAAAACAATCAAAATTGTTATGAGATACATAAACGTCCAATCAAATTTCATGGGGGAATGAATGCAGCAGCATACCTTTGTTTGCCTCAAAGTTGCCACATGTTGTTGGAACAGGTTCAGCTTCTCTACAGTGGGGTCAGAGGTGATATGCACATCATACATAGGCCTATGAAGAAGTTTACATAGTTCCTCATATTGTTATAGAGTAGTTTATGTTTATGAATTCTCTCTTTTTTACATTTTTTGAGGATATTCTACATGAGTGTCCAAATCTTTTCTAGTTAATGGACACTTTTCTGTTTTTTTTTGATGAAACCAGATATGATTATAGTAAGGTGCAAGGATGCTAATGGAACTACAAAATAAAGGAATGCCAAATGGGTAAATTGACATACAAGGCAGTTTAAGCCTCGGGTGGTTTCACAATTTTTTAATTGTAGCTCTTGGGAGACAGAAGGGCAGTGGTTATCTGTGAGTTGGAGACCACCCTTGAATACAAACTATGGGCTAAGATGGGCAGGGCTATTACACAGGAGATAAACTGCCAAAAATGTAGGTTATGCCAAACAGAAAATATTGAAAAAAAAGGATCACCTAATACTTCTAGCAAGAAAGAACAATTATGACTTTGTTTCGTGCTTGACTTCTGCTATGTGGCCAAGAAATACCTCACGTCCTGATACTCCAACCTCATTTTCAGGTTAAGCTTACAGGTATCAGTCACCATGCTCAACTTCCTTTACAATTCCTACTGTAGTAAAATATCCCTGAATTATAGCCCTGTGTGTAATATCTTTGGTAGTAAATAGAGACTGCTCCAATTTATACTGTAGTAAAACACCCCTGAATTATTGCCCTGCTCCAAGTTAACAACAATCTTAATGAGAATTCCATCCCCACAAATGGGACAAAAGCAATATGTACTCAGCAAAACTCTATTGCAAGTATAAACACAGCCAGTTTTTCACTTTCAATACAGAACTCAATTTACACAGTACTTACTCTAATATTCCCATGATCAACTCTTTGCGCATTACTATGAATACAGTAGATCCTGCCCCATTCCTAGTATATAAAGAAGGCAGTAGAGTGAGTATTATTTATATATTGTAAAATAAATTTTCACTAATCATTGTTTAAAAATTGACTTATATTCAGGGAAAAAAGATGTGATTAGTATAATCCAAAGGTTCTCATGTGCCTAAATTCACATGAGTGAACTTGAGTGTTTAAGAAAAAAAAAGTATTTTTTATTTAGCACATCTACATCATTTATATTAACTTAAGGAAAATGCTCTAATGTCATGGTCTTCTTGAAGGATCAATTATCCTTACCTTGAAAGGCAGTCTGACTGCTAGTGTTATTCCATCTACAGACATGGGTGGTATGCTTCTACTTTAATAGTAATGGAACATGAGATACCTCAACATTATTACTCAGCTCTCCCTGGTGTCCCATATTTTCAGAATCATCCTGGATGGCTGAGTGGTACACAGGTTTGATCATTAAAGGAGCCAAAAGTTTTAAGTTTGTCTGGTAACAACTATTTGTATCACTACATATACTCGGCTCTTATGTACGCATTTATTCTCTGGTGGTGGATGGTAGCTCAGACATATATATGAAGAAGGAATGGAGGACAGAAATCAAGATTGGGGTGATACTGTCTACCTGGGTTTTTGATATAAAGCCTAACTTACAAGACTATGAGATTCTTTCCTTCATGTATTTAAGTGTGTTGCTTTTTGAACCTGGTGACCACTGAAGTCACAAGTCAGGGCTGGTTTCCCTGGAATAGCAGTTCAGGACAGTTGTAGTCCACCACATGGGCTGGAAACTGAAACCTGCTCTTATGCAAAAGAGCAGAAAATGCTGGCAAGTGCTCAACCTATCTTCAGCTGCTGTCTTATTTTACGTATTTTGGAGGTGAAGTTTCTCATTCCACCTATCAATGTTGAAGTTAGAAGTATATGCAACCATTATGTTTTTTCACTCGAGACAAGGTTCCTATAGGATGCCCTGGCTGTCTTGAAACTTACTCTGTACAACAGGCTGACCTTTGGAGAACTTTCTGCCTCTGCCTCTGCCTCTGCCTCCAACGAACTGGTGTTAAAGGCATAATCCACAACCCAGCAATCTGGATTAATTTTCAAGAATTGTGAGGATTGACTTCAGGTTTTCATGGCTTTGAGGGAAGTAGTTTTCAAATTAATCAATTTATTCAGTGTTTCCTAACCCCCTCTTTCAAACAAACACCAATGCCTCCCAATTCTCTAAAGTTAAAATATTATTATGCTACTACCTCCAAGCTGGCCTTGGCTACAAAGCAAGACCCTGCCTCAAAACAAATAAGTACCCTTTCTTCAACTGCCTCAAAACAAATAAGAACCCTTTCTTCAACTTTACTTTGATAGCATCTATGACAATCACAACAATGAAGTTCATTTATGCACTTTCCTAAAGAGGAGAAGAGGGGGCCATGACTACATGGGTGTGGGCCAATAAGTGCATCCCGGTATTCTATATTCTTACCTTATTAATATGAAGGCCATGCAGCTTTCAATCATTTGCTCAACTTGGTGATTTCCATTGCTACCTAACTACGCTCTTGAGCTTCTAGTTCCCCACAAGATAAAGTCCAAACTCCTTAGTTTGTTTGGAAAGCTTTTAGGAATTTTGTTTTTTTTTAAATTAAGCCCTGAGGAATTTGAGCCTTGCATACCTGGGTTCTAGAAAACAGAGTTTTACCTCTGAAATCTAAAAATCCACAGCATTTTGATTCAGGTGAGAAACCTACCTCCAAGGTTGAATAAGACATATCAGCCACAATCCCAAAGGAACACACAGGATTCACTTTTCAGAACAAATGCTTCTGTCTCTCTCTCCCCATAACATAAACACACACACCCACACCCACACCCACACCCACGCACACACACACACACACACACACTCACAGTAAACAAACAGATATACCATATTGTATTGTGGTTGGTTGTCTTCACCTATTCTATCCCTGTATGTGCCTTTTCTGTTTCTTTACTCGAGAAAGGGTTTCCCTGTGTATCCCTGCCTGTCCCCAAACTCACTTTGTGTACAAGGCTGTTCTAAAACTGAAGTGATGCCTACCTCAGCATCCCTTAATACAAACTGGCTCCTTATTTAGAATTAAGGCAAAAGCTGTCAGGTTTTTCAAATTGATAAATACAAGTGAATTGATACTGCATAATCTGAACACATATTACCTGCAAAAGCAATGTCTGTAGTGCCCACGATACTCTGCAATGACACAGAAAATACACTTTGAAATTGACACACTCCATCTTTTTCAAAACTTGAATCTGAAGTTAGTTCCAATTTTCTCATACACAATATGATTTTTTATTAATATTGACAAACTGTTAATTCCTAAATTCTTAAAACAATCAAAATTGTTGTGAGATACATAAACGTCCAATGAAATTTCATGGGGGAATGAATGCAGCAGCATACCTTTGTTTGCCTCAAAGTTGCCACATGTTGTTGGAACAGGTTCAGCTTCTCTACGGTGGGGTCAGAGGTGATATGCGCATCATACATAGGCCTATGAAGAAGTTTACATAGTTCCTCATATTGTTATAAGAGTAGTTTATGTTTATGAATTCTGTCTTTTTTTACATTTTTGAGGAATTCTACATGAGTGTCCAAATCTTTTCTAGTTAATGGACACTTGTCTGTTTTTTTTTTTTTTTTTTAATGAAACCAGATATGATTATAGTAAGGTGCAAGGATGCTAATGGAACTACAAAATAAAGGAATGCCAAATGTGTAAATTGACATACAAGGCAGTTTAAGCCTCGGGTGGTTTTCACAATTTTTTAATTGTAGCTCTTGGGAGACAGAAGTGCAGTGGTTATCTGTGAGTTGGAGACCACCCTTGAATACAAACTATGGGCTAAGATGGGCAGGGCTATTACACAGAGATAAACTGCCAAAAATGTAGGTTATGCCAAACAGAAAAAAATGAAAAAAGGATCACCTAATACTTCTAGCAAGAAAGAACAATTATGACTTTGTTTCGTGCTTGACTTCTCCTATGTGGTAAAAAAATAACTAGAGTCCTGATACTCCAACCTCCTTTTCAGGTTAAGATTACAGGTATCAGTCAACATGCTCAACTCCCTTTTACAATTCCTACTGTAGTAAAATATCCCTGAATTTTTGCCCTGCGTGTAATATCTTTGGTAGTAAATACAGATTGCTCCAATTTATACTGTAGTAAAACACACCTGAATTATTGCCCTGCTCCAAGTTACCAACAATCTTAATGAAATTCCATCCCCACAAATGGGACAAAAGCAATATATACTCAGCACAATCTGTATTGCAAGTATAAACACAGCCAGTTTTTCACTGTCAATACAGTACTCAAATTACACAATACTTACACTAATATTCCCATGATCACCTCTTTGCCCATTACTATGAATACAGTAGATCCTGCCCCATTCCTGGTGGATAAAGAATGAAGTAGAGTGAATATTATTTATATATTGTAAAAATATAGTTTCACTAATCATTGTTTAAAAACTGCCTTATATTCAGAGAAAACAGATGTGATTAGTATACTCCAAAGGTTCTCATGTGCCTAAATTCACATGAGTGAACTTGAGTGTTTAAGAAAAAAAAAAAGGATTTTTCATGTAGCACATCTACATCAATCATATTAACTTAAGGAAAATGGTCTAATGTCATGGTCTTCTTGAAGGATCAATTATCCTTACCTTTGAAAGGCAGTCTGACTATTGGTATTATTGCATCTATACACATGGGTGGTATGATTCTACTTTAATAGTAATTGGAACATGAGATACCTCAACATTATCATTCAGCTCTCCCTAGTGTCCCATATTTTCAGAATCATCCTGGATGGCTGAGTGGTACACAGGTTTGATCATTAAAGGAGCCACAAAGTTTTAAGTTTGTCTGGTAACAACTATTTGTATCACTACATATACTCGGCTCTTATGTACCCATTTATTCTCTGGTGGTGGATGGTAGATCAGACATATATATGAAGAAGGAATGGAGGACAGAAATCAAGTTTGGGGTGATATTGTCTACTTGGTTTTTTGATATAAAGCCTAACTTACAAGATTATGAGATTCTTTCCTTCATGTATTTAAGTGTGTTGCTTGTGAATCTGGTGACCACTGAAGTCACAAGTCAGTGCTGGTTTCCCTGGAATAGCAGTTCAGGACAGTTGTAGTCCACCACATGGGCTAGACACTGAAACCTGCTTTTATTCAAGAGAAGAAAAGGCATGCAATTGCACATTGTATCTTAAGCTGCTGTCTTATTTTTATGTATTTTGGAGATGGAGTTTCTCATTCCACCTATCTCTGCCTCTCAATGTTGAAGTTAGAAGTATATGCAACCATTATGTTTTTTCACTCGAGACAAGGTTCCTATATGATGCCCTGGCTGTCTTGAAACTTACTCTGTAGAACAGGCTGGCCTTTGAAGATCTTTCTGCCTCTGACTCTGCCTCCAAAGTACTGGTGTTAAAGGCATAATCCACAACCCAGCAATCTGGATTAATTTTCAAGAATTGTGTGGAGTGAATTGGGGTTTTCATGGCTTTGAGGGGAAGCAGTTTTCAAATTAATCAATTTATTCAATGTTTCCTTAACCCTCGTTCAAACAAACACCAATACCTCCCATTTCTCTAAAGTTAAAATATTATTATACTCTGTAAAACCAAAGAAAAAAAATTTAAGCAGGGTGAATAGGGTAACTGCCTTCCACATTTGTCATATATATCCCTCCTCCAACTAGAATGCTTTCCATTTGCAATGCTAAACTGACAACATATTCCTCTGTCTTAGATACCTACAAGCTTGTTTTTTGAACATGATAAAATATAAGCCTAAACATATATAATTTTTTACTTTTACAAAAAGCCGCATGCATTTAGGTAGCTTTGTGTAGTGCATGTTTATAATTGAAGCAATTTTCAAATTAATCAATTTATTCAATGTTTCCTTACCCCGCCTTTCAAACAAACACCAATGCCTCCCATTTCTCTATGCAAGTTTATAATTGTAGCACTTGGAAATATGGACAGATGACTGCTAATACCTTCATCCGGGCTTTGCTACAAAGCAAGACCCTGCCTCAAAACCAATAAGTATACATAAAGAGAATTAAATGTAACCATCTCATATTTAATTAGTGAAAAATACAAACCAGTGGGATGGTACATGCCTTGCTCAGTACTCAGAAGCTTGAGACAGGAGTCACAAATTCAAGGACAGAAAGGACTGTATTGCTAAGAGCCTATCTTGGCAAAAGAACAAATGAGATGAAAATAAACAATAAAACATACATTTACTTCACCAGAGTTGAAAAGAAGAAAATCATATCTTACCGTTCTGGTGAGCATCTGTTGCTGTGCTAAAACACTGACCACACACAATGCAGTCCAGAAAGGGGCTTACTTAGCTTATGCTCCAGGTCACTGTCCCTAATGAGAATTACAGTAGCTACTCCAAGCAGGACAGTGGGAAGAAAATGTGGAGGAATGCAGGTGTCAGCTCATCTCTGGCTCTCTCACTTGCTCACAGTAAAGCTTAGCCAGTCCCCTTTGTTTACAGATAGCCCCTTGCACATGGACAGTTATAACAGCATAACTGCTGCCCATGTACAGGTTTACAGATTTTTTCTTGTCTTTGGCCAGCTGCAAGGCCTGTGTTAAGGCCAAGAGCTCAACTTCTCATGCTGAGTTTCCTTCTGGCAGGCTGCTGGCTCAAACTCTGCAGGTTTCATTCACATCCTTGTCCCAGTCCTTTCTTTACCTTTCACAAGGTTCCCATCAGTGAACCAAGTTAGTGTTTCCATGGCCAGAGGGGAAGACTGTAAGGTCTTTGCAAACTCCTGTCTCTTTAATCAGCAGGAGATGACAGTCCCAAATTACTTGTTCTTCAGTCTTCTCAGGCAGAAGAGTGGCAGTTAGTGCATCAGTTATTCATGTGGGCATTGGACATCCATTGTTCTTTGGGCTGCCGGACAATGCTCTCCTGCTCACCAGTGCATGGGGGGCTATTGTAGTTATTTTCTGCCCCTAAGTTAACATGTCAGAGTCTTTGATCAGTACAGCCATGGCAGCCATAGCTTTTAGACAGCCAGAACATCCACTGCCTACAGGATCAAGCTCCTTCCCTGTTTATTGGTTACTGATGGCTGTTCAGAGTCAAAACAAATCCAGGCTCCTACATTTGACAGGATGTCTCTTTTTAACAGAAGGTAAGGGCATCCTGGGATATCTAGGAACAAATGATATATCCCACCTGCATCAAGGATCACTGCCACCTGTATCCAGGCAACTCCCGTATCCTGCTAGTGGGCACTCAACTCCACTGTCCTATCTGGCACAGGTATCAGAAACACCACCCTATCCAAGCCCATGGCATAGGGGATAAAGGCAAACAGGAACTACAGCTGGTTGCCTCACTGAGGCCATGCCTTCTCCATTTCTTGAGCTGACTCTCACTCAGATCCTGGTGTCTGGCCACTGCTGGCCTGCCTTTTAATTGCTAATCTCATTAACACCTGCCAGAGGCCTCCAATGGGAGACCCACCCTGCTGAGCCTCTGCAGGTAGGCAGCCCTCTTTGGCAAAGGGAATGAATCACATTTCCTCAGCCTCTTTTTGGATTCATCCATGGCAATACTTATATATCAAGCACCACTGTGCAACAGGAAAACACAGCTCTCTCACGCTAGAGCTGACATTCAGATGACAGGAACATTTAAGTGCTAAGGGATGCCTTGTTCTTGCCTTCTTTTGATCTACTGGGGCACTTTCGATTGGTACACACCACCTAGTTCACCTAAATAGGAGATGAGGGAAGAATTTAAAGGGATAAGTACTTGAACCTGATAGACAGGGACTGAGGGCTCTACAGAGGTGAGATGACTTTTGCACAGAGAGGTTGAGTTTGGAGGCTCAGCAGCAGAGCACTGCCCTAGCACCTGTGAGGCCCTCAGTTTGACCCTAAGCTTCTCCATCTCCTTGGCCTCTTCCTCACCCATGCCTAATTCCACTCTAATGCTGATGGATATTTGTGTTGTTCCAGTTTGTGGCTACTATGAACAGAACTAGTGTGCACCTTCTAGCATGTTCCTCTTTCTCTCTTATTCTCCTCCCCCACCCCTCTGTCTCTCTGTGTATGTGTTTCAAACAAGCATTTATTGGGAGCAGGTCCCATAGCAGGAGTGGAAGTCAGAGACAAATTGAAGGAGCCAGGCAAGTGACCTTACTTTTTCACTGGCCCTCCATTAAGTTTTTACATTTTTGTGTAGACTTATGACTGTGCACTGATGGTTCCATTTGCCTGTTGATTTCACTGACAACTGACAAGTCTGCAACCTTTCCACTTGCTCAAAAGAGCCCGCGGTTTCTGAAATGTCTGCCTGAGCCCTTGATCGGTTTTTACTGGGCTGTCTTTTTCTACTGGTTTGCACTTGTTTCCTACTTTGGCTACAGGCCCTATGTCTGCTTTATATACCAACAGTTTCATTCCTTACTGTGTTGCCTTTCTGGACAATTTTAAGTGTCTTCTATTGGAGAGAATTCTTAACTTCCAGAAAGTTCAATTTGTGATGGAGATATATGTAGCTCAGTGTTTAGAGAGTGCTTGCCTAACATGCATGAGACCCTGGGCTCTATTCCTGGCTCTCCAGAAACTGGGTATGTATGGTGGTGTTTACCTATCATCCCAGTATTTGGGAGGTAGAGGCAGGAAGATCAGAGGTTCAAGGTCATCCTCAGCTACACAGCTACATAGCAAGTTCAAGGCTAGCCTGTTTTTGGAGACCCTATCTCAAAAAGTAACCAAGTAAGCAGAAAGATGAGAGATTGGTTTCCAGACTCCACAGGGTGAGCTTACTACCACATGTAACTCCAGGTGTTGTAGGTGTTCTGATGGCTTTTTTTTTTTTTTTTGGAGGGAACCTATATGTGCTTGTACAAACACACAGTCATATACATACAAAAGAAAAATAAATATTAAAAGCAAACTAATCTATCAATATTTTAAAAAGGTTGCCTTCATGACCTTTTTTTCCCTCATGTCTTACTTTACACAGCCTTTTCCTACCAGGATAGTAGTAGATGTCTTTAATTCTAGCACTTGAGAGACCAGAGAATCTGTGATTTTGAGATCAGCCTGGTTGAACATAGTGATTACACATAAATCCTGTCTCAAAAAAACAAAAACAAAACCAAAAAAACCCAAACAACAACAAAAGTCCCAACATCTTGCTTCTCAAGTCCAAGGTCATGAAGCTATTTCTGAGGAGTCAAACCCATAGCAAAGCTAATCTCAGCAGTGATTGAGTTACTGCCTAGAAAGTACCCTTCACTGAACCTGGATCTCAAGGATTCTGCTAGGCTGTCTGGTTAATGCACTGCAGGAGACTCCTATCTCCATATTGTCCCTCTCCTCAGTATTTGGAGAAAAAGTCATGTGCCACTGTCCCTGACCTTTTACCCAATGAGCCATCTCCAGCCACAGCTGTCCAGGTAGAGGGTCTACCTAAGGGCATGATGGTGAATAGTTTGGATCAAACAGCTGTTGCTGCCTCCAGCTATGTACTTATGTTTTGGGTATCACAAATTAGTTCTCCTGTAGGGTTCTTAGCCACATAGTGACATTTAGGAACTGGACACCTCAGAAAGACACCCAGGACAGATACCATGGGATTTGTTGGTACAATCGTGGCAGTGCCCTTCTTTTTGTCCTTACACCAGGGACCAGACCAGCATCTTGTCTTAGCTGCCTTGGGAAACCATCCCAATATTTGAGGCTCAGTAAGTGATATTCTCTGCCTTTGTGTGTCTGTGATGTGTGTGTGTGTGTGTGTGTGTGTATTTGTGTGTGTGTGTGTGTGTGTGTGTGTGTGTGTGTAGTATAAAGAATCACCCCATTCAAGTAAATGCAAAAAAATAGTCAGATCATCACACCACCCTAAACATGAACTTGGTAACTTTTTTGTCAGCTGATTCATTGAGTGATGGACTACTACATTTACAAAGAATGTGGTCGTGGTGGACCTCTGCACAGAGAGAATGATGCAGTGTGTGAACATTAATGTTAGACTGACAGATGTATATTCCCTTTTTGCAGAAGAATCTCTCAACTTCTTGTTAATTTCAGAGGAAATAACTCCAATTTTGGCTATTGTGAGCTCTCAACATATCACTGGGTAGGGTTGGGGAGAAGACATTTAGTGCAAACCACATGTTGCATTCTCACCATGCATGTACAGTGACATGTGTGGCCAGAAGACCTTAGCTGATACTAAAGAGTAGCAAATAACTGGAAATGATTTTTAACATGTACTTCTGCTTTAGATAATTTATACAATAACTTAGTCCTCAACATGGACTGTATTTAATGAAACAAATTCTCAAAAGCCCTCCATATGCCCTAACTAGTTACTTAGATCTCTGTAGAGGACTGGACAGTAGAGCGAATTCAGCTCTTTGAGGTGTTTGTTTCTCTTTCGGGTGGTTTTAAGGTTTCAGACAAGCTTTAGTGCTCAGAGGAGCCTACTCTGGCTTGTGGCAGAACCCTTTCTTCAGACTTTACTTTCATAGCATCTATGACAATCACAACACTGAAGTTCATTTATGCACTTTCCTAAAGAAGAGAAGAGGGGGCCATGACTGCATGGGTGTGGGCCAATAAGTGCATCCCGAGATTCTATATTCTCACCTTATTAATATGAAGGCCATGCAGCTTTCAATCATTTGCTAAACTTGGTGATTTCCATTGCTACCTAACTACCTTCTAGAGCTTCTAGTTCCCCACAGGATGAAGTCCAAACTTATTAGTATGTTTGGAAAGCTTTGAAGAATTTTGTTTTTTTTTAAATTAAGCCCTGAGGAATTTGAGCCTTGCATACCTGGGTTTTAGAAACAGAGTTTTAGCTCTGAAGTCTAAAAATTCACAGCATTTTGCTTCAGGTGAGAAACCTACCTCTAAGGTTGAATAAGACATATCAGCCACAGTCCCAAAGGAACACATAGGATTCACTTTTCAGAACAAATGCAGCTCTGCAGGGCTTGGGGCACCAAGGGCTGGCTCAGTGGTTAATGCCCTTAGAGGAAGCCTGGTTCAATTCCTAGCATCCACATGGTGGTTCACACCTATCTGTAATTCTTTTAACAGGAGACCTGATACCCTCTTCTGTGTCCTGAAGGCTCCTTTCACTCAGGAACAAATGCATGCACATTTACTAAATAAAAATTTTGGAAAGTAAAACTGAAACTTTGATACTATTATGTATATGAAGCTATAGTTTTTATTATGTATTTTTAGATAAATATTAAGAATTTAAAAATGGCTCTTCTCCTGTATTTCCTGGGTCATATGTCTCACACTAGGTACTCTGACCTTTTCAGAAGCTGCCCACATCCTTAAAATCTCCAGGATTTTGATATTACGTCCAGGGTAGCCTCACTAAAGTACCTAGTGTACATAGCATCTTCATGTGGAATTTCACTTGCCAAGTGTTCCTCAACACCACAAACTTGTAGCTAAGCCTATTTTTTGTCAAGAATGAGCCTGGAATTGACTGTTTATCATGACAATCATTTAGCCACTTGTAGCTGGTGGCTTCTGTGTGTGGACTGGGAAGATACAGAACATACTTGTACAATTTCCACAAGGCAGTCTTGGCCTGGAAGTTCAGTGATAATGCCTGGCATGCAGCATTCCTCTCTATGCTTAGACTGCAGGCAGCTGTGTGGGATGGAGCCCTACTTTGCATGCTGCACTGCTTCCTCAGAAAAGGATAGGACTTGCTCCTTGCCTCTGCTTCCTCTTTGGGTGCTGACCAAGGGCATGTCAGGGTTCTCCAGAGCTACAGCTCCTCATCCTCTTCCAGGAAGTTCACATGTATCAAAGGTGACTCCATCCCTTGAGGCAACAATCACTACAGGATGGGAAACCCATGCGCCTTCTTCAGACATGGGCTCCTGTTTCAAGTTTCTGTCTCTGGGCTCCAGGTTCTGCTATCACACCAAACCCTGATTCTGGCCCTCCATGTTTTTCCAAAGTTTCCCTCTCTGTCTAGACCTCACAGGTAATCCATCAGTTTACACATCTTGCTCCGACCCACATTTCCTCCATTGCTTCTGCAGTACAATCCCCAAGAGCTCTGGATCCTTGGGAAAGCCCAGGTGCATGATATCAGCATGGCTCTACTCCTTTATTAATCATCTCTGGTAGAGGTGTTGACCTATGGCTCTGGGTCACATTATCTATGGGTGCCTCAAATGTTTCTTCCCACATCTCTTATCCCACTGATTGCTTAGCAAAGGTCCCAAATAATTACATAGACTACTAAGGGGAAACTCTCTTCTATCTGAACGTTACTTTCCTTTCCTGTTATTTTTGCCATGGGCTCTCACTCCTTTCCTGGGCTTCAGGAACCCAACACTAACGCTACCACCAACCATAATGCTCACCCTAACTCTAAACATACCTTAAACTGAACTCTCAATTTCAGAAATACATGACCCTACCTGGATGGCATAGCTCCATATTGGAGAGGGGGTGAATGGAAGGGGAGGTGGTCAGGGTGAATGTAAAGGGGGAGAGAATGTAAGAGGGAGGGAGGGTATCGAGTGAGGGATAGGAATCAACATGTAAAATAAACAATAATAATTTAAAAAAATTCAGTATGTAGGGACTCAGAATGTGCACAAGAGGATTAGTGGATCTAACAGAGATCTTGAGGTCTTTAGCTGAGGGAACTCTAGCAGAGGCCCAGTGATGGGTTTCAAGTATCCAGTTGGATGTTTTGTTTCATTTAAAAATTATTTATAATATGTAATATCCTACTTGAATATCTCTTGGTAGAAAATAAGAGGGCAACAATCTCATTGTAGATGGTTGTGAACTACCATCTGGTTGGTGGGAAGTAACTCATATCCTCTGTAAGTACAATCAGCGTGCTTGAACTTTTAGCCATCTATCCATTCCATTGTTGTGTTTGAAGAAAAGGCCTCATTATGTAATTTTGACTGGCCTGGAATTCATTGAGATTCATGCATTTGGCTCCTGAGTACTGCTGGACAGGATCTGTAGAAAGGGGAATTCTCCTCCACTGCTTTTGGGAGTTCAAACTTGTACAGCCATTTTCAAGATAGCTATGGCAGTTCCTCAGCAAGATGGGAATTGGTTTACCACAGGACCTGGCAATCCCACTCATAGCCATATACCCAAATTATCCACATTCATGCAACAAAGGAAAGTGTTTAATTATATCTATAGCAGCATTATTTGTAATAGCAAGAAACTAGAAGCTACCCAGATGCCTCTCAACTGAAGAATGGATAAAGAACTTGTGGCACATCTACACAATGGACTACTAATAGACAGAAAAAATGGAATCTTGAAATGCACAGGGAAGTGGATGGCACTTGAAGAAATAATCATGAATGAGGTAACCCAGGCACAAAAAGTAGAATATGGTAGAGAGGGAGAGAACATAAAAGAGCAAGTCATTATTGGTTTGAAGAGAAAATTGAACCTAAAGTTATATCTAGAGACCTAGAAGTCTGACTCCAACTAACAATCTGAGCAACAGTGGAAAGGCTTCCATTATTGACCTTCCCTGAAAATTACATCAGCAACTAACTCGAGCGCTACATGGAGCCCTCATCTACTCTGTAGAAAACAGAAGCAAAGACCCAGAAGTAAACACTGCGTCTAACTAGAATCCAGATGCAGAGAGAGAGAGGACAAGATCGAGTTGCAGAAACACATTGAGACAGCTGATCTGATGAAGGAGGAGCTAATAGGATCCCAGACTGATAGCTGTGAATCCAGCATGGAACTGACTCAGACCCCTGAGATGGGTATCAGCTAGAAGGTGTGAGCTGTCTAATGGAGTTCAGACAGTGGGACCTGGATGTATTCCTGGTGCACAAAAGGACCTTGAGGACACATTCCCCCAATCCAGGGATACCCCCTAAACCTAGACATAGAAGAGACATTCTAATCAACACTTCAAATGCGCTGTCAGAAATACATGACCCCACTTGGATGGCCTAGCCCTATGTGTTGATTGTGGGTGAATAGGATGGCAGGGTGGTCAGGGAGAATGTGAGGGGGCAACAGATGATAAGAGGAAGGGAAGGAATGAGGGAGATATAGGGAACAAGGATCTACATGTAAAAAATCATGAACTAATTTTAAAAAATGTCCGGCATGCATGGACTCAGGAAGTTCCCAAGAGGATATGGGGATCTAACAATTATTTGGTGGTCTTTAGCTGAGGGAACTCTAGCAGAGGCACAGTGATGGGTTTCAAGTAACCAGTAGGACATTTTATTTCATTTTTAAAAGTTATTTTGTCATATGTAGTACCCTCCTTGAATGTCTGCTGGTAGAAAAGAAGAGGGCAACAGATCTGATTGTAGATGGTCGTGAGCTACCATCTGGTTGGTGGGAGTTAACTCATATCCTCTGTAAGTACAGTCAGTGTGCTTTAATTTTCAGTCTTCTGCATGTTCCATTGTTGTGTTTTTAAGAAAGGGCCTCATTATGTATCTGTGACTGGCCTGGAATTCATTGAGATTCATGCTTTTGGCTCCTGAGTCCTGGGTTCAAAGGCATGAAACACCATGATCATCTCAGGAATAAAATTTTATATTGTTAACATAAATAAGCATTAGTTTAGTTAAAATGGCTAGTGCTATGCATTCTGAGACAATAATTAATTTTTATTACATTTCTTATTCACACAAAATTGAGGTCGATTTTGTTTCTAAATTAAAAAGTAGTAAATTATGGGCTATAATTAGGGGTTATTGGCTAGTGTCTAGAATTCCTGATACTAAGAGATGTAAGTTCAGCCTCTATTACCAAGAAAGCAAAATAGGGCCTGAGTAGGTATCTCAGTCAATAAAGTACAAACACGAAGGACCTGAGATCAAGCAAAATGCTAAATCTAGAAGGGGATGATTAAAAGTTAAACTTGTGGGACATTTGATCATTATGTGAAAATAGGGTGCTTTTTACATTGCCTGCCTAAGGCCCTTAATTGGTTTAATAAAAAGTTAAACGGCCAATTGCTGAAAAGGAATGGTTTGGCAGGATTGCTGGCCTGAGAGAAAAACTCAGGGGAATGAATCTAGGCCTGGACCCATGCCAGGAAGACAAGGAAGGAGCTGCGAATACAGAATAATAGACAATAGGCTAATAGACATTTGTTAAGGTATAGGAAATCGTTGGGAACAAGGTTAAGTTAAAGGCCAATCATTCATAATTTAGAAATGTCTGTGTCATTATTTGGGGATGGATTGTTCCAAGAAAATCTGACAAGAAAGTACAACTACATATTAGCACTGGAAAGGTGAGAGAGATCTGTAAGGCTCAGTGGCAGAAAAGTCTACCTTCATAAATGTGAACCTGATAAATAAGAGGGACAATTGGAATTGAATTGACTTTGACATGTTATCTCTCTGTTGCTCTGTCACTGTCTATCTGTGCTTCTGTCTCTCTCTCCCCATAACATAAACACACACACACACACACACACACACACACACACACACACACACACACACATACACACAGTAAACAGATATATTCCATATTGTATTATGGTTGGGTGTCTTCACATATTCTGTCCCTGTACTGTGCACTTTCTGTTTGTTTACTCTAGAAAGGGTTTCCCTGTGTAGCCCTGCCTGTCCCCAATCGCACTCTGTGTACAAGGCTGGTCAAAAAATGAAGTGATGCCTACCTCAGCATCCCTTAATAAAAACTGGCTCCTTATTTAGAATTAAGGCAAAAGTTGTCAGGTTTTTCAAATTGATAAATACAAGTGAGTTGACACTGCATAGTCTGAACACATATTACCTGCAAAAGCAACATATGTAGTGCCACAATACTCTGCAATGACTCAGAAAATACACTTTGAAATTGACACACTACATCTTTTTCAAAACTTGAATCAGAAGTTAGTTCCAATTTTTTCATACACAATATGATTTGTTTATTAATATTGACAAACTCTTCATTCCTAATCTCTTAAAACAATCAAAATTATTATGAGATACATAAATTCCAATAAACTTTTATGGGGAATTGAATGCAGCAGCATACCTTTGTTTGCCTCAATGTTGCCACATGTTGTTGGAACAGGTTCAGCTTCTCTACGGTTGGGTCAGAGGTGATATGCACATCATACATAGGCCTATGAAGAAGTTTACAGAGTTCCTCATATTATTATAAGAGTAGTTTATGTTTATGAATTCTCTCTTTTTTCCATTTTTTGAGATATTCTACTTGAGTGTCCAATTCTTTTCTAGTTAATGGAGTCTTGTCTCTTTCTTTTTTTATGATTATAGTAAGGTGCATGGATGGTAATGGAACTACAAAATAATAGCAATGCCAAATGGTTAAATTGACATACAAGGCAGTTTAAGCCTCGGGTGGTGGCACAATTTTTTAAATGTAGCACTTGGGAGACAGAAGGGAAGTGGTTATCTTTGAGTTGGAGACCACCCTTGAATACAAACTATGGGCTAAGATGGGCAGGGCTATTACACAGAGATAAACTGCCAAAAATGTAGATTATGCAAAACAGAAAATAATGAAAAAAAGGATCACCTAATACTTCTAGCAAGAAAGAACAATTATGACTTTGTTTCGTGCTTGACTTCTGCTATGTGGCAAAGAAATACCTCAGGGTCCTGATACTCCAACCTCATTTTCTGGTTAAGTTTACAGGTATCAGTCAACATGCTCAACTTCCTTTTACAATTCCTACTGTAGTAAAATATCCCTGAAGTATACACTGTGTGTAATATCTTTGGTTGTAAATAGAGACTGCTCCAATTTATACTGTAGTAAAACACCACTGAATTATTGCCCTGCTCCAAGTTAACAACAATCTTAATGAAATTCCATCCCCACAAATGGGACAAAAGCAATATGTACTCAGCACAATCTGTATTGCAAGTATAAACTCAGCCAGTTTTTCACTTTCAATACAGAACTCAAATTACACAGTACTTACTCTAATATTCCCATGATCACTTCTTTGCCCATTACTATGAATATAGTAGATCCTGCCCCATTCCTAGTATATTAAGAAGGCAGTAGAGTGAGTATTATGTATATATTGTAAAATATAGTTTCACTAATCATTGTTTAAAAATTGACTTATATTCAGGGAAAAAAGATGTGATTAGCATACTCCAAAGGTTCTCTTGTGCCTACATCCACATGAGGGAAATTGAGTGTTTAAGAAAAAAAAAAAAGGTATTTTTTATGTAGCACATCTACATCATTTATATTAACTTAAGGAAAATGCTCTAATGTCATGGTCTTCTTGAAGGATCAATTATCCTTACCTTTGAAAGGCAGTCTGACTGCTAGTGTTATTCCATCTACAGACATGGGTGGTATGCTTCTACTTTAATAGTAATTGGAACATGAGATACCTCAACATTATCACTCAGCTCTCCCTGGTATCCCATATTTTCAGAATCATCCTAGATGGCTGAGTGGTACAAAGTTTTGAACATTAAAGGAGCCACAAAGTTTTAAGTTTGTCTGGTAACAACTATTTGTATCACTACATATACTCGGATCTTATATACCCTTTTATTCTCTGGTGGTGGATGGTAGCTCAGACATATATATGAAGAAGGAATTGAGGACAGAATTGAAGTTTGGGGTGATACTGTTTACCTGGTTTTTTGATATAAATCCTAACTTACAAGACTATGAGATTCTTTCCTTCATGTATTTAAGTGCGTTGCTTGTGAATCTGGTGACCACTGAAGTCACAAGTCAGTGCTGGTTTCCCTGGAATAGCAGTTCAGGACAGTTGTAGTCCACCACATGGGCTGGAAACTGAAACCTGCTCCTATGCAAGAGCAGAAAATGCTTGCAACTGCTCAACCTATGTTCAGCTGCTGTCTTATTTTTATGTATTTTGGATGTGAAGTTTCTCATTCCACCTATCAATGTTGAAGTTAGAAGTATATGCAACCATTATGTTTTTTCACTCGAGACAAGGTTCCTATAGGATGCCCTGGCTGTCTTGAAACTTACTCTGTACAACAGGCTGACCTTTGTAGATCTATCTCCCTCTGCCTCCAAAGTACTGGTGTTTGAGTCATAAACCACAACCCAGCAATCTGGATTAATTTTCAAGAATTGTGAGGATTGAATTGAGGTTTCCATTGCTTTGAGGGAAGTAGTTTCCAAATTAATCAATTTATTCAATGTTTCCTTTCGCCCTCTTTCAAACAAACACCAATGTCTCCCATTTCTCTAAAATTAAAATATTATTATGCTCTGTAAAGCAAAAAAAAAAAAAATTTAAGCAGTGTGAATTGGGTAACTGCCTTCCACATTTGTCACATATATCCCTCCTCCAACTAGAATGCTTTCCATTTGCATTGCTAAACTGACAACATATTCCTCTGTCTTACATACCCAACAGCTTGTTTTGAACATTACAAAATTTAAGCCTAAACATATATAAATTTTACTTTTACAAAAAAGCCCCATGCATTTAAGTAGCTATGTATAGTGCAAGTTTATACCTGCAGCACTTGGAAATATGGACACTTGACTGCTACTACCTCCAACCTGGACTTGGCTACAAAGCAAGACCCTACCTCAAAACAAATAAGTATACATAAAGAAACTTAAATGTAACCATCTCATATTTAATTAGTGAAAAGTACAAACCAGTGGGATGGTACATGCCTTGCTTGGTACTCAGAAGCTTGAGACAGGAGTCACAAGTTCAAGGCCACAAAGGTATTGCTAAGAGACTATCTTGGAAAAAGAAGAAATGAGATGAAAATAAACAATAAAACATACATTTACTTCACCACAGTTGAAAAGAAGAAAATCATATCTTACCGTTCTGGTGAGCATCTGTTGCTGTGCTAAATCACTGACCACACACAATGCAGGCCAGAAAGGGGCTTACTTAGCTTATGCTCCAGGTCACTGTCCCTAATGAGAATTACAGCAGCGACTCAAGCAGGACAGTGGGAAGAAAATGTGGAGGAATGCAGTTGTCTGCTCATCTCTGGCTTTCTCACTTGCTCACAGTAAAGCTTAGCCAGTTCCCTTTGTTTACAGATAGCCCCGTGCACATGGACAGTTATAAAAGCATAACTGCTGCCCGTGTACAAGTTTCCATATTTTTTCTTTTCTTTGGCCAGCTGCAAGACCTGTGTTAAGGCCATGAGATCAGCTTCTCATGCTGAGGTTCCTTCTGGGAGGCTGCTGGTTCAAACAGTGCAGGTTTTATTCACATCACTTTCCCAGTCCTTTTAGTGCTTCCCCTGCCAGAGTGAAGTCTGTAAAATCTTTGCAAACTCCAGTCTCTTTAATCAGCAGTTGATGACAGTCACAAATTACTAATTCATCAGTCTTCTCAGGCAGAAGATTGGCAGGTAGTGCATCAGTGATTCATGTGTACATTGGACATCCATCGGTCTGTGGGCTGCTGCACAATGCTCTCCTGCTTTAGTGCATGGGGGGCTGTTGTAGTTACTTTCTGCCCCAAAGTTAACTTGTCAGCCAGACTGTTGTTCTTTTGCTGCAGCTAATGCCTAAGAAACACACACAGGAGACTTAGCGCCCATGTGGTGTTTTTTGAGTGATTGGAGAGAAAGAGGGGTAGCTGGAGGCCAACTGAAAGAAGGAGAGATAGAGAGCAGAGAGACCAGAGACAAAGCATATAGAGCAGACAGAGGCAGAGAGAGAGAGAGCAGAGAGAGTGCAGAGTGTGCATAGAGAGGCAGAGAGAGGCAGAGAGAGGCAGAGAGAGGCAGAGAGAGAGCAGAGAGAGAGTAGAGAGAGCAGAGGCAGAGACAGAACAAAGAATGATAGGCACTTGGTGTGCTTGCTTTAAAAGAGGCTTGTGCATGCCTAACTGAGTCCTTCTTGTTGCCAGGTAAAGCTGATGTAGAGATGGCAAGGCCATGAGCATCCTGCCCATCCTTGGGTCCGGGGTCAGCTGGCTGCTAGTTCATAACATTTCCACATATTATTGTTATTAAAAAAGGTGGGGGTTGGGCGTGGCGGGTTAGGGTTAAGGACATTGAGTTCTGGAGACTGCTTCCTGCTGAAATGGGGGTGTAGATAGTCTTTGGGATATCCGAGAAGGCTGGGGTGCGGCCAACTCCTGGTAGCTGGTTGTTTCATCACAGTTCTGACAGTATGGGGCTCTGGCATCTCTTTGAGACCTGGCAAGAGGTTAGCAGAAGAGAGGACAAGGTTAGGATTTTCTCTTAGGTCTTAGTATTTAATGGGAGAAGTGTGAGGTGGGGGAGGGTCTCCCAAGGGTGACCAGGAAGTCCCAAGGCCAGGAAAAAGGTGATTTATTGGAGTGAATCTAACCTGTAAATGGATCTAATTCTGCTCCCTGGAACTTAAAAGAATCCTTTGAGTTTGTGAAAACATAAATATTAAGACATATTAGCAGCATACTCATGTTAGAAATGACTTGGCTGAAAGAATTAAAACATGCAGCTGGCAGATTTTTAGCACAATGAAAAGCACCTTAATTGTAAGGTCATAGTTACAGATGTGATCATATAGTGGCATAGTATGGTGTTTAACACTGTTAAAACTTTATTGATTAATGTTAAGACTATAAACAGTAGCAACCTTAAAATACCCAATTTTGAAATCTGTTTTGAAACAATTGAAGCCTTTGTTGCTGCTTTAAGCTGACAAAGCTACCAATCGTCAAAAGCATCAGAGTTCTTGAGAAGGATACAATTTTACTTGAATAATTAGAGAGTAACACAGACTTACTAGCTGGCAGCATGGACAGCCACCCCAGGTCCTCCACAGTTGTTGAAGTCAGAGGCTTTAAGGACGTCTGCCTTCTGCTGATGGCATGAGACCTGTGGATTAGGAGCTTTTGGAAGACTTACCTACCGTTGGCCCAAGCAACGTGGAGAAAGTCTATTCCACTGCCCTCTTGTCCATGGTCCTTAGAGCCCTTTGCAGCAGTTGAGATGAAAGGCAGGATTGCTCAGTGGCTAGCTTTGCCACTTTTGTGGGTAGAGCTTCTTTCAGTGTCCATCAGCCTTCTTGGAGGAAATGTGTGGTGCAAGCAGCTGGCCTGTCTCTCTGTCATAATAGCTTTTTAAGGAAACATTTTAAATGCCATATTCTCTAGATCTCTGAGCATTTGAGGGCTGTCTGACTATCTAGCATAACTTAGTATACAAAAATATGTCTTTAGTTACTTGCCTTCAGCACACAGGTGGCTAGGTAAGGCTTTATCCCTGTAATTAATTAATCTGTTTGGGCAACTGGATCCAAGCTGAGAGGCTGTGGAGGGATGTTTTACTCAGAGCCCTGAAGCCTGACTGTAAATGGTTTTAACTTAGTAGGTTAGACTTATCCCTGTAGAGGACAAAGAGATGGAGAAAAACTCCCTTTGATAATAGAGGCTTAACCTTTATAAACAGCTTACAGGAAAGACTGTGTGGCATAGATATTTTGTTAGCTTGAAATAGACATGTATAACCTTAAATGTTTACCACCATTAAAAAATGCGCATGACAATTTAGAAGTATTTGAGACAGTACAGTTGAATTTAAGTTGTATGAAGTTAGCTTACATTTACATAAATTTAAATTAAATGTACAGACACATTAAACAGGACTGGGTAAAACTGAGAAGACTAGAATGTGAAGCTATATATGACATAGTGAAAAAGAAATTAGAGACAAAGAATAAAGAATAAAGCAAATAAAAGAATAAAAGCAAAAGGTAAATGAATTACAGGTTCTGTTGGTGGCAGAAGCTGGCTAGACTACCTCTGCCTAGGTGGCTGGTGTAGCAGAGGGAAGAACCATGTGGGTTGAGGCTAGGCCATGTGGTCAAGCTGGAGGCTGCCATTAACATATCCCCAACAACTAGCAGAAATCATAAAGTTTTGTGATAAAATTTTGTCTTGAGTAGATGCTTCCTCAGCCCAGGCTACTGCTCTGAGACATGCTGCAGCTGGGGGCGGGCAGGAGAGTTTTAACGTGGCAGGAAGAGAACAGAAATAAGTTTAGGGTAAGAGATTATTTAGCAGAGAGATAGAAAAAACTCCTTCCATCTACCTGTTTACTGGCAGTAATTTGAAAGATCCAGTAAAATATCAGGATCTAGAGAGCCTTTACCTGGCCAATTTGAATTATTTTCTAGGGGATACCTAGCCCACCTGGGTGCCTTAACAAGTGGCATCTATCAGGAATCCCAGTGGAGTGGTGAGGGGTATTTCCTTGGTCGGTTTATTCCCCATGGGTAGACCAGAAAGTGACGAAGCAGTCTTGGAACTCGTCAGCTCAAGAGTGTGGCAACACCGTAAATGAGAATGGCAGAGCTTTACTGGAAGCTCCTCAGCCCAAGTACTTTGCCAGGGCCAACAGGGGCTGGAAGGACTCAGCAGTCCTAGAGCAGAGCAGATATACCGCCAAGGTTGGTATGTCTTCCACCCGTGAGGAATGTACCCGACCTTAAGGAAATGGGTTAAAATTTAAAAGAGTACCTTACCTAATTGAAGTCAGTGTAGGGTAGTATTTCCAGCAAACGGGGTGGGCGGATGAGGGTGGGGGGGTGGATGGAGGCATACTTCTGGTATCTGAAAGAGTGTCTCTGGCTGCCGCCTGCCAGAAGAAGGCCACCAGTGACCCACAAGGAGAGCCTGCCTGGGGTTCGGAACCAATGTTGTTCTTTTGCTGCAGCTAATGCCTAAGAAACACAAACACAAGACTCAGTGCCCACATGTAGTTTATTGAGCGAGGGTAGAGAAAGAGAGGGTATCTGGTGGCCAAAGGAAAGCAGGAGAGATAGCAGAGAGACAAGAGAGAGCAGAGGCAGAGAGAGAGCAAAGAGAGAGCAAAGAGAGAGAAGCACTTGGCGAGCTTGCTTTAAAAGAGGCTTGAACATGTGTTGTAAGACCCTCAGAATGAGGAGTCTTCCAGAATGAGGAGTCAATACCCCAAGAACTCAACATCCAGTCCAGTTGCTGCAAAACGAAAGAGGCTTTAATGAACAGGAAAACTTTGCACAAACAGGCTCCTCCAGGATGCAGGCTAGGGAGAGAAGCCCCCTCCCCAGGGCCCTGGTGTTTTTAAAGGCAAACCCACAAGCTTAGGGAGGGGGTGGGGAACCCTCTGTCCATTGAGTATGTGACCCTTGGAGGCCTGGTGGTCTCGATATTAGGGTCAGCAGACCTTAGGGCTTCAGGTGTGCTAATTAATCTAGTCTGGGCAAACCAGAGTTACAGCTATCTCTTGACCCTATTTACCACCTGTTGTCTCACAGGAAAGGAGGGGCAGTGTGAATAGTTCTTATCTCAGGGCCTTGTGAGAGGAAGCTAGCAAATTCCAAGGAACAGATATTGGTTTCTAGGTTAGTCCATCATTAACATTACTTTTTAGGTCTTTCAGTGTAAATGAGTCCTCTAGCTGCCAGGTAAAGCTGACAAGGCCAAGAGAGTCCCACCCATCCTTAGGGCAGGGGTCAGCTGCCTGCTAGTTCCTAACACAGACCATCCACAGGCTACAGGATCAAGCTCCTTCCCTGTTTATCGGTTACTGATAGCTGTTCAGAGTCAAAATAAATCCAGGCTCCTACATTGACAGGATGTCTCTTTTTAACAGAGGGCACCCTGGGATATCTAGGAACAAGTGATATATCCGGCCTACATCAAGAATCACTGCCACTGGCATACAGGACCTTCCCACATCCTGCTAGTGGGCACACAACTCTGCTGCACTATCTGGCACAGGTAGGGGAAACACCACACTTGCCAAGCCCAAGGCATAGGAGATGAAGGCAAGCAGGAACTGCAGCTGGTTGCCCCACTGAGGCCATGCCTTCTCAATTTCCTGAGCTAGCTCTCAGTCAAGTCCTGGGGTCTGGCCACTGCTGGCCTGCCTTTTAATTGCTAATGTCATTAACACCTGCCAGAGGGAGTAAGGTGAGCCCCAACCAGCCAAGCCTCTGCAGGAAAGGCAGCCTCCTCAGCAATGGGTTTTGACTGCAGAGCACAGGGAAAGGATCACATTTCCTCAGCCTCTTTTGGATTCATCCATGGCAATACCTATATGTCAAGCACCACTGTCCAACAGGAAAACAAAGCCCTCTCACGACCGAGCTGACATTCATATGGTAGCAACATTTAAATGCTAAGGGATGGCTTGTTCTTGCCTTCATTTGACCTACTGGGGAAGTTTCGAATGGTACACACCACTTAGTTCACCTAAATAGGACATGCAGGAACAGTTTAAAGTGATAAGTACTTGAACCTGATAGAAAGAGTTTCAGGGCTCTACACAGGAGAGATGACTTTTGCACAGAGACATTGAATGTGGAGGCTCAGCAGCAGAGGACTGCCCTAGCACCTGTGAGGCCATCAGTTTGACCCTAAGATTCTCCATCTACTTGGCCTCTTCCTCACCTGTGGTATGGCACAATCAGGTTGGGAGCAACTGCTGTGAGGCCCCTGGAAGCTAGAGAGTCTTATTCCCTAGGCTAGGAGGAGACCTAAGATTTTGTTGCTTTTGCTGAACCTGACACCACCAGTGACTTTGGGTCTCTGTCTCCACTACACCACTGGTTAAGGTCTCTGACTTTAACACCTCTGACTGTTTCATCTGCAATAGAAAACAAAAATAAATCCCTGCTACCCCCACCCCTATCCCAACAAGCTTAAACTACCTATCCAAGAAATTTTCACCTTCAAACAGTAAAGAAAGCAGGCACAATACAGCAGAAGGCACTCTGGCTACTTAAGATTCAGATTATAGATTCCCCCACCGTCAAACCCACCCCTGTCAGCTTCCCCCCAGGCATAATTCCAGTCTAATGCTGATGGATATTTGTGTTGTTCCAGTTTGTGGTTAATATAAACAGAAATAGTGTGCATATTCTAGCATGTTAATCTCTTATTCTCTCTCTCTCTCTCTCTCTCTCTCTCTCTCTCTCTCTCCTCTGTCTGTGTGTGTTTTAAACAAGCATTTATTGGGAGCAGGTGCCACAGAATGAGTGGAAGTCAGAGACAATTTGTGGGAGTCAGGCAAGTGAACTTACCATTTCATTGGCCCTGCCGTTAAGTTTTTACATTTTTGTGTAGACTTATGACTGTGCACTGATGGTTCCATTTGCCTGTTGATTTCCCTGACAACTGACAAGTCTGCAACCTCTCCATTTGCTCACTGGGCCATCAAAAAGCCCACGGTTTCTGAAATGTCTGCCTGAGCCCTTGATAGGTTTTTTGCTGGGCTGTCTTTTTCTACTGGTTTGCACTTGTTTCCCTACTTTGGCTACAGGCCCTATGTCTGCTTTATATACCAACAGTTTCATTTCTTACTGTGTTGCCTTTCTGGCCAATTTTAAGTGTCTTCTATTGGAGATAATTCTTAACTTCCAGAAAGTTCAATTTGTGCTGGAGATGTATGTAGCTCAGTGTTTAGAGAATGCTTGCCTAACATGCATGAGACCCTGGGCTCTATTCCTGGCTCTCCAGAAACTGGGTATGTATGGTGGTGTATCCCTATACTCCCAGGACTTGGGAGGTAGAGGCAGGAAGAACGGAGATTCTAGGTCATCCACAACTACATAGCTACATAGCAAGTTCAAGGCTAGCCTGTTTTTGGAGACCCTATCTCAAAAAGTAACCAAGTAAGCAGAAAGATTAAAGTTTGGCTTACATCCTCCACAGGGTGAGCTCACTACCACCTGTAACTCCAGGTGTTGTAGGGGATCTGATGGCTTTTTTCTTTTTTTGGAGGGCACCTATATGTGCTTGTACATACACACAGTCATATACACACAAAACAAAAATAAAAATTAAAAACAAACTAATCTATCAATATTTTTAAAAGTTTGCCTTCATG
This sequence comes from Phodopus roborovskii, assembly GCF_943737965.1. Taxonomy (NCBI): domain Eukaryota; kingdom Metazoa; phylum Chordata; class Mammalia; order Rodentia; family Cricetidae; genus Phodopus; species Phodopus roborovskii. The sequence continues at coordinate 386,116 of NW_026126950.1, read as the reverse complement.
ACCTTTTTTTTCCCTCATGTCTTACTTTACAGTCTTTTCCTACCAGGATAGAAGTGGATGTCTTTAATTCTAGCACTTGAGAGACAGGAGAATCTGTGATTTCGAGATCACCCTGGTTGAACATAGTGATTACACACATATCCTGTCTCAAAAAACAAAAAAAAAAAACGCAAAAAAAAAAAAAAAAAACCAAAAAACAACAAAAATCCCAACTTCTTGCTTCTCAAGTCCAAGGGCATGAAGCTATTACTGAGGAGTCAACCCCTTAGCAAAGCTAAACTCAGCAGTGAATGAGTTACTATCTAGAAACTGCCCTTCACTGAACCTGGATCTCAAGGATTCTGCTAGGCTGGCTGGTTAATACACTGCAGGGATCCTCCTGTCTCCATATTGTCCCTCTCCTCAGTATTGGGAGAAATAGTCATGTGCCACTGTCCCTGACCTTTTACCCAATGAGCTATCTCCAGCCCCATCTGAACACATAGAGGGTCTACCTAAGGGCATGGTGGTGAATAGTTTGGATCAAACAGCTGTTGCTGCCTCCAGCTATGTACTTATGTTTTGGGTATCACAAATTAGTTCTCCTATAGGGTTCATAGCCACATAGTGACATTTAAGAACTGGATACCTCAGAAAGATACCCAACACACTTACCATGGAATTTGTTGGTACAATGGTGGCAGTGCCCTTCTTTTAGTCCTTACACCAGGGACCAGGCCAGCATCTGGTCTTAGCTGCCTTGGGAAGCCATCCCAATATTTGAGGCTCAGTAAGTGAAATCCTCTGCTTTTGTGTCTCTGTGGTGTGTGTTTGTGTGTGTGTGTGTGTGTGTGTGTGTGTGTAGTATAAAGAATCACCCAGTCCAAGTAAATGCAAACAAAGTAGTCAGATCATCACACCAGCCTAAACATGAACTTGGGTCACAACTATCTGTAATTCTTTTAACAGGAGACCTGATACCCTCTCCTGGGTTCTGAAGGCTCCTGTCACTCAGGAACAAATGCATGCACATTTATTAAATAAAAATTATGGAAAGTAAAACTGAAACATTGATACTACTATGTATATGAAGCTATAGTTTTTATTATGTATTTTTAGATAAATATTAAGAATTTTTTTTATTTTTTTTATTTAATTTTATATAACAAAGTCCAATTAAATGAAAACAAACATTTATACACAATATTTGGGAATTTGGGCGTCGTTCTTTCCAAACTACTTCTTGCTGGTAAGGGGCGCTATCTTGGGGGAATCGAAGAAGATTCAGATATCCTAGCTGTAGTCTGTAGGGCTGTTTTGTCCAGCTGTTTGGAATGCAGGATCAGCTTTTACTCTGTTTCAGGCGGTCTGGTGTGATCAAACCACATTAGTCTGTAAGGAATCCACATCTTTTCATTTTCTGTGGAAACAAAAATAGAAATCCTTTGCCCCAGTAACTTGTTCTTCAACTTAAATTTTGGAGTCAAAGCGTTTTTTTTTTTTTTTTTTTTTTTTTTTTTTATTATTTTACATGTCGATCCCAGTTCCCGTTCCCTCCCTCCCTCCTTCCCTCCCCTCCAGCCCTCCCTCCCTCCTTCCCTCTCTTTTGCCCTCTCTGCCCTCTCCCATGCACTCTAAACACGCTCCCCTCCCAACCTCCCAACACAATACCATATGTAGAGGAAGGCCATCCAGTTGGGGTCATGTAGATCTGACAGGTCCTGTGAAGTAGGGACTAGGGCTTCTCTCCTATCTCTAGAATAAGGCAGTTATCCCTCCATGGGGGATATGTTTGCAAAGTCCTTTTGTGCACCAGGGATACATCCTGGCTCCACTGTCTGAGGTCTCTTAGACTGCTCAGACCTTCTGGCTGAGACCCATATTCATGGGGGTCTGAGTCAGTCCCCTGTTGGCTTCCCAGCTATCAGTCTAGTGGCTCTTAGCTCCTCCTTGTTCAGGTAAGCTGTCTCTATGTACTTCTACCGCATGGTCTTGTCCTCTCCATCTGCTTCTGGGTTGTAGTTCGGCTCAGTGTTTATGTATGGGTGTTTGCTCCTGTTTTCAACAGGCATTAGTTGAGGACTCCATGGAGAAGTTAGTTGTTGATCTCACTCTCCGGGAAGGACATTTATGATAGCCTTTCCAAGGAAGCTCAAATTGTTAGTTGGGAGCAGTCTTGTAGTTCCCTCGACCTTTCTTTGTGTGCAACTTTATCATCAAACCAATATTGGCTCCCTCTTTTATGTTCTCTCTCTCTGTCTCTGACTCTCTCTCTCTCTCTTTCCTATTTTCCATTCCTAACCAGGCTCAATCCTCCTGGTCGCACATGCCTTCCTCTCCTCCCTCTCATTTTCTCCTACTTCTCTCTCCATTAGCTGTCTTCCCCCACTTTACCTGAGGTATGGGGGACTTGTCCCTTCCCAGTTCTGTGAGGGACTTTATATGAATCTCTTAGAATACAACTTGTATCCTAGTTCCTCTGGTGATGTGAATTATAGGCTGGTGATCATTTGATCTAGTTCTAAAATCCTAGCACCCACATGGTGGGTCACAACTATCTGTAATTCTCTTAACTGGAGACCTGATACCCTCTCCTAGATTCTGAAGGCTCCTGTCACATTTATTAAATAAAAATTTTGGAAAGTAAAACTGAAACTTTGATACTACTATGTATATGAAGCTATAGTGTTTATTATGTATTTTTAGATAAATATTAAGAATTTAAAAATGGCTCTTCTCCTGTATTTCCTGGGTCATATGTCTCACACTAGGTACTCTGACCTTTTCAGAAGCTGCCCACATCCTTACCATCTCAAGGATTTTCATATTACATCCACGGTAGCCTCACTAACGTACCTAGTGTACATAGCATCTTCATTTGGAATTTCAATTGCGAAGTGTTCCTCAACACCACAATCTTGCAGCTAAGCCTATTTTTTGTCAAGAAAGACCCTGGAATTGACTGTTTATCATGACAATCATTTAGCCACTTGTAGCTGGTGGCTTCTGTGTGTGGATTGGGAAGACACAGAACATCCTTGTACAATTTCCACAAGTCAGTCCTGGCCTGGAAGTTCAGTGATAACGCCTGCCATGCAGCATTCCTCTCTATGCATAGACTGCAGGCAGCTGTGTGGGATGGAGCCCTATGTTGCATGCTGCACTGCTTATTCAGAAAAGGATGGGACTTGCTCCTTGCCTCTGCTCCCTCTTTGGGTGCTGACCAAGGGCATGTCAAGGTTGTCTAGTGCTACAGCTTCTCATCCTGTGCCAGGAATGTCACATGTATCAAAGGTGACTCCATCCCTTGAGGCAACAAGCACTACAGGATGGGAAACTAATGTGCCTTCTTCAGACCTGGGCTCCTGTTTCACCTTTCTGTCTCTGGGCTCCAGGTTCTGCTGTCTCACCAAACCCTGATTCTGGCCCTCTGTGTTTTTCCAAACTTTCCCTATCGGTCTAGAACTCACAGGTAGTCCATCAGTTTACACACCTTGCTCCTACCCACATTTCCCCCATTGCTTCTGCAGTACAAACCCCAAGAGCTCTGGATCCGTGGGCAAGCCCAGGTGCATGATGTCAGCAGGGCCCTGCTCCTTTATTAATCATCTCTGGTAGAGGTTATGACCATGGCGCTGGGTCACATCATTTATGGGTGCCTCAAATGATTCTTCCCACATCTCTTATCCCACTGATTGCTCAGCAAAGGTCCCAAATAATTACATAGATGGCTAAGGGTAAACTCTCTCCCATCTGAAGTTTACTTTCCTTTCCTGTTATCTTCGGCATGGGCTCTCACTCCTTTCCTGGGCTTCAGGAACCCAACCCTAATGCTACCACCAACCATAATGCTCACCCTAACTCTAACCATACCCTAAATAGAACTCTCATTGTCAGAAATACATGACCCTAACTGGATGTCATAGCCCCATATGGGGAGAGGGGGTGAATGGGAGGGGTAGTGGTCAGGGTGCAAGAGAAGGGGGACAGAATGTAAGAGCGAGAAAGGGTGGGGAGTGAGGGATAGGAATCAACAAGTAAAATAAAAAATAATAATTGAAAAAATTCAGTATGCAGGGGTTCAGAACGTGCCCATGAGGAATAGTGGATCTAACAGAGATCTTGAGGTCTTTAGCTGAGGGAACTCTAGCAGAGGCCCAGTGATGGCTTTCAAGAATCCAGTAGGACGTTTTATTTCATTAAAAAATTATTAATCATATGTAGTATCCTACTTGAATATCTCATGGTAGAAAAGACGAGGGCAACAATCTCATTGTAGATGGTTGTGAACTATCATCTGGTTGGTGGGAAGTAACTCATATCCTCTTTAAGTACAACCAGCATGCTTGAACATTTAGCCATCTATCCATTCCATTGTTGTGTTTGAAGAAAAGGCCTCATTATGTAATTTTGACTGGCCTGGTATTCATTGAGATTCATGCTTTTGGCTCCTGAGTACTGTTGGACAGGATGTGTAGAAAGGGGAACACTCCTCCACTGCTTTTGGGAGTTCAAACTTGTACAGCCATTTTCAAGATAGGTATGGCAGTTCCTCAGCAAGATGGGAATTGGTTTACCACAGGACCTGGCAATCCCCCCCCCCATATGCATATACCCATATTAACCACATTCATGCAACAAAAAAATGTGTTTAATTATATCTATAGGAGCATTATTTGTAATAGCAAGAACCTAGAAGCTACCCAGATGCCTCTCAGCTGAAGAATGGATAAAGAATTGTGGCACAACTACACAATCTACTACTAATCTACAGAAAAAATGTAATCTTGAAATGCACTGGCAAGTGGATGGTACTTGAAGAAGCAATCATGAATGAGGTAACCCAGGCACAAAAAGTAGAACATGGTAGAGAGGGAGAGAACATAAAAGAGCAATTCATTATTGGTTTGAAGAGAAAATTGAACCTAAAGTTATATCTAGAGACCTACAAGACTGACTCCAACTAACAATCTGAGCTACAGTGGAAAGGTTTCCATTATTGACCTTCCCTGAAAATGAGATCAACAACTAACTTATGTGCTACATGGAGCCCTCATCTATACTGTAGAAAACAGAAGCAAACACCCATAAGTAAACACTGCATCTAACTAGAATCCAGATGCAGAGAGAGAGAGGACAAGATCCAGTTGCAGAAACACATTGAGACAGCTGACCTGATGAAGGAGGAGGTAATAGGACCCCAGACTGATAGGTGTGAATCCAGCATGGAACTGACTCAGAATAGAGCCCAGGGTCTCATGCATGTTAGGCAAGCACTCTCTAAACACTGAGCTACATACATCTCCAGCACAAATTGAACTTTCTGGAAGTTAAGAATTCTCTCCAATAGAAGACACTTAAAATTGGCCAGAAAGGCAATACAGTAAGAAATGAAACTGTTGGTATATAAAGCAGACTTAGGGCCTGTAGCCAAAGTAGGGAAACAAGTGCAAACCAGTAGAAAAAGACAGCCCAGTAAAAACGATCAAGGGCTCAGGCAGACATTTCAGAAACCATGGGCTCTTTTGATGGCCCAGTGAGCAAGTGGAAAGGTTGCAGACTTGTCAGTTGTCAGTGAAATCAACAGGCAAATGGAACCATCAGTGCACAGTCATAAGTCTACACAAAAATGTAAAAACTTAATGGCAGGGCCAGTGAAATGGTAAGGTCACTTGCCTGGCTCCCACAAATTGTCTCTGACTTCCACTCCTGCTATGGGACCTTCTCCCAATAAATGCTTGTTTAAAACACATACACAGAGAGACGGGGAGGGGGGGGGAGTGAAATAAGAGAGAAAGAGGAACATGCTAGAAGGTGCACACGAGTTCTGTTCATAGTAGCCACAAACTGGATCAACACAAATATCCATCAGCATTAGAGTGGAATTAGGCATGGGTGAGGAAGAGGCCAAGGAGATGGAGAAGCTTAGGGTCAAACTGAGGGCCTCACAGGTGCTAGGGCAGTGCTCTGCTGTTAAGCCTCCAAACTCAAACTCTCTGTGCAAAAGTCATTTGTCCTCTGTAGAGCCCAGAGTCCCTGTCTATAAGGTTCAAGGACTTATCCCTTTAAATTGTTCCCGCATCTCCTATTTAGGTGAACTAGGTGGTGTGTACCAATCGAAAGTGCCCCAGTAGATCAAAGGAAGGCAAGAACAAGGCATCCCTTAGCAATTAAACATTCCTGCCATCTGAATGTCAGCTCTAGCGTGAGAGAGCTGTGTTTTCCTGTTGCACAGTGGTGCTTGACATACAAGTATTGCCATGGATGAATCCAAAAGAGGCTGATTAAATGTGATCCTTTCCCTGTGCTCTGAAGTCCACACCCACTGCCAAGAGGGCTGCCTACCTGCAGAGTCTCAGCAGGGTGGGTATCCCCTTACCCCCTCTGGCAGGTGTTAATGAGATTAGCAATTAAAAGGCAGGCCAGCAGAGAGCAGACACCTGGACCTGACTGAGAGCCAGCTCAGGAAATGGAGAAGGCATGGCATCAGTGAGGCAACCAGCTGCAGTTCCTGTTCGCCTGCATCCCCTATGCCATGGGCTTGGATAGGGTGGTGTTTCCTGTATGTGTGCCAGATAGTACATTGGAGTTGAGTGCCCACTAGCAGGATACAGGAGCTGCCTGGACGCCGGGGGCAGTGATCCTTGATGTAGGTCGGGTATATCACTTGTTCCTAGATATCCCAGGATGCCCTTACCTTCTGTTAAAAAGAGACATCCTGTCAAATGTAGGAGCCTGGATTTGTTTTGACTCTGAACAGCCATCAGTAACCAATAAACAGGGAAGGAGCTTGATCCTGTAGGCAGTGGATGGTCTGGCTGTCTAAAAGCTATGATGGACATGGCTGTACTGGTCAAAGACTCTGACATGTTAACTTTGGGACAGAAAGTAATTACAATAGCCCCCCATGCACTGGTGACCAGGAGAGCATTGTCAGGCAGCCCACACAACAATGGATGTCCAATGCCCACATGAATCACTGATGCACCACTTGCCATTCTTCTGCCTGAGAAGACTGATAAATAAGTAATTTGGGACTGTCATCACCTGCTGATTAAAGAGGCAGGAGATTGCAAAGACCTTACAGTCTTCCCTCTGGCCGTGGAAACACTAACTTAGTTCACTGATGGGAACAGTTACCTTGTGAAAGGTAAAGAAAGTACTGGGACAAGGATGTGAATGAAACCTGCATGGTTTGAGCCAGCAGCCTGCCAGAAGGAACCTCAGCATGAGAAGCTGAGCTCTTGGCCTTAACACAGGCCTTGTAGCTGGCAAAAGAAAAGAAAAAAATCTGTAAACCTGTACACGGGCAGCAGTTATGCTTTTATAACTGTCCATGTGCACTGGGCTGTCTGTAAACAAAGGGGACTGGCTAAGCTTTACTGTGAGCAAGTGAGAGAGCCAGAGATGAGCTGACACCTGCATTCCTCCACATTTTCTCCCCACTGTCCTCCTTGAGTCGCTGCTGTAATTCTCATTAGGGACAGTGACCTGGAGCATAAGCTAAGTAATCCCCTTTCTGGCCTACATTGTGTGTGGTCAGTGTTTTAGCACAGCAACACATGCTCACCAGAATGGTAAGATATGATTTTCTTCTTTTCAACTGTGGTGAAGTAAATGTATGTTTTATTGTTTATTTTCATCTCATTTGTTCTTTTTCCAAGATAGGCTCTTAGCAATACAGTCCTTTGTGGCCTTGAACTTGTGACTCCTGTCTCAAGCTTCTGAGTACTGAGAAGGCATGTACCATTCCACTGGTTTGTAATTTTCACTAATTAAATATGACATGGTTACATTTAAGTTTCTTTATGTATACTTATTTGTTTTGAGGCAGGCTCTTGCTTTGTAGCCAAGGCCAGCTTGGAGGTAGTAGCAGTCATCTGTCCATACTTCCAAGTGCTGCAATTATAAACTTGCACTACACATAGTTACCTAAATGCATGGGGCTTTTTTGTAAAAGTAAAAAATGATATATGTTTAGGCTTAAATTTTGTGGTGTTCAAAACAAGCTGGTGGGTATCTAAGACAGAGGAATGTGTTGTCTGTGTAGCAATGCAAATGGAAAGCATTCTAGTTGAAGGAGGGATATATATGACAAATGTGGAAGGCAGTTACCCTATTCACCCTGCTTATAATTTTTTTTTGTTTTACAGAGCATAATAATATTTTAACTTTAGAGAAATGGGAGGCATTGGTGTTTGTTTGAAAGAGGGGGTTAGGAAACACTGAATAAATTGATTAATTTGAAAACTACTTCCCTCAAAGCCATGAAAACCTGAAGTCAATCCTCACAATTCTTGAAAATTAATCCAGATTGCTGTGTTGTGGATTATGCCTTTAACACCAGTACTTTGGAGGCAGAGGCAGAGGCAGAAAGTTCTCCAAAGGTCAGCCTGTTGTACAGAGTAAGTTTCAAGACAGCCAGGGCATCCTATAGGAACCTTGTCTCGAGTGAAAAAACATAATGGTTGCATATACTTCTAACTTCAACATTGATAGGTGGAATGAGAAACTTCACCTCCAAAATACATAAAAATAAGACAGCAGCTGAAGATAGGTTGAGCAGTTGCAAGCATTTTCTGCTCTTTTGCATAAGAGCAGGTGTCAGTTTCCAGCCCATGTGGTGGACTACAACTGTCCTGAACTGCTATTCCAGGGAAACCAGCCCTGACTTGTGACTTCAGTGGTCACCAGAATCACAAGCAACGCACTTAAATACATGAAGGAAAGAATCTCATAGTCTTGTAAGTTAGGATTTATATCAAAAAACCAGGTAAACAGTATCACCCCAAACTTCAATTCTGTCCTCAATTCCTTCTTCTTATATATGTCTGAGCTACCATCCACCACCAGAGAATAAATGCGTACATAAGAGCCGAGTATATGTAGTGATACAAATAGTTGTTACCAGACAAACTTAAAACTTTTGGCTCCTTTAATGATCAAACCTGTGTACCACTCAGGCATCCAGGATGATTCTGAAAATATGGGACACCAGGGAGAGCTGAGTAATAATGTTGAGGTATCTCATGTTCCATTACTAGTAAAGTAGAATCATACCACCCATGTGTATAGATGGAATAATACGAATAGTCAGACTGCCTTTCAAAGGTAAGGATAATTGATCCTTCAAGAAGACCATGACATTAGAGCATTTTCCTTAAGTTAATATAAATGATGTAGATGTGCTAAATAAAAAATACTTTTTTTTTTCTTAAACACTCAAGTTCACTCATGTGGATTTAGGCACATGAGAACCTTTGGAGTATACTAATCACATCTGTTTTCCCTGAATATAAGTCAATTTTTAAACAATGATTAGTGAAACTTTATTTTACAATATATAAATAATACTCACTCTACTGCCTTCTTTATATACTAGGAATGGGGCAGGATCTACTGTATTCATAGTAATGCGCAAAGAGGTGATCATGGGAATATTAGAGTAAGTACTGTGTAAATTGAGTTCTGTATTGAAAGTGAAAAACTGGCTGTGTTTATACTTGCAATACAGTTTTGCTGAGTACATATTGCTTTTGTCCCATTTGTGGGGATGGAATTTCATTAAGATTGTTGTTAACTTGGAGCAGGGCAATAATTCAGGGGTGTTTTACTACAGTATAAATTGGAGCAGTCTCTATTTACTACCAAAGATATTACACGCAGGGCTATAATTCAGGGATATTTTACTACAGTAGGAATTGTAAAAGGAAGTTGAGCATGGTGACTGATACCTGTAAGCTTAACCTGAAAAGGAGGTTGGAGTATCAGGACCCTGAGGTATTTCTTTGCCACATAGCAGAAGTCAAGCACGAAACAAAGTCATAATTGTTCTTTCTTGCTAGAAGTATTAGGTGATCCTTTTTTTCAATATTTTCTGTTTGGCATAACCTACATTTTTGGCAGTTTATCTCTGTGTAAAAGCCCTGCCCATCTTAGCCCATAGTTTGTATTCAAGGGTGGTCTCCAACTCACAGGTAACCACTGCCCTTCTGTCTCCCAAGTGCTACATTTAAAAAATTGTGCCACCACCCGAGGCTTAAACTGCCTTGTATGTCAATTTAACCATTTGGCATTCCTATTATTTTGTAGTTCCATTACCATCCTTGCACCTTACTATAATCATATCTGGTTTCATAAAAAAAAGAAAGAGAAAAGTCTCCATTAACTAGAAAAGAATTGGACACTCAAGTAGAATATCTCAAAAAATGTAAAAAAGAGAGAATTCATAAACATAAACTACTCTTATAACAATATGAGGAACTCTGTAAACTTCTTCATAGGCCTGTGTATGATGTGCATATCACCTCTGACCCAACTGTAGAGAAGCTGAACCTGTTCCAACAACATGTGGCAACTTTGAGGCAAACAAAGGTATGCTGCTGCATTCATTCCCCCATAAAATTTGATTGGAATTTATGTATCTCATAATAATTTTGATTGTTTTAAAAGATTAGGAATGAACAGTTTGTCAACATTAATAAACATATCATATTGTGTATGAAAAAACTGGAACTAACTTCTGATTCAAGTTTTGAAAAAGATGGAGTGTGTCAATTTCAAAGTGTATTTTCTGTGTCATTGCAGAGTATTGTGGCACTACATATGTTGCTTTTGCAGGTAATAGGTGTTCAGATTATGCAGTATCAACTCACTTGTATTTATCAATTTGAAAAACCTGACAGCTTTTGCCTTAATACTAAATAAGGAGCCAGTTTGTATTAAGGGATGCTGAGGTAGGCATAACTTCAGTTTTTGACCAGCCTTGTACACAGAGTGAGTTTGGGGACAGGCAGGGCTACACAGGGAAACCCTTTCTCGAGTAAACAAACAGAAAGGGACAAAATATGTGAAGACACCCAACCATAATACAGTATGGAATAAATCTGTTTGTTTACTGTGTGTATGTGTGTGTGTGTGTGTGTGTGTGTGTGTGTGTGTGTGTGTGTGTGTGGCGGGGGGGTGGGTGTGGGTGTGTTTGTTTATGTTATGGGGAGAGAGAGACAGAAGCACAGATAGACAGAGACAGAGCAATAGAGTGTTCACGTGTCAAAGTCAATTCAATTCCAATTGTCCATCTTATTTATCAGGTTCACATTTAGGAAGGTAAACTTTTCTGCCACTGAGACTTACAGATCTCTCTCACCTTTCCAGTGCTATTATGTAGTTGGACTTTCTTGTCAGATTTTCTTGGAACAATCCATCCCCAAATAATGACACAGACATTTCTAAATTATGAATGATTGGCCTTTAACTTAACCTTGTTCCCAACAATTTCCTATACCTTAACAAATGTCTATTAGCCTATTGTCTATTATTCTGTATTTGCAGCTCCTTCCTTGTCTTCCTGGCATGGGTCCAGGCCTAGATTCATTCCCCTGAGTTTTTCTCTCATCCCAGCAATCCTGCCTAACCATTCCTTTTGAGCAATTGGCCGTTTAACTTTTTATTAAACCAATTAAGGGCCTTAGGCGGGCAAGGTAAAAAGCACCCTATTTTCACATAATGATCAAATGTCCCACAAGTTTAACTTTTAATCATCCCCTTCTAGATTTAGCATTTTGCTTGATCTCAGGTCCTTCGTGTTTGTACTTTATTGACTGAGATACCTACTCAGGCCCTATTTTGCTTTGTTGGTAATAGAGGCTGAACTTAAATCTCTTAGTATCAGGAATTCTAGACACTAGCCAATAACCCCTAATTATAGCCCATAATTTACTACTTTTTAATTTAGAAACAAAATCTACCTCAATTTTGTGTGAATAATAAATGTAATAAAAATTAATTATTGTCTCAGAATGCATAGCACTAGCCATTTTAACTAAACTAATGCTTATTTATGTTAACAATATAAAATTTTATTCCTGAGATGATCATGGTGTTTCATGCCTTTGAACCCAGGACTCAGGAGCCAAAAGCATGAATCTCAATGAATTCCAGGCCAGTCACAGATACATAATGAGGCCCTTTCTTAAAAACACAACAATGGAAGAGACAGAAGACTAAAAGTTGAAGCACACTGACTGTACTTACAGAGGATATGAGTTAACTCCCACCAACCAGATGGTAGCTCACGACCATCTACAATCAGATCTGTTGCCCTCTTCTTTTCTACCAGCAGACATTCAAGGAGGGTACTACATATGACAAAATAACTTTTAAAAATGAAATAAAATGTCCTACTGGTTACTTGAAACCCATCACTGTGCCTCTGCTAGAGTTCCCTCAGCTAAAGACCACCAAATAATTGTTAGATCCCCATATCCTCTTGGGAACTTCCTGAGTCCATGCATGCCGGATATTTTTTAAAATTAGTTCATGATTTTTTACATGTAAATCCTTGTTCCCTATATCTCCCTCATTCCTTCCCTTCCTCTTATCATCTGTTGCCCCCTCACATTCTCCCTGACCACCCTGCCATCCTATTCACCCACAATCAACACATAGGGCTAGGCCATCCAAGTGGGGTCATGTATTTCTGACAGCGCATTTGAAGTGTTGATTAGAATGTCTCTTCTATGTCTAGGTTTAGGGGGTATCCCTAGATTGGGGGAATGTGTCCTCAAGGTCGTTTTGCGCACCAGGAATACATCCAGGTCCCACTGTCTGAACTCCATTAGACAGCTCACACCTTCTAGCTGATACCCATCTCAGGGGTCTGAGTCAGTTCCATGCTGGATTCACAGCTATCAGTCTGGGGTCCTATTAGCTCCTCCTTCATCAGGTCAGCTGTCTCAACGTGTTTCTGCAACTCGATCTTGTCCTCTCTCTCTCTGCATCTGGATTCTAGTTAGACGCAGTGTTTACTTATGGGTGTTTGCTTCTGTTTTCTACAGAGACTAGATGACTGCTCCATGTAGTGCTCGAGTTAGTTGCTGATCTCATTCTCAGGGAAGGTCAATAATGGAAGCCTTTCCACTGTTGCTCAGATTGTTAGTTGGAGTCAGTCTTGTAGGTCTCTAGATACAAGTTTAGGTTCAATTTTCTCTTCAAACCAATAATGACTTGCTCTTTATGTTCTCTTCCTCTCTACCATGTTCTACTTTTTGTGCCTGGGTTACCTCATTCATGATTGCTTCTTCAATTACTATCCAATTGCCTGTGCATTTCCAGATTCCATTTTTTCTGTAGATTAGTAGTCCATTGTGTAGATGTGCCACAAGTTCTTCATCTATTCTTCAGTTGAGAGGCATCTGGGTAGATTCTAGGTTCTTGCTATTACAAATAATGCTGCTATACATATAATTAAACACTTGTCTCTGTTGCATGAATGTGGATAATTTGGGTATATGGCTATGAGTGGGATTGCCAGGTCCTGTGGTAAACCAATTCCCATCTTGCTGAGGAACTGCCATAGCTATCTTGAAAATGGCTGTACAAGTTTGAACTCCCAAAATCAGTGGAGGAGAGTTCCCCTTTCTACACATCCTGTCCAGCAGTACTCAGGAGCCAAAAGCATGAATCTCAATGAATTCCAGGCCAGTCAAAATTACATAATGAGGCTTTTTCTTCAAACACAACAATTGAATGGATAGATGGCTAAAAGTTCAAGCACACTGATTGTACTTACAGAGGATATGAGTTATTTCCCACCAACCAGATGGTAGTTCACAACCATCTACAATGAGATTGTTGCCCTCTTATTTTCTACCAGGAGATATTCAAGTAGGATATTACATATGATAAATAATTTTTAAATGAAACAAAACGTCCTACTGGATACTTGAAACCCATCACTGGGCCTCTGCTAGAGTTCCCTCAGCTAAAGACCTCAAGATCTCTTTTAGATCCACTAATCCTCTTGGGCACATTCTGAGTCCCTACATACTGAATTTTTTAAAATTATTATTGTTTATTTTACATGTTGATTCCTATCCCTCACTCGATACCCTCACTCCCTCTTACATTCTCTCCCCCTTTACATTCACCCTGACCACCTCCCCTTCCATTCTCCCCCTCTCCAATATGGAGCTATGCCATCCAGGTAGGGTCATGTATTTCTGAAATTGAGAGTTCAGTTTAAGGTATGGTTAGAGTTAGGGTGAGCATTATGGTTGGTGGTAGCGTTAGTGTTGGGTTTCAGAAGCCCAGGAAAGGAGTGAGAGCCCATGGTGAAAATAACAGGAAAGGAAAGTAACGTTCAGATAGAAGAGAGTTTCCCCTTAGCAGTCTATGTAATTATTTGGGACCTTTGCTAAGCAATCAGTGGGATTAGAGATGTGGGAAGAAACATTTGAGGCACCCATAGATAATGTGACCCAGAGCCATAGGTCAACACCTCTACCAGAGATGATTAATAAAGGAGTAGAGCCGTGCTGCTATCATGCACCTGGGCTTGCCCAAGGATCCAGAGCTCTTGGGGATTGTACTGCAGAAGCAATGGGGGAAATGTGGGTAGGAGCAAGATGTGTAAACTGATGGACTACCTGTGAGGTCTAGACAGAGAGGGAAACATTGGAAAAACACGGAGGGCCAGAATCAGGGTTTGGTGTGATAGCAGAACCTGGATCCCAGAGACAGAAAGGTGAAACAGGAGCCCAGGTCTGAAGAAGGCACATGGGTTTCCCATCCTGTAGTGATTGTTGCCTCAAAGGATGGAGTCACCTTTGATACATGTGAACTTCCTGGAAGAGGATGAGGAGCTGTAGCTCTGGAGAACCCTGACATGCCCTTGTTCAGCACCCAAAGAGGAAGCAGAGGCAAGGAACAAGTCCTATCCTTTTCTGAGGAAGCAGTGCAGCATGCAAAGTAGGGCTCCATCACACACAGCTGCCTGCAGTCTAAGCATCGAGAGGAATGCTGCATGCCAGGCATTATTACTGAACTTCCAGGCCAAGACTGCCTTGTGGAAATTGTACAAGGATGTTCTGTGTCTTCCCAGTCCACACACAGAAGCCACCAGCTACAAGTGGCTAAATGATTGTCATGATAAACACTCAATTCCAGGCTCTTTCTTGACAATAAATAGGCTTAGCTACAAGTTTGTGGTGTTGAGGAACACTTGGCAAGTGAAATTCCACATGAAGATGCTATGTACACTAGGTACTTTAGTGAGGCTACCCTGGACGTAATATCAAAATCCTGGAGATTTTAAGGATGTGGGCAGCTTCTGAAAAGGTCAGAGTACCTAGTGTGAGACATATGACCCAGGAAATACAGGAGAAGAGCCATTTTTAAATTCTTAATATTTATCTAAAAATACATAATAAAAACTGTAGCTTCATATACATAGTAGTATCAAAGTTTCAGTTTTACTTTCCAAAATTTTTATTTAGTAAATGTGCATGCATTTGTTCCTGAGTGACAGGAGCCTTCAGGACCCAGAAGAGGGTATCAGGTCTCCTGTTAGAAGAATTACAGATAGGTGTGAACCACCATGTGGATGCTAGGAATTGAACCAGGCGTCCTCTAAGGGTATTAACCACTGAGAGCCAGCCCTTGGTGCCCCAAGCCCTGCAGAGCTGCATTTGTTCTGAAAAGTGAATCCTATGTGTTCCTTTGGGACTGTGGCTGATATGTCTTATTCAACCTTAGAGGTAGGTTTCTCACCTGAAGCAAAATGCTGTGAATTTTTAGACTTCAGAGGTAAAACTCTGTTTTCTAAAACCCAGGTATGCAAGGCTCAAATTCCTCAGGGCTTAAGTTAAAAAAAAACAAAATTCCTCAAAGCTTTCCAAACATACTAAGAAGTTTGGACTTCATCTTGTGGGGAACTAGAAGCTCTAGAGGGTAGTTAGGTAGCAATGGAAATCACCAAGTTTAGCAAATGATTGAAAGCTGCATGGCCTTCATATTAATAAGGTAAGAATATAGAATCTCGGGATGCACTTATTGGCCCACACCCATGCAGTCATGGCCCCCTCTTCTCCTCTTTAGGAAAGTGCATAAATGAACTTCAGTGTTGCGATTGTCATAGATGCTATGAAAGTAAAGTCTGAAGAAAGGGTTCTCCAACAAGCCGGAGTAGGCTGCTCTGAGCACTAAAGCTTGTCTGAAACCTTAAAACCACCCGAAAGAGAAACAAACACCTCAAAGAGCTGAATTCGCTCTACTGTCCAGTCCTCTACAGAGCTCTAAGTGTCCAGTTAGGGCATATGGAGGGCTTTTGAGAATTTGTTTCATTAAATACAGTCCATGTTGAGGACTAAGTTATTGTATAAATTATCTAAAGCAGAAGTAAATGTTAAAAATCATTTCCAGTTATGCGCTTCTCTTTAGTATCAGCGAAGGTCTTGTGGCCACACATGTCACTGTACATGCATGGTGAGAATGCAACATGTGGTTTGCACGAAATGTCTTCTCCCCAACCCTACCCAGTGATATGTTGAGAGCTCACAATAGCCAAAATTGGAGTTATTTCCTCTGAAATTAACAAGAAGTTGAGAGATTCTTCTGCAAAAAGGGAATATACATCTGTCAGTCTAACATTAATGTTCACACACTGCATCATTCTCTCCGTGCAGAGGTCCCCCACGACCACATTCTTTGTAATTGTAGTAGTCCATCACTCAATGAATCAGCTGACAAAAAAGTTACCAAGTTCATGTTTAGGGTGGTGTGATGATCTGACTATTTTTTTGCATTTACTTGAACTGGGTGATTCTTTATTCTACACACACACACACACACACACACACACACACACACATCACAGACACACAAAGGCAGAGAATATCACTTACTGAGCCTCAAATATTGGGATGGCTTCCCAAGGCAGCTAAGACAAGATGCTGGTCTGGTCCCTGGTGTAAGGACTAAAAGAAGGGCACTGCCACCATTGTAACCAACAAATCCCATGGTAACTGTCCTGGGTGTCTTTCTGAGGTGTTCAGTTCCAAAATGTCACTATGTGGCTAAGAACCCTACAGGAGAACTAATTTGTGATACCCAAAACATAAGTACATAGCTGGAGGCAGCAACAGCTGTTTGATCCAAACTATTCACCATCATGCCCTTAGGTAGACCCTCTACCTGGACAGCTGTGGCTGGAGATGGCTCATTGGGTAAAAGGTCAGGGACAGTGGCACATGACTTTTTCTCCAAATACTGAGGAGAGGGACAATATGGAGACAGGAGTCTCCTGCAGTGCATTAACCAGACAGCCTAGCAGAATCGTTGAGATCCAGGTTCAGTGAAGGGCACTTTCTAGGCAGTAACTCAATCACTGCTGAGATTAGCTTTGCTATGGGTTTGACTCCTCAGAAATAGCTTCATGACCTTGGACTTGAGAAGCAAGAAGTTGGGACTTTTGTTGTTGTTTGGGTTTTTTTGGTTTTGTTTTTGTTTTTTTGAGACAGGGTTTATGTGTAATGACTATGTTCAACCAGGCTGATCTCGAAATCACAGATTCTCTGGTCTCTCAAGTGCTAGAATTAAAGACATCTACTACTATCCTGGTAGGAAAAGGCTGTGTAAAGTAAGACATGAGGGAAAAAAAAAGGTCATGAAGGCAACCTTTTTAAAATATTGATAGTTTAGTTTGTTTTTAATATTTATTTTTCTTTTGTATGTATATGGCTGTGTGTTTGTACAAGCACATATAGGTGCCCTCCAAAAAAAAAAAAAAAAGCCATCAGAACACCTACAACACCTGGAGTTACATGTGGTAGTAAGCTCACCCTGTGGAGTCTGGAAACCAATCTATCATCTTTCTGCTTACTTGGTTACTTTTTGAGATAGGGTCTCCAAATACAGGCTAGCCTTGAACTTGCTATGTAGCTGTGTAGCTGAGGATGACCTTGAACCTCTGATCTTCCTGCCTCTACCTCCCAAATACTGGGATTATAGGTAAACACCACCATACATACCCAGTTTCTGGAGAGCCAGGAATAGAGCCCAGGGTCTCATGCATGTTAGGCAAGCACTCTCTAAACACTGAGCTACATATATATCCATCACAAATTGAACTTTCTGGAAGTTAAGAATTCTCTCCAATAGAAGACACTTAAAATTGGCCAGAAAGGCAACACAGTAAGGAATGAAACTGATGGTATATAAAGCAGACATAGGGCCTGTAGCCAAAGTAGGGAAACAAGTGCAAACCAGTAGAAAAAGACAGCCCAGTAAAAACCGATCAAGGGCTCAGGCAGACATTTGAAACCGCGGGCTCTTTTGAGCAAGTGGAAAGGTTGCAGACTTGTCAGTTGTCAGTGAAATCAACAGGCAAATGGAACCATCAGTGCACAGTCATAAGTCTACACAAAAATGTAAAAACTTAATGGCAGGGCCAGTGAAAAAGTAAGGTCACTTGCCTGGCTCCTTCAATTTGTCTCTGACTTCCACTCCTGCTATGGGACCTTCTCCCAATAAATGCTTGTTTGAAACACATACACAGAGAGACAGAGGGGTGGGGGAGGAGAATAGGAGATAAAGAGGAACATGCTAGAAGGGGCACACTAGTTCTGTTCATAGTAGCCACAAACTGGAACAACACAAATATCCATCAGCATTAGAGTGGAATTAGGCATGGGTGAGGAAGAGGCCAAGGAGATGGAGAAGCTTAGGGTCAAACTGAGGGCCTCACAGGTGCTAGGGCAGTGCTCTGCTGCTGAGCCTCCAAACTCAACCTCTCTGTGCAAAAGTCATCTCACCTCTGTAGAGCGCTCAGTCCCTGTCTATCAGGTTCAAGTACTTATCCCTTTAAATTCTTCCCTCATCTCCTATTTAGGTGAACTAGGTGGTGTGTACCAATCGAAAGTGCCCCAGTAGATCAAAAGAAGGCAAGAACAAGGCATCCCTTAGCACTTAAATGTTCCTGTCATCTGAATGTCAGCTCTAGCGTGAGAGAGCTGTGTTTTCCTGTTGCACAGTGGTGCTTGATATATAAGTATTGCCATGGATGAATCCAAAAAGAGGCTGAGGAAATGTGATTCATTCCCTTTGCCAAAGAGGGCTGCCTACCTGCAGAGGCTCAGCAGGGTGGGTCTGCCCTTACCCCCTCTGGCAGGTGTTAATGAGATTAGCAATTAAAAGGCAGGCCAGCAGTGGCCAGACACCAGGAACTGACTGAGAGTCAGCTCAGGAAATGGAGAAGGCATGGCCTCAGTGAGGCAACCAGCTGTAGTTCCTGTTTGCCTGTATCCCCTATGCCATGGGCTTGGATAGGGTGGTGTTTCCCATACCTGTGCCAGATAGGACAGTGGAGTTGAGTGCCCACTAGCAGGATACGGGAGTTGCCTGGATACAGGTGTCAGTGATCCTTGATGCAGGTCGGGTATATCACTTGTTCCTAGATATCCCAGGATGCCCTTACCTTCTGTTAAAAAGAGACATCCTGTCAAATGTAGGAGCCTGGATTTGTTTTGACTCTGAACAGCCATCAGTAACCGATAAACAGGGAAGGAGCTTGATCCTGTAGGCAGTGGATGGTCTGGCTGTCTAAAAGCTATGGCTGCCATGGCTGTACTGGTCAAAGACTCTGACATGTTAACTTAGGGGCAGAAAGTAACTACAATATCCCCCCATGCACTGGTGAGCAGGAGAGCATTGTCCGGCAGCCCACAGAACAATGGATGTCCAATGCCCACATGAATCACTGATGCACTACCTGCCACTCTTCTGCCTGAGAAGACTGAAGAACAAGTAATTTGGGACTGTCATCACCTGCTGATTAAAGAGACAGGAGATTGCAAAGACCTTACAGTCTTCCCTCTGGCCATGGAAACACTAACTTGGTTCACTGATGGGAACCTTGTGAAAGGTAAAGAAAGGACTGGGACAAGGATGTGAATGAAACCTGCAGAGTTTGAGCCAGCAGCCTGACAGAAGGAAACTCAGCAAGAGAAGCTGAGCTCTTGGCCTTAACACAGGCCTTGCAGCTGGCCAAAGAAAAGAAAGAAAATCTGTAAACCTGTACATGGGCAGCAGTTATGCTGTTATAACTGTCCATGTGCAAGGGGCTATCTGTAAACAAAGGGGACTGGCTAAGCTTTACTGTGAGCAAGAGAGAGAGCCAGAGATGAGCTGACACCTGCATTCCTCCACATTTTCTTCCCACTGTCCTGCTTGAGTCGCTGCTGTAATTCTCATTAGGGACAGTGACCTGGAGTATAAGCTAAGTAAGCCCCTTTCTGGCCTGCATTGTGTGTGGTCAGTGTTTTAGCACAGAAACAGATGCTCACCAGAACGGTAAGATATGATTTTCTTCTTTTCAACTCTGGTGAAGTAAATGTATGTTTTATTGTTTATTTTCATCTCATTTGTTCTTTTGCAAAGATAGGCTCTTAGCAATAGTCCTTTCTGTCTTTGAATTTGTGACTCCTGTCTCAAGCTTCTGAGTACTGAGCAAGGCATGTACCATCCCAGTGGTTTGTATTTTTCAGTAATTAAATATGAGATGGTTACATTTAATTCTCTTTATGTATACTTATTTGTTTTGAGGCAGGGTCTTGCTTTGTAGCCAAGCCCGCTTGAAGGTATTAGTAGTCATCTGTCCATACTTCCAAGTCCTGCAATTATAAACTTGCATAGAGAAATGGGAGGCATTGGTGTTTGTTTGAAAGACTGTTAAGAAAACATTGAATAAATTGATTAATTTGAAAATTGCTTCAGTTATAAACTTGCACTACACATAGCTACCTAAATGCATGGGGCTTTTTTGTAAAAGTAAAAAATTATATATGTTTAGGCTTATATTTTGTCATGTTCAAAAAACAAGCTGGTAGATATCTAAGATAGAGGAATATGTTGTCAGTTTAGCATTGCAAATGGAAAGCATTCTAGTTGGAGGAGGGATATATATGACAAATGTGGAAGGCAGTTACCCTATTCACCCTGCTTAATTTTTTTTTTTTTTGTTTTACAGAGCATAATAATATTTTAACTTTAGAGAAATGGGAGGCATTGGTGTTTGTTTGAAAGAGGGGTAAGGAAACATTGAATAAATTGATTAATTTGAAAACTGCTTCCCTCAAAGCCATGAAAACCTCAATTCACTCCTTACAATTCTTGAAAATTAATCCAGATTGCTGGGTTGTGGATTATGCCTTTAACACCAGTACTTTGGAGGCAGAGTCAGAGGCAGAAAGATCTTCAAAGGCCAGCCTGTTCTACAGAGTAAGTTTCAAGACAGCCAGGGCATCATATAGGAACCTTGTCTCGAGTGAAAAAACATAATGGTTGCATATACTTCTAACTTCAACATTGAGAGGCAGAGATAGGTGGAATGAGAAACTCCATCTCCAAAATACGTAAAAATAAGAGAGCAGCTTAAGATACATTGTGCAATTGCATGCCTTTTCTGCTCTTGAATAAGAGCAGGTTTCAGTGTCTAGCCCATGTGGTGGACTACATCTGTCCTGAACTGCTATTCCAGGGAAACCAGCCCTGACTTGTGACTTCAGTGGTCACCAGAATCACAAGCAACGCACTTAAATACATGAAGGAAAGAATCTCATAGTCTTGTAAGTTAGGCTTTATATCAAAAAACCAAGTAGACAGTATCACCCCAATCTTGATTTCTGTCCTCCATTCCTTCTTCATATATATGTCTGATCTACCATCCACCACCAGAGAATAAATGGGTACATAAGAGCCGAGTATATATAGTGATACAAATAGTTGTTACCAGACAAACTTAAAACTTTGTGGCTCCTTTAATGATCAAACCTGTGTACCACTCAGCCATCCAGGATGATTCTGAAAATATGGGACACTAGGGAGAGCTGCATGATAATGTTGAGGTATCTCATGTTCCATTACTATTAAAGTAGAATCGTACCACCCATGTCTATAGATGGAATAATACCAATAGTCAGACTGCCTTTCAAAGGTAAGGATAATTGATCCTTCAAGAAGTCCATGACATTAGACCATTTTCCTTAAGTTAATATGATTGATGTAGATGTGCTACATGAAAAATCCTTTTTTTTTTTTTTTTTTTTTTTTTTTTCTAAACACTCAAGTTCACTCATGTGAATTTAGGCACATGAGAACCTCTGGAGTATACTAATCACATCTGTTTTCTCTGAATATAAGGCAGTTTTTAAACAATGATTAGTGAAACTATATTTTTACAATATATAAATAATATTCACTCTACTTCATTCTTTATCCACCAGGAATGGGGCAGGATCTACTGTATTCATAGTAATGGGCAAAGAGGTGATCATGGGAATATTAGTGTAAGTATTTTGTAATTTGAGTTCTGTATTGACAGTGAAAAACTGGCTGTGTTTATACTTGCAATACAGATTGTGCTGAGTACATATTGCTTTTGTCCCATTTGTGGGGATGGAATTTCATTAAGATTGTTGTTAACTTGGAGCAGGGCAATAAGTCAGGTGTGTTTTACTACAGTATAAATTGGAGCAATCTGTATTTACTACCAAAGATATTACAAGCAGGGCTATAATTCAGGGATATTTTACTACAGTAGGAATTGTAAAAGGGAGTTGAGCATGGTGACTGATACCTGTAATCTTAACCTGAAAAGGAGGTTGGAGTATCAGGACTCTAGTTATTTTTTTACCACATAGGAGAAGTCAAGCACGAAACAAAGTCATAATTGTTCTTTCTTGCTAGAAGTATTAGGTGATCCTTTTTTCATTTTTTTTTCTGTTTCGCATAACCTACATTTTTGGCAGTTTATCTCTGTGTAATAGCCCTGCCCATCTTTGCCCATAGTTTGTATTCAAGGGTGGTCTCCAACTCACAGATAACCACTGCACTTCTGTCTCCCAAGTGCTACAATTAAAAAATTGTGACACCACCCGAGGCTTAAACTGCCTTGTATGTCAATTTAACCATTTGGCATTCCTATTATTTTGTAGTTCCATTACCATCCTTGCACCTTACTATAATCATATCTGGTTCCATAAAAAAAAAAAAAAAACAGACAAGTGTCCATTAACTAGAAAAGAATTGGACACTCATGTAGAATTCCTCAAAAAATGTAAAAAAGACAGAATTCATGAACATAAACTACTCTTTTAACAATATGAGGAACTATGTAATCTTCTTCATAGGCCTATGTATGATGTGCATATCACCTCTGACCCCACCGTAGAGTGGCAACATGAGGCAACTTTGAGGCAAACAAAGGTATGCTGCTGCATTCATTCCCCCATGAAATTTCATTGGACTTTTATGTATCTCATAACAATTTTGATTGTTTTAAGAATTTAGGAATTGACAGTTTGTCAATATTAATAACAAATCATATTGTGTATGAGAAAATTGGAACTAACTTCAGATTCAAGTTTTGAAAAAGATGGAGTGTGTCAATTTCAAAGTGTATTTTCTGTGTCATTGCAGAGTATCGTGGCACTACATACATTGCTTTTGCAGGTAATATGGGTTCAGATTATGCAGTATCAATTCACTTGTATTTATCAATTTGAAAAACCTGACAGCTTTTGCCTTAATTCTAAATAAGGAGCCAGTTTGTATTAAGGGATGCTGAGGTAGGCATCACTTCAGTTTTAGACCAGCCTTGTACACAAAGTGAGTTTGGGGACAGGCAGGGATACACAGGGAAACCCTTTCTCGAGTAAACAAACAGAAAAGGCACATACAGGGATAGAATAGGTGAAGACAACCAACCACAATACAATATGGAATATATCTGTTTACTGTGTGTGTGTGTGTGTGTGTGTGTGTGGGTGGGTGGGTGTGGTTGTGGGTGTGGGTTTGTGTATTTATTTATGGGGAGAGAAAGACAGAAGCACAGATAGATAGAGACAGAGCAATAGAGAGATCACGTGTCAAAGTCCATTCAATTCCAATTGTCCATCTTATTTATCAGGTTCACATTTAGGAAGGTAAACTTTTCTGCCACTGAGACTTACAGATCTCTCTCACCTTTCCAGTGCTATTATGTAGTTGGACTTTCTTGTCAGATTTTCTTGGAACAATCCATCCCCAAATAATGACACAGACATTTCTAAATTATGAATGATTGGCCTTTAACTTAACCTTGTTCCCAACAATTTCCTATACCTTAACAAATGTCTATTAGCCTATTGTCTATTATTCTGTATTCGCAGCTCCTTCCTTGTCTTCCTGGCATGGGTCCAGGCCTAGATTCATTCCCCTGAGTTTTTCTCTCAGCCCAGCAATCCTGCCTAACCATTCCTTTTGAGCAATTGGCCGTTTAACTTTATATTAAACCAATTAAGGGCCTTAGGCAGGCAAGGTAAAAAGCACCCTATTTTCACATAATGATCAAATGTCCCACAGGTTTAACTTTTAATCATCCCCTTCTAGATTTAGCATTTTGCTTGATCTCAGGTCCTTCGTGTTTGTACTTTATTGACTGAGATACCTACTCAGGCCCTATTTTGCTTTGTTGGTAATAGAGGCTGAACTTAAATCTCTTAGTATCAGGAATTCTAGACACTAGCCAATAACCCCTAATTATAGCCCATAATTTACTACTTTTTAATTTAGAAACAAAATCTACCTCAATTTTGTGTGAATAAGAAATGTAATAAAAATTAATTATTGTCTCAGAATGCATAGCACTAGCCATTTTAACTAAACTAATGCTTATTTATGTTAACAATATAAAATTTTATTCCTGAGATGATCATGGTGTTTCATGCCTTTGAACCCAGGACTCAGGAGCCAAAAGCATGAATCTCAATGAATTCCAGGCCAGTCACAGATACATAATGAGGCCCTTTCTTAAAAACACAACAATGGAAGAGACAGAAGACTAAAAGTTGAAGCACACTGACTGTACTTACAGAGGATATGAGTTAACTCCCACCAACCAGATGGTAGCTCACGACCATCTACAATCAGATCTGTTGCCCTCTTCTTTTCTACCAGCAGACATTCAAGTAGGGTACTACATATGACAAAATAACTTTTAAAAAGGAAATAAAATGTCCTACTGGTTACTTGAAACCCATCACTGGGCCTCTGCTAGAGTTCCCTCAGCTAAAGACCACCAAATACTTGTTAGATCCCCATATCCTCTTGGGAACATCCTGAGTCCATGCATGCCGGATATTTTTTAAAATTAGTTCATGATTTTTTACATGTAGAACCTTGTTCTCTATATCTCCCTCAATTCCTTCCCTTCCTCTTATCATCTGTTGCCCCCTCACATTCACCTTGACCACCCTGCCACCCTATTCACCCACAATCAACACATAGGGCTAGGCCATCCAAGTGGGGTCATGTATTTATGACAGCGCATTTGAAGTGTTGATTAGAATGTCTCTTCTATGTCTAGGTTTAGGGGTATCCCTGGATTGGGGGAATGTGATCTCAATGTCCTTTTGCGCACCAGGAATACATCCAGGTCCCACTGTATGAACTCCATTAGACAGCTCACACCTTCTAGCTGATACCCATCTCAGGGGTCTGAGTCAGTTCCATGCTGGATTCACAGCTATCAGTCTCGGGTCCTATTAGCTCCTCCTTCATCAGGTCAGCTTTCTCAATGTGTTTCTGCAACTCGATCTTGTCCTCTCTCTCTCTGTCTGCATCTGGATTCGAGTTAGACGCAGTGTTTACTTATGGGTGTTTGCTTCTGTTTTCTACAGAGATTAGATGAGGGCTCCATGTAGCGCTCGACTTAGTTGCTGATGTCATTTTCAGGGAAGATCAATAATGGAAGCCTTTCCACTGTTGCTCAGATTGTTAGTTGGAGTCAGTCTTGTAGGTCTCTAGATATAACTTTAGGTTCAACTTTCTCTTCAAACCAATAATGACTTGCTCTTTTATGTTCTCTCCCTCTCTACCATGTTCTACTTTTTGTGCCTGGGTTACCTCATTCATGATTATTTCTTCAAGTGCCATCCACTTCCCTGTGCATTTCAAGATTCCATTTTTTCTGTCTATTAGTAGTCCATTGTGTAGATGTGCCACAAGTTCTTTATCCATTCTTCAGTTGAGAGGCATCTGGGTAGCTTCTAGGTTCTTGCTATTACAAATAATGCTGCTATAGATATAATTAAACACTTGCCTTTGTTGCATGAATGTGGATAATTTGGGTATATGGCTATGAGTGGGATTGCCAGGTCCTGTGGTTAACCAATTCCCATCTTGCTGAGGAATTAACATAGCTATCTTGAAAATGGCTGTACAAGTTTGAACTCCCAAAAGCAGTGGGGGAGAGTTCCCCTTTCTACACATCCTGTCCAGAAGTACTCAGGAGCCAAAAGCATGAATCTCAATGAATTCCAGGCCGGTCAAAATTACATAATAGGCCTTTTCTTCAAACACAACAATGGAATGGATAGATGGCTAAAATTTCAAGCACACTGATTGTACTTACAGAGGATATGAGTTACTTCCCACCAACCAGATGGTAGTTCACAACCATCTACAATGAGATTGTTGCCCTCTTATTTTCTACCAGGAGATATTCAAGTAGGATATTACATATGATAAATTATTTTTAAATGAAACACAACGTCCTACTGGATACTTGAAACCCATCAATGGGCCTCTGCTAGAGTTCCCTCAGCTAAAGACCTCAAGATCTCTGTTAGATCCACTAATCCTCTTGGGCACATTCTGAGTCCCTACATACTGAATTTTTTTAAATTATTATTGTTTATTTTACATGTCGATTCCTATCCCTCACTTGATACCCTCCCTCCCTCTTACATTCTCTCCCCCTTTATATTCACCCTGACCACCTCCCCTTCCATTCACCCCCTCTCCAATATGGGGCTATGACATCCAGGTAGGGTCATGTATTTCTGAAATTGAGAGTTCAGTTTAAGGTATGGTTAGAGTTAGGGTGAGCATTATGGTTGGTGGTAGCGTTAGTGTTGGGTTCCTGAAGCCCAGGAAAGGAGTGAGAGCCCATGGTGAAAATAAAAGGAAAGGAAAGTAACGTTCAGATAGAAGAGAGTTTCCCCTTAGCAGTCTATGTAATTATTTGGGACCTTTGCTAAGCAATCAGTGGGATTAGAGATGTGGGAAGAAACATTTGAGGCACCCATAGATAATGTGACCCAGAGCCATAGGTCAACACCTCTACCAGAGATGATTAATAAAAGAGTAGAGCCGTGCTGCTATCATGCACCTGGGCTTGCCCAAGGATCCAGAGCTCTTGGGGATTGTACTGCAGAAGCAATGGGGGAAATGTGGGTAGGAGCAAGATGTGTAAACTGATGGACTACCTGTGAGGTCTAGACAGAGAGGGAAACATTGGAAAAACACGGAGGGCCAGAATTAGGGTTTGGTGTGATAGCAGAACCTGGATCCCAGAGACAGAAAGGTGAAACAGGAGCCCAGGTCTGAAGAAGGCACATGGGTTTCCCATCCTGTAGTGATTGTTGCCTCAAGGAATGGAGTCACCTTTGATACATGTGAACTTCCTGGAAGAGGATGAGGAGCTGTAGCTCTGGAGAACCCTGATATGCCCTTGGTCAGCACCCAAAGAGGAAGCAGAGGCAAGGAGCAAGTCCTATCCTTTTCTGAGGAAGCAGTGCAGCATGCAAAGTAGGGCTCCATCCCACACAGCTGCCTGCAGTCCAAGCATAGAGAGGAATGCTGCATGCCAGGCGTTATCACTGAACTTCCAGGCCAAGACTGCCTTGTGGAAATTGTACAAGGATGTTCTGTGTCTTCCCAGTCCACACACAGAAGCCACCAGCTACAAGTGGCTAAATGATTGTCATAATAAACAGTCAATACCAGGCTCTTTCGTGACAAAAAATAGGCTTAGCTGCAAGTTTGTGGTGTTGAGGTACACTTGGCAAGTGAAATTCCACATGAAGATGCTATGTACACTAGGTACTTTAGTGAGGCTACCCTGGATGTAATATCAAAATCCTGGAGATGGTAAGGATGTGGGCAGCTTCTAAAAAGGTCAGAGGACCTAGTGTGAGACATATGACCCAGGAAATACAGGAGAAGAGCCATTTTTAAATTCTTAATTTTTATCTAAAAATACATAATAAAAACTATAGCTTCATATACATAGTAGTATCAAAGTTTCAGTTTTACTTTCCAAAATTTTTATTTAACAAATGTGACAGGAGCCTTCAGAACCCAGGAGAGGGTATCAGGTCTCCTGTTAAAAGAATTACAGATAGTTGTGACCCAACATGTGGGTGCTAGGAATTGAACCGGGCGTGCACTTAACCACTGAGCCAGCCCTTGGTGCCCCAAGCCCTGCAGATATGCATTTGTTCAGAAAAGTGAATCCTAAGTGTTCCTTTCGGACTGTGGCTGATATGTCTTATTCAACCTTATAGGTAGGTTTCTCACCTGAAGCAAAATGCTGTGGATTTTTAGATGTCAGAGGTTTTCTAGAACCCAGGTATGCAAGGCTCAAATTCCTCAGGGCTTAATTTAAAAAAAAAAAAAAAATTCCTCGAAGCTTTCCAAACAAACTAAGGAGTTTGGACTTTATCTTGTGGGGAACTAGAAGCTCAAGAGGGTAGTTATGTAGCAATGGAAATCACCAAGATGAGCAAATGATTGAAAGCTGCATGGCCTTCATATTAATAAGGTAAGAATATAGAATCTCGGGATGCACTTATTGGCCCACACCCATGCAGTCATGGCCCCCTCTTCTCCTCTTTAGGAAAGTGCATAAATGAACTTCAGTGTTGCGATTGTCATAGATGCTATGAAGTAAAGTTGAAGAAAGGGTTCTCCCACAAGCCAGAGTAGGCTCCTCTGAACACTAAAGTTTGTCTGAAACCTCAAAACCACCTGAAAGAGAAACAAACACCTCAAAGAGCTGAATTTGCTCTACTGCCCAATCCTCTACAGAGCTCTGAGTAACCAGTTAGGGCACATGGAGGGCTTTTGAGAATTTGTTTTATTAAATACAGCCCATGTTGAGGACTAAGTTATTGTATAAATTATCTAAAGCAGAAGTAAATGTTAAAAATCATTTCCAGTTATTTGCTTCTCTTTAGTATCAGCTAAGGTCTTGTGACCACACATGTCACTGTACGTGCATGGTGAGAATGCAACATGTGTTTTGCCACTAAATGTCTTCTCCCCAACCATACCTGGTGATAAGGTGGAAGCTCAAAATATCCTAAATTTGAGGTATTAGCACAGAAATTAACAAGCAGATGAGAGATTCTTCTTCAAAAAGTTAATATACTTCTGTCAGTCTAACATTAATGTTCACACACTGCATAACTCTCTCAGTGCAGAGGTCTCCTACGACCACACTCTTTGTAAATGTAGTAGTCCATCACTCAATGAATCAGCTCACATAAAAGTTACCAAGTTCATGTTTAGGGTGGTGTGATGATCTGACTATTTTATTTGCATTTACATGGACTGGGTGATTCTTTATACTACACATACACACACACACACACACACACACACACACACACACACACACACCCATAGAGACACAAAGGCAGAGAATTTCACTTACTGAGCCTCAAATATTGGAATGGCTTCCCAAGGCAGCTAAGACCAGATGCTGGCCTGGTCCCTGGTGTCAGGACTGAAAGAAGGGCACTGCCACCATTGTACTTACAAATGCCTTGGTAACTGTCCTGAGTATCTTTCTGAGGTGTCCAGTTCCTAAATATCACTATGTGACTAAGAACCCTACAGGAGAACTAATTTGTGATACCCAAAACATAAGTACATAGCTGGAGGCATCAACAGCTGTTTGATCCAAACTCTTCACCATCATGCCCTTAGGTAGACACTCTACCTGGAGGGCTGTGGGTGGAGATGGCTCATTGGGTAAAAGGTCAGGGACAGTGGCACATGACTATTTCTCCAAATACAGAGGAGAGGGACATTATGGAGACAGGAGGAACCCTGCAGTGCATTAACCAGCCAGCCTAGCAGAATCCTTGTGATCCAGGTTCATTGAAGGGCAGTTTCTAGGCAGTAACTCGTTCACTGCTGAGATTAGCTTTGCTAAGGGTTTGACTCCTCAGTAATAGCTTCATGACCTTGGATTTGAGAAGCAAGAAGTTCGGATTTTTGTTGTTCTTTTGGTTTTTTTGGTTTTGTTTTTGTGTTTTTGAGACAGGATCTGTGTGTAATCACTATGTTCAACCAGGCTGATCTTGAAATCCCAGATTCTCCTTTCTCTCCAGTGCTAGAATTAAAGAAATCCACTACTATCCTGTTAGGAAAAGACTGTGTAAAATAAGACATGAGGGAAAAAAAAGGTCATGAAGGCAAACTTTTAAAAATATTGATAGATTTGTTTGCTTTTAATATTTATATTTATTTGGTGTGTATATGACTGTGTGTATGTACGAGCACATATAGGTGCCCTCCAAAAAAAAAAAAAAAAAAAAAAAAAAAAAAGACATCATATCCCCTACAACACCTGGAGTTACAGGTGGTAGTGAGCTCATCCTGTGGAGGCTGGAAACCAAACTCTAATCTTTCTGCTTACTTGATTACTTTTTGAGATAGGGTCTCCAAAAACAGGCTAGCCTTGAACTTGCTATGTAGCTGTGTAGCTGAGGATGACCTTGAACCTCTGATCTTCCTGCCTCTACCTCTAAAATACTGGGATTATAGGTAAACACCACAATACATACCCAGTTTCTGGAGAGCCAGGAATAGAGCCCAGGGTCTCATGCATGTTAGGCAAGCACTCTCAAAAAACAGAGCTACATATATCTCCAGCACAAATTGAACTTTCTGGAAGTTAAGAATTCTCTCCAATAGAAGACACTTAAAATTGGCCAGAAAGGCGACACAGTAAGAAATGAAAGTATTGGTATATAAAGCAGACATAGGGCCTGTAGCCAAAGTAGGGAAACAAATGCAAACCAGTAGAAAAAGACAGCCCAGTAAAATCCAATCAAGGCCTCAGGCAGACATTTCAGAAACCGTGTGCTCTTTTGGTTGCCCAGTGAGCAAGTGGAAAGGTTGCAGACTTGTCAGTTGTCAGGGAAATCAACAGACTAATGGAACCATCAGTGCACAGTCATAAGTCTATACAAAAATGTAAAAACTTATTGGCAGGGCCAGTGAAATGGTAAGGTCAATTGCCTGGCTCCCACAAATTGTCTCTGAATTCCACCTCTGGTATGGGACCTTCTCCCAATACATTCTTGTTTAAAACACATACACAGCAAGAGAGACGGGGGGGGGGGGGGCGGAGAATAAGAGAGAAATAGGAACATGCTAGAAGGTGCACACTAGTTCTGTTCATAGTAGCCACAAACTGGAACAACCCAAATATCCATTAGCATTAGAGTGGAATTAGGCATGGGTGAGGAAGAGGCCAAGTAGATGGAGAAGCTTAGGGTCAAACTGAGGGCCTCACAGGTGCTAGGGCAGTGCTCTGCTGCTGAGCCTCCAAACTCAACCTCTCTGTGCAAAAGTCATCTCTCCTCTGTAGAGCCCTGAGTCCCTGTCTATCAGGTTCAAGGACTTATCCCTTTAAATTGTTCCTGCATCTCCTATTTAGGTGAACTAGGTGGTGTGTACCAATCGAAAGTGCCCCAGTAGATCAAAAGAAGGCAAGAACAAGGCATCCCTTAGCAATTAAATGTTCCTGCCTTCTGAATGTCAGCTCTAGTGTGAGAGGGCTTTGTTTTCCTGTTGCACAGTGGTGCGTGACATATAAGTACTGTCATGTATGAATCCAAAAGAGGCTAAGGAAATGTGATCCTTTCTCTGTGCTCTGAAGTCAATACCCATTGCTGAGGAGGCTGACTTCCCTGCAGAGGCTTGGCTGGGTGTGGATTGCCTTACCACCTGTGGCATGTGTTAATGAGATTAGCAATTAAAAGGCAGGCAAGCAGTGGCTAGACACCAGGACCTGACTGAGAGCCAGATCAGGAAATGGAGAAGGCATGGCCTCAGTGGGGCACCCAGCTGCAATTCCTGTTTGCCTGCATCTCCTATGCCATGTTCTTGTCAAACTGTGTTGTTTACTGTACCTGTGCCAGATGGTACAGCAGAGTTGAGTGCCCACTAGCAGGATGCAGCAGCTGCCTGGACTCCTGTGGCAGTGATCCTTGATGTAGGCCAGATATCTCACTTGTTCCTAGATATCCCTAGATGCCCTTACCCTCTGTTAAAAAGAGACATCTTGTCAAATGTAGGAGCCTGGATTTATTTTGACTCTGATCAGCCATGAGTAACCGATAAACAGGGAAGGAGCTTGATCCTGTAGGCAGTGGATGGTCTGGCTGTCTAAAAGCTATGGCGACCATGGCTGTACTGGTCAAAGACTCTGACATGTTAACTTAGGGGCAGAAAGTAACTACAATAGCCCCCCATACACTGGTGAGCAGGAGAGCATTGTCTGGCAGCCCACTGTCCAATGGATGGATGACCATGCCCACATGAATCACTGATGCACTACCTGCCACTCTTCTGCCTGAGAAGACTGATGAACAAGTAATTTGGGACTGTCATCAACTGCTGATTAAAGAGACAGGAGTTTGCAAAGATCTTACAAACTTCCCTCTGGCTGAGGAAGCACTAACTTGGTTCACCAATGGGAACAGTTACCTTGTGAAGGTAAAGAAAGGACTTGGACAGCGATGTGAATTAAACCTGCCCTGTTTGGGCCAGCAGCCTGCCAGAAGGAAACTCAGCATGAGAAGCTGAGCTCTTGGCCTTAATACAGGCCTTGCAGCCGGCCAAAGAAAAGAAAAAATCTGGAAACTTGTACACAGGCAGCAGTTATGCTTTTATAACTGTCCATGTGCACGGGGCTATCTGTAAACAAAGGGGACTTGCTAAGCTTTACTGTGAGCAAGTGAGAGAGCCAGAGATGAGCTGACAACTGCATTCCTCCACATTTTCTTCCCACTGTCCTGCTTGAGTCGCTGCTATAATTTTCTTTAGGGACAGTGACCTGGAGCATAAGCTAAGTAAGCCCCTTTCTGGCCTGCATAGTGTGTGGTCCGTGTTTTAGCACAGCAACAGAAGCACACCAGACCGGTAAGATATGATTTTCTCCTTTTCAACTGTGGTGAAGTGTAGGGAGCCGTCCCTGCATTCTCCATTACAAGATGGCGCCTGCATCCCGCTGGCGTTGAGAGTAAACAAGTCAGTGAGCAGGTGCAGGGTGATTTTTCCCTCCCTTGGCCTCTGCCTCTCCCGTGGCGTCATGATGGGCCGATGAGCTGCAGCCAATCAGGAGGTGACACGTCCGAGGCGAAGGTTATAAACCTATATAAGGGTTGGGTTTTGGGTATTTGGGGTCTCTGTTCTGTAAGCTTATGCTCTCCCTCTCAAGATGCATTCAAGCTTTACTGCAGAAGGATCCTGAGTGCGCTGCATCATTCTTGGTGGCGACAGGACTTCTGTTGCCAAAACCCGGGAACTGAGACCTCATCATCGTCAGCCCATCGGAGACCCCTTGACTACAAGGAGGATTCAGAACTGCTGGCATACGTGCTGGGAGAGGTAGGTCTTTTCTGGGCCTTGGTAAGAGGTCCAGGATAGCAAGTCAGAACCCGAGCATAATGAGAGGTTGGGCGCGTGCAGGAAAAAACCAGTCCCCCCCCAAAAAAAAGTTAAAAAGACCCTCCCGGTGATTCTAATGACAAGGGAGTGTATTTGTCAGAAACCAAAGCAGTTAATTTGTCTAAGCTGGGTGTGGTTGCACATGCCTTTAATTCCAGCACTTGGGAGACAGAAGCAAGCAAATCTCTTGTGAGTTCAAAGTAAACCTGGTATGCAGAGTGAATTCCAGGACAGATAAGAGTTACACAGAGAAACCCTGTCTCAAAAAATGAAACAATAGAAGTAAAAGAAACAGAGTAATAATAAAGCCATGTAAAGATGAAAAGCTCAGAGAGAATCTGGTTACAGTATGCTATTGTGTTGTCTCTGCATTCATTGTTTGATTGCCGAGAAAATAACAACTGATAAAGGAAATGTTGCTGGATTAATTCAATTGATATATTTTAAAAATGCTTTGACTCCAAAATTTAAGTTCAAGGACAAGTTACTGGGAAAAAGGATTTCTATTTTTGTTTCAACAGGAAATAAAAAGCTGTGGATTCCTTCCAGACTAATGTGGTTTGATCAAGCCAGACCCCCTGAAACCTCGGTTCATATTGCAGAATAGGACCTTTGAGTTTGAGCAGATGCTTCGGGAGTTGAGAGCCGCCATTATTCAGATAAACTTCACGTGCCTTGATCTATCCTTGATGGAGGGACTATTGTGGTGGATTGCTTCAGCTGTTTCCTATTTCAAGGAATGGGTAGGGGTGGGATTGTTTGGTGCAGCCATTTGCTGCGGACTTGTGTTGCTTCTCTGGCTGGTGTGTAGGCTCAGGGCTCAAACTAAGAGAGACAAGGTAGTTATCACCCAGGTGCTTACAGCTTTGGAACAAGGGGCTTCCACTGATATTTGGTTATCTATGCTTAAGCAGTAGGCTGCTGGCTAGACAGCTCTTGCACGCCCGGAGCCTAGGCTCATTTCACAGGGTACAGTGTCAGGCTTGAGCAGCCCATGAGGGATGCTGAGCAAATTACTGATGGCTGTTCAGAGTCAAAACAAATCCAGGCTCCTACATTTGACAGGATGTCTCTTTTTAACAGAAGGTAAGGGCATCCTGGGATATCTAGGAACAAGTGATATATCCCACCTGCATCAAGGATCACTGACACCTGTATCCAGGCAACTCCCGTATCCTGCTAGTGGGCACTCAACTCCACTGTCCTATCTGGCACAGGTATGGGAAACACCACCCTATCCAAGCCCATGGCATAGGGGATACAGGCAAACAGGAACTACAGCTGGTTGCCTCACTGAGGCCATGCCTTCTCCATTTCCTGAGCTGACTCTCAGTCAGTTCCTGGTGTCTGGCCACTGCTGGCCTGCCTTTTAATTGCTAATCTCATTAACACCTGCCAGAGGGGGTAAGGGCAGACCCACCCTGCTGAGCCTCTGCAGGTAGGCAGCCCTCTTTGGCAAAGGGAATGAATCACATTTCCTCAGCCTCTTTTTGGATTCATCCATGGCAATACTTATATATCAAGCACCACTGTGCAACAGGAAAACACATCTCTCTCACGCTAGAGCTGACATTCAGATGGCAGGAACATTTAAGTGCTAAGGGATGCCTTGTTCTTGCCTTCTTTTGATCTACTGGGGCACTTTCGATTGGTACACACCACCTAGTTCACCTAAATAGGAGATGAGGGAAGAATTTAAAGGGATAAGTACTTGAACCTGATAGACAGGGACTGAGGGCTCTACAGAGGTGAGATGGCTTTTGCACAGAGAGGTTGAGTTTGGAAGCTCAGCAGCAGAGCACTGCCCTAGCACTTGTGAGGCCCTCAGTTTGACCCTAAGCTTCTCCATCTACTTGGCCTCTTCCTCACCCATGCCTAATTCCACTCTAATGCTGATGGATATTTGTGTTGTTCCAGTTTGTGGCTACTATGAACAGAACTAGTGTGCACCTTCTAGCATGTTCCTCTTTCTCTCTTATTCTCCTCCCCCACCCCTCTGTCTCTCTGTGTATGTGTTTCAAACAAGCATTTATTGGGAGCAGGTCCCATAGCAGGAGTGGAAGTCAGAGACAAATTGAAGGAGCCAGGCAAGTGACCTTGCTTTTTCACTGGCCCTGCCATTAAGTTTTTACATTTTTGTGTATACTTATGACTGTGCACTGATGGTTCCATTTGCCTGTTGATTTCCCTGACAACTGACAAGTCTGCAAACTTTCCACTTGCTCACTGGGCCATCCAAAGAGTCCTTGGTTTCTGAAATGTCTGCCTGAGCCCTTGATAGGTTTTTTGCTGGGCTGTCTTTTTCTACTGGTTTGCACTTGTTTCCCTACTTTGGCTACAGGCATTATATCTGCTTTATATACCAACAGTTTCATTTCTTACAGTGTTGCCTTTCGGGCCAATTTTAAGTGTCTTCTATTGGAGAGAATTCTTAACTTCCAGAAAGTTCAATTTGTGCTGGAGATGTATGTAGCTCAGTGTTTAGAGAGTGCTTTCCTAACATGCATTAGACCCTGGGCTCTATTCCTGGCTCTCCAGAAACTGGGCATGTATGGTGGTGTTTACCTATAATCCCAGTATTTGAGAGGTAGAGGCAGGAAGATCAGAGGTTAAAGGTCATCCACAGCTACACAGCTACATAGCAAGTTCAAGGCTAGCCTGTTATTGGAGACCCTATCTCAAAAAGTAACCAAGTAAGCAGAAAGATTAGAGTTTGGTTTCCAGCCTCGACAGGGTGAGCTCACTACCACCTGTAACTCCAGGTGTTGAAGGGGATCTGATGGCATTTTTTTTGGAGGGCACCTATATGTGATTTTACATAGACACACAAAATAAAAGTAAATATTAAAAACAATCTAATCTATCAATATTTTTAAAAGGTTTCCTTCATGAACTTTTTTTCCCTCATGTCTTACTTTACACAGTCTTTTCCTACCAGGTTAGTAGTGCCCTTCTTTTAGTACTTACTCCAGGGACCTACAGCTTCTCTGCCCTCTATAGCAGCCAGGTTATGGAGTCTCCTTACCTCTTTAGCCCATACACTTAGC
Organism: Phodopus roborovskii; assembly: GCF_943737965.1. Lineage (NCBI taxonomy): Eukaryota > Metazoa > Chordata > Mammalia > Rodentia > Cricetidae > Phodopus > Phodopus roborovskii. Next base: position 349,745 of record NW_026126950.1, on the reverse strand, counting down.
ACACAGCTATGATCTCCACCACCATGTTGAGCAGCAGGGACAGCATGCCTGCAGAGTCATTTAAGATGTCAAACCAGTAGTTCCCAGCCTCTATGGTGAACTCCATGCCGATGGCACAGTTGATGTGGCACACTACACCTGGAACACAAGATCACTGCTCATCTCTCTGAGACTCCCTGAGTCATCCCACATTAGATGTCAACAAGAGCCATCCATCCCTAGGTGTGCTGTGGAGGGTGAGTTCCCACATCAGCTATAAGAGCTGCTTTGTAGGGGATTTCATAGCAGAAAAACAACAGCAACAGTTAGGGTATTGCTCTTTAGGGGACATCATATAACGGCTGAAAGTCTTTGAATGCTGAATATACCAAAACATACCCTTGAGACTGTGAGAATTGTACTTAAATGTGGTGTGGGGTCCTAGAGAAGGATTGGTTTGGGAGGAAACTACAATTTACATAGGTCCTATCACATACCAGGGTCTGGTCATGTACCTTAGCAGATTAAACCTCCAAGGTAGTAGTCAGGGATCCCTTGTATACTGGGATGCCAGGGCTTAGTGTTGTCTGATATCTCCCTGTAGTACAACATGGCAGAGTCAATATTTGACTCCAGGTTTACATATGACTTCCTAAGGCTTTGCATGGTGCCTCTGAATTCATAGTAGCCCTTCCCACTGCCATACCATATTATGTCAAACACTGGGAGGCTCCCTCAGGAGAGGATTAAGTGCTGGATTGGGAGCTACATGCATTTATACTGTGGAACACAGATTCCCAATTTACGAAAAATAAATAAAATGCCAAGTGCTATCATGCTTCGAGGAATGGGGAAGAGGACACTTCCCACATGATATCTAGGACATGTGATCAGAAGTGACATTATCTATCATGGACATAGTGCCATCAGAGGCACATGAGGGTTCTCATGATCCTGGCTGGGTGGCAAGGTGGTGAAATAAAAAATGGGTCTCTGTGGTGCATATTACCTGTGCATACAGCTCCTAGAACAACTGATCCAAGTGGAGGTGAGTATCGCCAAAGCAGGAGCAGAGCTATACCAGTGCAGCCCTTCTGGAGTAGTCTTAGTAGCACATGGCCCCTAATAAGACCCCTCCACTGATTGTCTTGCATTTTGCCATCCACACATGCCCAGCCTCCACTGCCTGGTGTCCTAACCTCTAATGGCTGCCTTGGGTTGGTAACTGGAGAAGACCTTGATGTCTGTCATAGGGGTGAGGATGGCCGCTGTGTGTCCAAGCAGGCTCCCCCATACCCAGCATCAGCAGCAGCATGAAGAAGTAGAGAACTGACCATAGCTGGGACACTTCCATGCTTCTAATGGCCTCAGTGTAGATGATAAAGGCCAGGCCCATGCCCTGGAAAGCCTGCAGATGATTAATAGACACCAGTTACTCATGTGAGTCAGAGGGGACAAGAGTGGAACACCATAGTTCTAATGTGGAAGGTCTATCCTCCATGTGTTGCTGCACTCTTTCAGGTGTGTAACTGTAACACCAAAAATAAAAATCCAGAGACAGGTATTGGGGTTCAAGCTTCAAGCTGAAGGTCAGAGAAGCAAACCAGCCGAGCCACTAGCTCTTACATCTACCTCAGTCTATAAGGGGGTGATCCTGTCCCTGCAAGATGTCTAGCAAACCTAAGACTGCTGCCTCTCCTCAGGGTGCCTAGAGACCAAATCTCTCAATGCAGCCTGAGACATTGGGTTTCTGTTTTTTATATGCCTCTCTAGAGCTGGGATTAAAGGTATGAGCTGTGTTAATCTTTTAGACTGATTCACTCTAGTGTATCCCTGGGAGGTTTCACACTCCCAGAGATCCACCCAAAGCTTGTGCCTCCACTGTCTGGCTAGCTGTTATGGATGCTGGGATTAAAGTTATGTGTCACCTTTGCCTGATTGCAATAGCCTGTGACTGGCTTTGCTTTTTGAATCCTCGGGCAAGTTTTGACAAATCATACATAATATATCACCACATATAAATTTCTGGACTTTCAGACCTGGGCTCTTACTGGAGATAGTAGAACATTGGGTAAGTGCCTTGAAGTTTTGTAGCCCGCTGTCACTTCCTGTCTGTTCTTGGCTTCCTTGTCCATCAATAGTTAGTGTCTTAGGCTCATGAGTCTATTGTCATGAATTGTACAATCTTTGTCCACCATGATAGATTGTATGTCTCACTCAGGAGAGCAAAATAAGTACCTCCATCATGACCGTGTTAGTTATTTGTTTATAGCAACACAATTTGTTTTGACTGATACATAAATGTAAATAAGCTCAGTGGAGTAAGCACAGTGGGAATAGTAGGCTTCAGAAGCAGATAAGGATAACATGACATTGAGATTTTTAACTGAATATTAGATATCACACAACAATTATTTCACTATTATTAGCAGGAGCCATCAATTCTAAACAATGTAAGTGTTAAAATACTCCCTCCTGGGTACTCTGATCTCACTCTCCTGCCCATGACTACCACCGAAAGCAACACAAGGAAGACAATTTGAATCAATGACTTAAAAAAAATAGTGTTTTCAATAATTATCATAATTATTGGTTTAAATGTTATCTATAATGTTAATATTGGATTAGATATGGCTGAAGAGAGAAGGAGTGGACAGGGACTTATTTCTCAGGGTACTTCTATTCAATCAAACGTAGTTTGACATAAAGATGCACTTAAATTGGACTAATGGTGTCTGTATACACTGTGAACCTTAACATATCTTGATATATAATGGACTTCAATCATACAACAAGCTGCTGAAACTCAGATAATCACATCAGCTAGCCTGTGCGTGCCAGGTTGCCAACTGCTTAAAACAAAGTTCAAAGAAAGCAAATATAAGTTTTATCCATTGAGCACTGTGTATACTTCATTTACTATATCTTTTTAAATTTTATTTTATATGCATTGGTGTTTTGCTTGCATGCATGTCTGTGCGTTTGTCTCTTTCGTTTTTATGAAACCAGATATGAGTATAGAAAAGTGCAAGGATGGTAAAGGAACTACAAAATAATAAGAATACCAAATGGTTAAATTGAAATACAAGGCAGTTTAATTCTGGGGTGGTGGCACAATTTTTTAATTGTAGCACTTGGGAGACAGAAGGGCATTGGTTATTTGTGAGTTGGAGACCACCCTTGAATACAAACTATGGTCTAAGATGGGCAGGGCTATTTCACAGAGATAAGCTGCCAAAAATGTAGGTTATGCCAAACAGAAAAGAATGAAAAAAGGATCACCTAATACTTCTAGCAAGAAAGAACAATTATGACTTTGTTTCGTGCTTGACTTCTCCTATGGGGTAAAAAAATAACTAGGGTCCTGATACTCCAACCTCCTTTTCAGGTTAAGATTACAGGTATCAGTCATCATGCTCAACTTCCTTTTACAATTCCTACTGTAATAAAATATCCCTGAATTATAGCCTTGCATGTAATATCTTTGGTAGTAAATACAGATTGCTCCAATTTATACTGTAGTAAAACATACCTGAATTATTGCCCTGCTCCATGTTAAAAACAATCTTAATGAAATTCCATCCCCAAAAATGGCACAAAAGCAATATGTACTCAGCAGAATCTGTATTGCACAGCCAGTTTTTCACTTTCAATACAGTACTCAAATTACACAATACTTACACTAATATTCCCATGATCACCTCTTTGCTCATTACTATGAATACAGCAGATCCTGCTCCATTCCTACTGGATAAAGAAGGCAGTAGAGTGAGTATTATTCAAATATTGTAAAAATATAGTTTCACTAATCATTGTTTAAAAATTGCCTTATATTCAGGGAAAATAGATGAAATTAGTATACTCCACATGTTCTCATATGCCTAAATTCATATGAGTGAAAGTGAGTGTTTAAGGAAAAAACAGTATTTTTTAAATAGCAAATCTGCGTCATTTATATTAACTTAAGGAAAATGGTCTAATGTCATGGTCTTCTTGAAGGATCAATTATCCTTACCTTTGAAAGGCAGTCTGACTGCTAGTGTTATTCCATCTACACACATGGGTGGTATGCTTCTACTTTAATAGTAATTAGAACATGACATACCTAAACATTATCACTCAACTCTCCCTGGTGTTCCATATTTTCAGAATCGTCCTGGATGGCTGAATGGTGCACAGCTTTGATCATTAAAAGAGCCACAAAGTTTAAAGTTTGTTTGGTAACAACTATTTGTATCACTACATATACTCTGCTCTTATGTACCCATTTATTCTCTGGTGGTGGATGGTAGCTCAGACATATATATGAAGAAGGAATGGAGGACAGAAATCAAGTTTGGGGTGATACTGTCTACCTGTTTTTTTTTTTTGTGATATAAAGCCTAAATTACAAGACTATGAGATTATTCCCTACATGTATTTAAGTGTGTTGCTTGTGAACCTGGTGACCACTGAAGTCAGAAGTCAGTGCTGGATTCCCTGGAATAGCAGTTAGGACAGTTGTAGTCAACCACATGGGCTGGAAACTGAAACCTGCTCCTATGCAAGAGCAGAAAATACTTGCAACTGCTCAACCTATCTTCAGCTGCTGTCTTATTTTTACGTATTTTGGAGATGAAGTTTCTCATTCCACCTATCTCTGACTCTCAATGTTGAAGTTAGAAGTACATGTAACCATTCTGTTTTTTCACTCGAGACAAGGTTCCTATATGATGCCCTGGCTGTCTTGAAACTTACTCTGTAGAACAGGCTGACCTTTGGAGATCTTTCTGCCTCTGCCTCCACAGTACTGGTGTTAAACGCATAAACCACAACCCAGCAATCTGGATTAATTTTCAAGAATTGTGAGGATTGACTTGAGGTTTTCATGGCTTTGAGGGAAGTAGTTTTCAAATTAATCAATTTATTCAATGTTTCCTTACCCCTCTTTCAAACAAACACCAATGCCTCCCATTTCTCTAAAGTTAAAATATTATTATGCTCTGTAAAACGAAAAAAAAAATTGTAAGCAGGGTGAATAGGGTAACTGCCTTCCACATTTGTCATATATATCCCTCCTCCAACTAGAATGCTTTCCATTTGCATTGCTAAACTGACAACATATTCCTCTGTCTTAGATACCCACCAGCTTGTTTTGAACACCACAAAATTTAAGCCTAAACATATATCATTTTTTACTTTTACAAAAAAAAGCCCATGCATATAGGTAGCTATGTATAGTGCAAGTTTATAATTGCAGCACTTGGAAATATGGATAGATGACTGCTAATATCTCCAAGCTGTCCTTAGCTACAAAGCAAGACCCTGCCTCAAAACAAATGAGTATACATAAAGAAACTTAAATGTAACCATCTCATATTTAATGAGTGAAAAGTACAAACCAGTGGGATGGTACATGCCTTGCTTGGTACTCAGAAGCTTGAGACAGGAGTCACAAGTTCAAGGCCACAAAGGAATGTATTGCTAAGAGCCTATCTTGGAAAAAGATCAAATGAGATGAAAATAAACAATAAAACATACATTTACTTCACCACAGTTGATAAGAAGAAAATCATATCTTCTTTTCCTGTGCTAAAACACTGACCACACACAATGCAGGCCAGAAAGGGGCTTACTTAGCTTATGCTCAAGGTCACTGTCCCTAATGAGAATTACAACAGCGATCAAGCAGGACAGTGGGAAGAAAGTGTGGAGGAATGCAGTTGTCAGCTCATCTCTGGCTCTCTCACTTGCTCACAGTAAACCTTAGCTGGTCCTCTTTGTGTACAGATAGCCCCGTGCACATGGACAGTTATAAAAGCATAACTGCTGCCCTTGTACAAGCTTCCAGATGTTATCTTTTCTTTGGCCAGCTGCAAGGCCTGTGTTAAGGCCATGAGATCAGCTTCTCATGCTGAGGTTCCTTCTGTCAGACTGCTGGTTCAAACAGTGCAGGTTTTATTCACATCACTGTCCCAGTCCTTTTAGTGCTTCCCCTGCCAGAGGGAAGTCTGTAAGATCTTTGCAAACTCCAGTCTCTTTAATCAGCAGTTGATGACAGTCACAAATTACTAGTTCATCGGTCTTCTCAGGCAGAAGAGTGGCAGGTAGTGCATCAGTGATTCATTTGTGCATTGGTTATCCATCGGTCTGTGGGCTGCTGCACAATGCTCTCCTGCTCTAGTGCATAGGGGGCTATTGTAGTTACTTTCTGCCCCAAAGATAACTTGTCAGCATCTTTGACCAGTACAGCCATGGCAGACATAACTTTTAGACAGCCAGACTGTTGTTCTTTTGCTGCAGCTAATGCCTAAGAAACATACAAAGGAGACTCAGTGCCCACGTGGTGTTTATTGAGTGAAGGGAGAGAAAGAGGGCTTAGCTGTTGGCCAACTGAAAGAAGGAGTGAGAGAGAGCAGCGAGACCAGAGACAGAGCAGAGAGACCAGAGAGAGGCAGAGAGAGAGCAGAGAGAGATAGGTACTTGGTGTAGTTGCTTTAAAAGAGGCTTGTGCATGCCTAACTGAGTCCTCTTGTTGCCAGGTAAAGCTGATGTAGAGATGGCAAGGCCATGAGCATCCTGCCCATCCTTGGGTCCGGGGTCAGCTGGCTGCTAGTTCGTAACATTTCCACATTTTATTGTTATTAAAAAAGGTGGGGGTTGGGCATGGTCCTCCACAGTTGTTGAAGTCAGAGGCTTTAAGGACATCTGCCTTCTGTTGATGGCATGAGACCTGTGGATTAGGAGCTTTTGGAAGACTTACCTACCGTTGGCCCAAGCAACGTGGAGAAAGTCTATTCCACTGCCCTCTTGTCCACGGTCCTTAGAGCCCTTTGCAGCAGTTGAGATGAAAGGCAGGATTGCTCAGTGGCTAGCATTGGAACTTTTGTGGGTGGAGTTTCTTTCAGTGTCCATCAGTCTTCTTGGAGGAAATGCGTGGTGCCAGCAGCTGGCCTGTCTCTCTGTTATAAAAGCTTTTTAAGGAAACATTTTAAATGCCATATTCTCTAGATCTCTGAGCATTTGAGGGCTGTCTGACTGTCTAGCATAACTTAGTATACAAAAATATGTCTTTAGTTACTTGTCTTGAGCACACAGGTGGCTAGGTAAAGCTTTATCCCTGTAATTAATTAATCTGTTTGGGCAACTGGATCCAAGCTGAGAGGCTGTGGAGGGATGTTTTACTCAGAGCCCTGAAGCCTGACTGTAACTGGTTTTAACTTATTAGGTTACAGTTATCCCTGTAGAGGACAAAGAGATAGAGAAAAACTCCCTTTGATAATAGAGGCTTAACCTTTATAAACAGCTTACAGGAAAGACTGGGTGGCATAGATATTTTGTTAGCTTGAAATAGACATGTATAACCTTAAATGTTTACCACCATTAAAAAGGCGCATAACAATTTAGAAGTATTTGAGACTTAGTACAGTTGAATTTAAGTTGTATGAGTTAGCTTACATATACATAAATTTAAATTAAATGTACAGACACATTAAACAGGACTGGGTAAAACTGAGAAGACTAGAATGTGAAGCTATATATGACATAGTGAAAAAAAATTAGAGACAAAGAATAAAGAATAAAGCAAATAAAAGAATAAAAGCAAAAGGTAAATGAATTACAGGTTCTGTTGGTGGCAGAAGCTGGCTAGACCACCTCTGCCTAGGTGGCTGGTGTAGCAGAGGGAAGAACCATGGGGGGGTGAGGCTAGGCCATGTGGTCAAGATGGTGGCTGCCATAAACATATCCCCAAAAACTAGCAGAAATCATAAAGTTTTGAGATAAAATTTTGACTTGAGTAGATGCTTCCTCAGCCCAGGCTCTGAGACAGGCTGCGGCAGTGGCTGTGGCAGCAGGAGAGTTTTAACGTGGCAGGAAGAGAACAGAAATAAGTTTAGGGTAAGAGATTATTTAGCAGAGAGATAGAAAAAACTCCTTCCATCTACCTGTTTGCTGGCAGTAATTTGAAAGATCCAGTAAAATATCAGGATCTAGAGAGCCTTTACCTGGCCAATTTGAATTATTTTCTAGGGGATATCTAGCCCACCTTTTCAGTACAAAGGTAAATGAGACTGGGTGCCTTAACAAGTGGCATCTATCAGGAATCCCAGTGGAGTGGTGAGGGGTATTTCCTTGGTCGGTTTATTCCCCATGGGTAGAGCAGAAAGTGACCATGCAGTCTTGGAACTCGTCAGCTCAAGGGTGTGGCAACACCGTAAATGAGAATGGCAGAGCTTTACTGGAAGCTCCTCAGCCCAAGTACTTTGCCAGGGCCAACAGGGGCTGGAAGGACTCAGCAGTCCTAGAGCAGAGCAGATATACCGCCAAGGTCGGTATGTCTTCCACCCGTGAGGAATGTACCCGACCTTAAGGAAATGGGTTAAAATTTAAAAGAGTACCTTACCTAATTGAAGTCAGTGTAGGGTAGTATTTCCAGCAAACGGGGTGGGCGGATGAGGGTGGGGGGGTGGATGGAGGCATACTTCTGGTATCTGAAAGAGTGTCTCTGGCTGCCGCCTGCCAGAAGAAGGCCACCAGTGACCCACATGGAGAGCCTGCCTGGGGTTCGGAACCAATGTTGTTCTTTTGCTGCAGCTAATGCCTAAGAAACACAAACACAAGACTCAGTGCCCACATGTAGTTTATTGAGCAAGGGGAGAAAAGAGGGGGTATCTGGTGGCCAACCAGAAGCAGGAGAGAGAGCAGAGAGACAAGAGAGAGAGAGAGAGCAAAGAGAGGCAGAGAGAGATGTGAGAGAGCAGAGAGACCAGAGAGAGCAGAGAGAGGCAGAGAGCAGAGAGAGAGCAAAGAGAGAGAAGCACTTGGAGAGCTTATTTTAAAAGAGGCTTGAGCATGTGTTGTAAGACCTTCAGAATGAGGAGTCTTCCAGAATGAGGAGTCGATACCCCAAGAACTCAGTGTCCAGTCCAGTTGCTGCAAAATGCAAGAGGCTTTAATGAACAGGAAACAATTGCACAAACAGGCTCCTCCAGCTTGCAGCTAGGGAGAAGCCCCCTCCCCTGGGCCCAGGTGTTTTTAAAGGCAAATGTACAAGCATAGGAAGGGGTGGGACCCTCTTTCCATTGAGTACTTGACCCTTGGAGGCCTGATGGTCTGTCTATTAGGGTCAGCAGACCTTAGGGCTTCAGGTGTGCTAATTAACCTAGTCTGGGCAAACCAGAGTTACAGCTATCTCTTGACCCTATTTACCACCTGTTGTCTCACAGGAAAGGAGGGGCAGTGTGAATTCTTCTAATCTCAGGGACTTGTGAGTGGAAGCTAGCAAATTCCAAGGAACACATATTGGCTTCTAGGTTAGTCCATAATTAACATTACTTTTTAGGTCTTTCAGTGTAAATGAGTCCTCTAGCTGCCAGGTAAAGCTGACAAGGCCAAGAGAGTCCCACCCATCCTTAGGGCAGGGGTCAGCTGCCTGCTAGTTCCTAACACAGACCATCCACTGGCTACAGGATCAAGCTCCTTCCCTGTTTATCGGTTAATGATAGCTGTTCAGAGTCAAAATAAATCCAGGCTCGTACATTTGACAGGATGTCTCTTTTTAACAGAGGGCACACTGGGATATCTACGAACAATTGATATATCCTGCCTACATCAAGGATCACTGCCACTGGCATACAGGACCCTCCCGCATCCTGCTAGTGGGCACCCAACTCTGCTGTACTATCTGGCACAGGTAGGGGAAACACCACACTTGCCAAGCCCAAGGCATAGGATGTACAGGCAAATAATAACTGCAGCTGGTTGCCCCACTGAGGCCATGCCTTCTGAATTTCCTGAACTAGCTCTCAGTCAGGTCCTGGGGTCTGGCCACTGCTGGCTTGCCTTTTAATTGCTAATCTCATTAACACCTGCCAGAGGGGGTAAGGTGAGCCACAACCAGCCAAGCCTCTGCAGGAAAGGCAGCCCTCCTTAGCAATGGGTATGGACTAGGGAGCACAGGGAAAGGATCACATTTCCATGGCTTCTTTTGGATTCACCCATGGCCATACTTACATGTCAAGCACGACTCTCCAACAGGAAAACAAAGCCCTCTTATGCCAGAGCTAACATTCAGATGGCAGGAACATTTAATGCTAAGGGATGGCTTGTTCTTGCCTTCATTAGACCTACTGGGGAAGTTTCGATTGGTACACACCACCTAGTTCACCTAAATAGGAGATGCAGGAACAGTTTTAGGGATAAGTACTTGAACCTGATAGAAAGAGTTTCAGGGCTCTACAGAGGAGAGATGACTTTGGCACAGAGACATTGAGTGTGGAGGCTCAGCAGCAGAGCACTGCCCTACCACCTGTGAGGCCCTCAGTTTGACCCTAAGCTTCTCAATCTACTTGGCCTCTTCCTCACCTGTGGTGTCTTACAATCAGGTTGTGAGCAACTGCTGTGAGGCCCCTGGCAGCTAGAGAATCTTATTCCCTAGGCTAGGAGGAGACCTAAGATTTTGTTGCTTTTGCTGAACCTGACAGCACCAATGACTTAGGGTCTGTGTCTCCACTCCACCACTGGTTAAGCTGTCTGACTTTAACACCTCTGACTGTTTCATCCTCAATAGAAAACAAACATAAATCCCTGCTACCCCCACCCCTATCCCAACAAGCATAAACTACCTATCCAAGAAAATTTCACCTTCAAACAGTAAAGAAAGCAGGCACAATGCAACAGAAGGCACTCTGGCTATTTAAGCTTCATATTATAGGTTCTGGTCTGCTTCCCCCCATGCATAATTCCAGTCTAATGCTGATGAATATTTATGTTGTTTCAGTTTGTGGTTAATATGAACAGAAATAGTGGGCATATTCTAGCATATTCCTCTCTCTCTTATTCTCTATCTCTCTCTCTCTTTGTCTGTGTGTGTTTGAAACAAGCATTTATTGGGAGCAGGTGCCACAGCATGAGTGGAAGTCAGAGACAATTTATGGGAGCCAGGCAAGTGACCTTACCATTTCATTGGCCCTGCTGTTTAGTTTTTACATTTTTGTGTAGACTTATGACTGTGCACTGATGGTTCCATTTGCCTGTTGATTTCCCTGACAACTGACAAGTCTGCAACCTTTCCACTTGCTCACTGGGCCATCAAAAGAGCCCGCGGTTTCTGAAATGTCTGCCTGAGCCCTTGATCGGTTTTTACTGGGCTGTCTTTTTCTACTGGTTTGCACTTGTTTCCCTACTTTGGCTACAGGCCCTATGTCTGCTTTATATACCAACAGTTTCATTTCTTACTGTGTTGCCTTTCTGGCCAATTTTAAGTGTCTTCTATTGGAGAGAATTCTTAACTTCCAGAAAGTTCAATTTGTGCTGGAGATGTATGTAGCTCAGTGTTTAGAGAGTGGCTGGTTAATGCACTGCAGGTATCCTCCTGTCTCCATATTGTCCCTCTACTCTATTTGGAGGACTATTTGGAGAAATAGTCATGTGCCACTGTCCCTGACCTTTTACCCAATGAGCCATCTCCAGCCCCAGCCATTCAAGTAGAGGGTCTACCTAACAGCATGATGGTGAATAGTTTGGATCAAACAGCTGTTGTACTTATGTTTTGGGTATCACAAATTAGTTCTCCTGTAGTGTTCTTAGCCAGATAGTGACATTTAGAAACTGGACACTTCAGAATGATACCAAGGACAGTTACCATGGGATTTGGTGGTACAATGGTGGCAGTGCCCTTCTTTTAGTCCTTACACCAGGGACTAGGCCAGCATCTGGTCTTAGCTGCCTTGGGAAGCCATCCGAATATTTGAGGATCAGTAAGTGAAATTCTCTTCCCTTGGTCTCTGTGGTGTGTGTGTGTGTGTGTGTGTGTGTGTGTGTGTGTGTGTGTGTGTGTGTGTAGTATAAAGAATCACCCAGTCCAAGTAAATGCAAATAAAGTAGTCAGATCATCACATCACCCTAAACATGAACTTGGTAACTTTTATGTCACCTGCTTCATTGAGTGATAGACTACTACATTTACAAAGAGTGTGGTCGTGGAGAACCTCTGCAAGGAGAGAGTGGTGCCGTGTGTGAACATTAATGTTAGACTGACAGATGTATATTACCTTTTTGCAGAAGAATCTCTCATCTGCTTATTAATTTCTGTGCAAATACTTCAAATTTAGGCTATTTTGAGCTTCCACCTTATCACTAGGTAGGGTTGGGAAGAAGACATTTAGTGGCAAACCACATGTTGAATTCTCACCATGCATGTACAGTGACATGTGTGGCCACAAGACCTTAGCTGATAGTAAAGAGTAGCAAATAACTGATAATAATTTTTAATATTCACTTCTGCTTTAGATAAATTATACAATAACTTAGTCCTCAACATGGACAGTATTTAATAAAACAAATTCTCAAAAGCCCTCCATATGCCCTAACTGGTTATTCAGAGCTCTGTAGAGGATTGGGCAGTAGAGGGAATTCAGCTCTTTGAGGTGTTTGTTTCTCTTTTGGGTGGTGTTGAGGCTTCAGACAAGCTTTAGTGCTCAGAGGAGCCTTGTTGGCTTGTGGGCTTGTGGGAGTACCCTTTCTTCAGACTTTACTTTCATAGCATCTATGACAATCACAACACTGAAGTTCATTTATGCACTTTCCTAAAGAGGAGAAGAGGGGGTCATGACTGCATGGGTGTGGGCCACTAAGTGCATCCTGGGATTCTATCTTCTTCCTTTTTATTACGAAGGCCATGCAGCTTTCAATCATTTGCTAAACTTGGTTATTTCCATTGCTACCTAACTACCCTCTAGAGCTTATAGTTCCCTACAACATAAAGTCCAAACTCCTTAGTTTGTTTGGAAAGCTTTGAGGATTTTTTTTGTAATTTTATATAACAAAGTCCAATTAAATGAAAACAAACATTCATACACAATATTTGGGAATTTGGGCGTCGTTCTTTCCAAACTACTTCCTGCTGGTAAGGGGCGCTATCTTGGGGGAATCGAAGAAGATTCAGATATCCTAGCTGTAGTCTGTAGGGCTGTTTTGTCCAGCTGTTTGGAATGCAGGACCAACTTGTACTCTGTTTCAGGCGGTCTGGTGTGATCAAACCACATTAGCCTGTAAGGAATCCACATCTTTTCATTTTCTGTGGAAACAAAAATAGAAATCCTTTGCCCCAGTAACTTGTTCTTCAACTTAAATTTTGGAGACAAAGTGTTTTTTTTTTTTTTTAATTTATTATTTTACATGTCGATCCCAGTTCCCGTTCCCTCCCTCCTTCCCTCCCCTCCAGCCCTCCCTCCCTCCTTCCCTCCCTTTTGCCCTCTCTGCCCTCTCCCATGCACTCTAAACACCCTCCCCTCCCAACCCCCCACCACAATACCATATGTAGAGGAAGGCCATCCAGTTGGGGTCATGTAGATCTGACAGGTCCTGTGAAGTAGGGACTAGGGCTTCTCTCCTATCTCTAGAATAAGGCAGTTATCCCTCCATGGGGGATATGTTTGCAAAGTCCTTTTGTGCACCAGGGATACATCCTGGCTCCACTGTCTGAGGTCTCTTAGACTGCTCAGACCTTCTGGCTGAGACCCATATTCAGGGGGGTCCAAGTCAGTCCCCTGTTGGCTTCCCAGCTATCAGTCTAGTGGCCTTTAGTTCCTCCTTGTTCAGGTAAGCTGTCTCTATGTACTTCTACCGCATGGTCTTGTCCTCTCCATCTGCTTCTGGGTTGTAGTTCGGCTCAGTGTTTATGTATGGGTGTTTGCTCCTGTTTTCAACAGGCATTAGTTGAGGACTCCATGGAGAAGTTAGTTGTTGATCTCACTCTCCTGGAAGGGCATTTATGATAGCCTTTCCAAGGAAGCTGAGATTGTTAGTTGGGAGCAGTCTTGTAGTTCCCTCGACCTTTCTTTGTGTGCAACTTTATCATCAAACCAATATTGGCTCCCTCTTTTATGTTCTCTCTCTCTGTCTCTGACTCTCTCTCTCTTTCCTATTTTCCATTCCTAACCAGGCTCAATCCTCCTGGTCGCACATGCCTTCCTCTCCTCCCTCTCATTTTCTCCTACTTCTCTCTCCATTAGCTGTCTTCCCCCACTTTACCTGAGGTATGGGGGACTTGTCCCTTCCCAGTTCTGTGAGGGACTTTATATGAATCTCTTAGAATACAACTTGTATCCTAGTTCCTCTGGTGATGTGAATTATAGGCTGGTGATCATTTGATCTAGTTCTAAATTCCTAGCACCCACATGGTGGGTCACAACTATCTGTAATTCTCTTAACAGGAGACCTGATACCATCTCCTGGATTCTGAAGGCTCCTGTCACATTTATTAAATAAAAATTTTGGAAAGTAAAACTGAAACTTTGATACTACTATGTATATGAAGCTATAGTGTTTATTATGTATTTTTAGATAAATATTAAGAATTTAAAAATGGCTCTTCTACTGTATTTCCTGGGTCATATGTCTCACACTAGGTACTCTGACCTTTTCAGAAGCTGCCCACATCCTTACCATCTCAAGGATTTTCATATTACGTCCACGGTAGCCTCACTAACGTACCTAGTGTACATAGCATCTTCATGTGGAATTTCACTTGCCTATTTTTTGTAAAGAAAGACCCTGGAATTGACTGTTTATCATGACAATCATTTAGCCACTTGTAGCTGGTGGCTTCTGTGTGTGGATTGGGAAGACACAGAACATCCTTGTACAATTTCCACAAGTCAGTCCTGGCCTGGAAGTTCAGTGATAACGCCTGCCATGCAGCATTCCTCTCTATGCATAGACTGCAGGCAGGTGTGTGGGATGGAGCCCTATGTTGCATGCTGCACTGCTTATTCAGAAAAGGATGGGACTTGCTCCTTGCCTCTGCTACCTCTTTGGGTGCTGACCAAGGGCATGTCAAGGTTGTCTAGTGCTACAGCTTCTCATCCTGTGCCAGTAATGTCACATGTATCAAAGGTGACTCCATCCTTTGAGGCAACAATCACTACAGGATGGGAAACTAATGTGCCTTCTTCAGACCTGGGCTCCTGTTTCACCTTTCTGTCTCTGGGCTCCAGGTTCTGCTGTCTCACCAAACCCTGATTCTGGCCCTCTGTGTTTTTCCAAACTTTCCCTCTCTGTCTAGAACTCACAGGTAGTCCATCAGTTTACACACCTTGCTCCTACCCACATTTCCCCCATTGCTTCTGCAGTACAAACCCCAAGAGCTCTGGATCCTTGGGCAAGCCCAGGTGCATGATGTCAGCAGGGCCCTGCTCCTTTATTAATCATCTCTGGTAGAGGTTTTGACCTTGGCGCTGGGTCACATCATTTATGGGTGCCTCAAATGTTTCTTCCCACATCTCTTATCCCACTGATTGCTCAGCAAAGGTCCCAAATAATTACATAGATGGCTAAGGGTAAACTCTCTCCCATCTGAAGTTTACTTTCCTTTCCTGTTATCTTCGGCATGGGCTCTCACTCCTTTCCTGGGCTTCAGGAACCCAACCCTAATGCTACCACCAACCATAATGCTCACCCTAACTCTAACCATACCCTAAATAGAACTCTCATTGTCAGAAATACATGACCCTAACTGGATGTCATAGCCCCATATGGGGAGAGGGGGTGAATGGGAGGGGTAGTGGTCACGGTGCAAGAGAAGGGGGACAGAATGTAAGAGCGAGAAAGGGTGGGGAGTGAGGGATAGGAATCAAAAAGTAAAATAAACAATAATAATTGAAAAAATTCAGTATGCAGGGGTTCAGAACGTGCCCATGAGGAATAGTGGATCTAACAGAGATCTTGAGGTCTTTAGCTGAGGGAACTCTAGTAGAGGCCCAGTGATGGCTTTCAAGTATCCAGTAGGACGTTTTATTTCATTTTAAAAAATTATTAATCATATGTAGTATCCTACTTGAATATCTCATGGTAGAAAAGACAAGGGCAACAATCTCATTGTAGATGGTTGTGAACTATCATCTGGTTGGTGGGAAGTAACTCATATCCTCTTTAAGTACAACCAGCATGCTTGAACATTTAGCCATCTATCCATTCCATTGTTGTGTTTGTAGAAAAGGCCTCATTATGTAATTTTGACTGGCCTGGAATTCATTGAGATTCAGGCTTTTGGCTCCTGAGTACTGTTGGACAGGATGTGTAGAAAGGGGAACACTCCTCCACTGCTTTTGGGAGTTCAAACTTGTACAGCCATTTTCAAGATAGGTATGGCAGTTCCTCAGCAAGATGGCAATTGGTTTACCACAGGACCTGGCAATCCCCCCCCCATATGCATATACCCATATTAACCACATTCATGCAAACAAAAATGTGTTTAATTATACCTATAGGAGCATTATTTGTAATAGCAAGAACCTAGAAGCTACCCAGATGCCTCTCAGCTGAAGAATGGATAAAGAATTGTGGCACATCTACACAATGGACTACTAATCTACAGAAAAAAATGGAATCTTGAAATGCACTGGCAAGTGGATGGTACTTGAAGAAGCAATCATGAATGAGGTAACCCAGGCACAAAAAGTAGAACATGGTAGAGAGGAAGATAACATAAAAGAGCAATTCATTATTGGTTTGAAGAGAAAATTGAACCTAAAGTTATATCTAGAGACCTACAAGACTGACTCCAACTAAGAATCTGAGCTACAGTGGAAAGGTTTCCATTATTGACCTTCCCTGAAAATAAGATCAACAACTAACTTATGTGCTACATGGAGCCAAGTGCAAACCAGTAGAAAACCCATCAGTAAACAGCCCAGTAAAAACCGATCAAGGGCTCAGGGAGACATTTCAGAAACCGCGGGCTCTTTTGATGGCCCAGTGAGCAAGTGGAAAGGTTGCAGACTTGTCAGTTGTCAGGGAAAACAACAGGCAAATGGAACCATCAGTGCACAGTCATAAGTCTACACAAAAATGTAAAAACTTAATGGCAGGGCCAGTGAAATGGTAAGGTCACTTGCCTGGCTCCCACAAATTGTCTCTGACTTCTACTCCTGCTATGGGACCTTCTCCCAATAAATGCTTGTTTAAAACACATACACAGACAGACGGGGAGGGGGGAGTGAAATAAGAGAGAAAGAGGAACATGCTAGAAGGTACACACGAGTTCTGTTCATAGTAGCCACAAACTGGAACAACACAAATATCCATTAGCATTAGAGTGGAATTAGGCATGGGTAAGGAAGAGGCCAAGGAGATGGAGAAGCTTAGGGTCAAACTGAGGGCCTCACAGGTGCTAGGGCAGTGCTCTGCTGTTAAGCCTCCAAACTCAACCTCTCTGTGCAAAAGTCATTTGTCCTCTGTAGAGCCCAGAGTTCCTGTCTATAAGGTTCAAGGACTTATCCCTTTAAATTGTTCCCGCATCTCCTATTTAGGTGAACTAGGTGGTGTGTACCAATCGAAAGTGCCTCAGTAGATCAAAAGAAGGCAAGAACAAGGCATCCCTTAGAAATTAAACGTTCCTGCCATCTGAATGTCAGCTCTAGCGTGAGAGAGCTGTGTTTTCCTGTTGCACAGTGGTGCTTGACATACAAGTATTGCCATGGATGAATCCAAAAGAGGCTGATTAAATGTGATCCTTTCCCTGTGCTCTGAAGTCCACACCCACTGCCAAGAGGGCTGCCTACCTGCAGTGTCTCAGCAGGGTGGGTCTCCCCTTACCCCCTCTGGCAGGTGTTAATGAGATTAGCAATTAAAAGGCAGGCCAGCAGAGGGCAGACACCAGGTCCTGACTGAGAGCCAGCTCAGGAAATGGAGAAGGCATGGCCTCAGTGAAGCAACCAGCTGCAGTTCCTGTTCGCCTGCATCCCCTATGCCATGGGCTTGGAAAGTGTGGTGTTTCCCGTACCTGTGCCGGATAGTACATTGGAGTTGAGTGCCCACTAGCAGGATACAGGAGCTGCCTGGACGCCGGGGGCAGTGATCCTTGATGTAGGTCGGGTATATCACTTGTTCCTAGATATCCTAGGATGCCCTTACCTTCTGTTAAAAAGAGACATCCTGTCAAATGTAGGAGCCTGGAATTGTTTTGACTCTGAACAGCCATCAGTAACCGATAAACAGGGAAGGAGCTTGATCCTGTAGGCAGTGGATGGTCTGGCTGTCTAAAAGCTATGATGGACATGGCTGTACTGGTCAAAGACTCTGACATGCTAACTTTGGGACAGAAAGTAATTACAATAGCCCCCCATACACTGGTGACCAGGAGAGCATTGTCAGGCAGCCCACAGAACAATGGATGTCCAATGCCCACATGAATCACTGATGCACTACCTGCCATTCTTCTGCCTGAGAAGATTGATAAATAAGTAATTTGGGACTGTCATCACCTGCTGATTAAAGAGGCAGGAGATTGCAAAGACCTTACAGTCTTCCCTCTGGCCGTGGAAACACTAACTTAGTTCACTGATGGGAACAGTTACCTTGTGAAAGGTAAAGAAAGGACTGGGACAAGGATGTGAATGAAACCTGCATGGTTTGAGCCAGCAGCCTGGCAGAAGGAACCTCAGCATGAGAAGCTGAGCTCTTGGCCTTAACACAGGCCTTGTAGCTGGCAAAAGAAAAGAAAAAAATCTGTAAACCTGTACACGGGCAGCAGTTATGCTTTTATAACTGTCCATGTGCACGGGGCTGTCTGTAAACAAAGGGGACTGGCTAAGCTTTACTGTGAGCAAGTGAGAGAGCCAGAGATGAGCTGACACCTGCATTCCTCCACATTTTCTCCCCACTGTCCTCCTTGAGTCGCTGCTGTAATTCTCATTAGGGACAGTGACCTGGAGCATAAGCTAAGTAAGCCCCTTTCTGGCCTACATTGTGTGTGGTCAGTGTTTTAGCACAGCAACACATGCTCACCAGAATGGTAAGATATGATTTTCTTCTTTTCACCTGTGGTGAAGTAAATGTATGTTTTATTGTTTATTTTCATCTCATTTGTTCTTTTTCCAAGATAGGCTCTTAGCAATACAGTCCTTTGTGGCCTTGAACTTGTGACTCCTGTCTCAAGCTTCTGAGTACTGAGCAAGGCATGTACCATTCCACTGGTTTGTAATTTTCACTAATTAAATATGACATGGTTACATTTAAGTTTCTTTATGTATACTTATTTGTTTTGAGGCAGGGTCTTGCTTTGTAGCCATGTCCAGCTTGGAGGTAGTAGCAGTCATCTGTCCATACTTCCAAGTGCTGCAATAATAAACTTGCACTACACATAGTTACCTAAATCCATGGGGCTTTTTTGTAAAAGTAAAAAATGATATATGTTTAGGCTTAAATTTTGTGGTGTTCAAAACAAGCTGGTGGGTATCTAAGACAGAGGAATGTGTTGTCTGTGTAGCAATGCAAATGGAAAGCATTCTCGTTGAAGGAGGGATATATATGACAAATGTGGAAGGCAGTTACCCTATTCACCCTGCTTACAATTTTTTTTTTTGTTTTACAGAGCATAATAATATTTTAACTTTAGAGAAATGGGAGGCATTGGTGTTTGTTTGAAAGAGGGGGTTAGGAAACACGGAATAAATTGATTAATTTGAAAACTACTTCCCTCAAAGCCATGAAAACCTGAAGTCAATCCTCACAATTCTTGAAAATTAATCCAGATTGCTGTGTTGTGGATTATGCCTTTAACACCAGTACTTTGGAGGTAGAGGCAGAGGCAGAAAGTTCTCCAAAGTCAGCCTGTTGTACAGAGTAAGTTTCAAGACAGCCAGGGCATCCTATAGGAACCTTGTCTCGAGTGAAAAAACATAATGGTTGCATATACTTCTAACTTCAACATTGATAGGTGGAATGAGAAACTTCACCTCCAAAATACATAAAAATAAGACAGCAGCTGAAGATAGGTTGAGCAGTTGCAAGCATTTTCTGCTCTTTTGCATAAGAGCAGGTTTCAGTTTCCAGCCCATGTGGTGGACTACAACTGTCCTGAACTGCTATTCCAGGGAAACCAGCCCTGACTTGTGACTTCAGTGGTCACCAAGTTCAAAAGCAACACACTTAAATACATGAAGGAAAGAATCTCATAGTCTTGTAAGTTAGGCTTTATATCAAAAACCCAGGTAAACAGTATCACCCCAATCTTGATTTCTGTCCTCCATTCCTTCTTCATATATATGTCTGAGCTACCATCCACCACCAGAGAATAAATGCGTACATAAGAGCCGAGTATATGTAGTGATACAAATAGTTGTTACCAGACAAACTTAAAACTTTTGGCTCCTTTAATGATCAAACCTGTGTACCAATCAGCCATCCAGGATGATTCTGAAAATATGGGACACCAGGGAGAGCTGAGTGATAATGTTGAGGTATCTCATGTTCCAATTACTATTAAAGTAGAAGCATACCACCTATGTCTGTAGATGGAATAACACTAGCAGTCAGACTGCCTTTCAAAGGTAAGGATAATTGATCCTTCAAGAAGACCATGACATTAGAGCATTTTCCTTAAGTTAATATAAATGATGTAGATGTGCTAAATAAAAAATACTTTTTTTTTCTTAAACACTCAAGTTCACTCATGTGAATTTAGGCACATGAGAACCTTTGGAGTATAATAATCACATCTGTTTTCCCTGAATATAAGTCAATTTTTAAACAATGATTAGTGAAACTTTATTTTACAATATATATATAATACTCACTCTACTTCATTCTTTATATACTAGGAATGGGGCAGGATCTACTGTATTCATAGTAACGCGCAAAGAGGTGATCATGGGAATATTAGAGTAAGTACTGTGTAAATTCAGTTCTGTATTGAAAGTGAAAAACTGGCCGTGTTTATACTTGCAATACAGTTTTGCTGAGTACATATTGCTTTTGTCCCATTTGTGGGGATGGAATTTCATTAAGATTGTTGTTAACTTGGAGCAGGGCAATAATTCAGGGGTGTTTTACTACAGTATAAATTGGAGCAGTCTCTATTTACTACCAAAGATATTACACGCAGGGCTATAATTCAGGGATATTTTACTACAGTAGGAATTGTAAAAGGAAGGTGAGCATGGTGACAGATACCTGTAAGCTTAACCTGAAAAGGAGGTTGGAGTATCAGGACCCTAAGGTATTTTTTGCCACATAGCAGAAGTCAAGCACGAAACAAAGTCATAATTGTTCTTTCTTGCTAGAAGTATTAGGTGATCATTTTTTACAATATTTTCTGTTTGGCATAACCTACACTTTTGGCAGTTTATCTCTGTGTAATAGCCCTGCCCATCTTAGCCCATAGTTTGTATTCAAGGGTGGTCTCCAACTCACAGGTAACCACTGCCCTTCTGTCTCCCAAGTGCTACATTTAAAAAATTGTGCCACCACCCGAGGCTTAAACTGCCTTGTATGTCAATTTAACCATTTGGCATTCCTATTATTTTGTAGTTCCATTACCATCCTTGCACC
This sequence comes from Phodopus roborovskii, assembly GCF_943737965.1. Lineage (NCBI taxonomy): Eukaryota > Metazoa > Chordata > Mammalia > Rodentia > Cricetidae > Phodopus > Phodopus roborovskii. Next base: position 328,454 of record NW_026126950.1, on the reverse strand, counting down.
TTACTATAATCATATCTGGTTTCATAAAAAAAAGAAAGAGAAAAGTCTCCATTAACTAGAAAAGAATTGGACACTCAAGTAGAATATCTCAAAAAATGTAAAAAAGAGAGAATTCATAAACATAAACTACTCTTATAACAATATGAGGAACTCTGTAAACTTCTTCATAGGCCTGTGTATGATGTGCATATCACCTCTGACCCAACTGTAGAGAAGCTGAACCTGTTCCAACAACATGTGGCAACTTTGAGGCAAACAAAGGTATGCTGCTGCATTCATTCCCCCATAAAATTTGATTGGAATTTATGTATCTCATAATAATTTTGATTGTTTTAAAAGATTAGGAATGAACAGTTTGTCAATATTAATAAACATATCATATTGTGTATGAAAAAATTGGAACTAACTTCAGATTCAATTTTGAAAAAGATGGAGTGTGTCAATTTCAAAGTGTATTTTCTGTGTCATTGCAGAGTATTGTGGCACTACATATGTTGCTTTTGCAGGTAATATGTGTTCAGATTATGCAGTATCAACTCACTTGTATTTATCAATTTGAAAAACCTGACAGCTTTTGCCTTAATTCTAAATAAGGAGCCAGTTTGTATTAAGGGATGCTGAGGTAGGCATCACTTCAGTTTTTGACCAGCCTTGTACACAGAGTGAGTTTGGGACAGGCAGGGATACACAGGGAAACCCTTTCTCGAGTAAACAAACAGAAAGGGACAAAATATGTGAAGACACCCAACCATAATACAATATGGAATAAATCTGTTTGTTTACTGTGTGTATGTGTGTGTGTGGTGCGGGGTGGGTGTGGGTGTGTTTGTTTATGTTATGGGGAGAGAGAGACAGAAGCACAGATAGACAGAGACAGAGCAATAGAGTGATCACGTGTCAAAGTCCATTCAATTCCAATTGTCCATCTTATTTATCAGGTTCACATTTATGAAGGTAAACTTTTCTGCCACTGAGACTTACAGATCTCTCTCACCTTTCCAGTGCTATTATGTAGTTGGACTTTCTTGTCAGATTTTCTTGGAACAATCCATCCCCAAATAATGACACAGACATTTCTAAATTATGAATGATTGGCCTTTAACTTAACCTTGTTCCCAACAATTTCCTATACCTTAACAAATGTCTATTAGCCTATTGTCTATTATTCTGTATTCGCAGCTCCTTCCTTGTCTTCCTGGCATGGGTCCAGGCCTAGATTCATTCCCCTGAGTTTTTCTCTCAGCCCAGCAATCCTGCCTAACCATTCCTTTTGAGCAATTGGCCGTTTAACTTTTTATTAAACCAATTAAGGGCCTTAGGCAGGCAAGGTAAACATCACCCTATTTTCACATAATGATCAAATGTCCCACAAGTTTAACTTTTAATCATCCCCTTCTAGATTTAGCATTTTGCTTGATCTCAGGTCCTTCGTGTTTGTACTTTATTGACTGAGATACCTACTCAGGCCCTATTTTGCTTTGTTGGTAATAGAGGCTGAACTTAAATCTCTTAGTATCAGGAATTCTAGACACTAGCCAATAACCCCTAATTATAGCCCATAATTTACTACTTTTTAATTAAGAAACAAAATCTACCTCAATTTTGTGTGAATAAGAAATGTAATAAAAATTAATTATTGTCTCAGAATGCATAGCACTAGCCATTTTAACTAAACTAATGCTTATTTATGTTAACAATATAAAATTTTATTCCTGAGATGATCATGGTGTTTCATGCCTTTGAACCCAGGACTCAGGAGCCAAAAGCATGAATCTCAATGAATTCCAGGCCAGTCACAGATACATAATGAGGCCCTTTCTTAAAAACACAACAATGGAAGAGACAGAAGACTAAAAGTTGAAGCACAATGACTGTACTTACAGAGGATATGAGTTAACTCCCACCAACCAGATGGTAGCTCACCACCATCTACAATCATATCTGTTGCCCTCTTCTTTTCTACCAGCAGACATTCAAGTAGGGTACTACATATGACAAAATAACTTTTAAAAATGAAATAAAATGTCCTACTGGTTAATTGAAACCCATCACTGTGCCTCTGCTAGAGTTCCCTCAGCTAAAGACCGCCAAATACTTGTTAGATCCCCATATCCTCTTGGGAACATCCTGAGTCCATGCATGCCGGATATTTTTTAAAATTAGTTCATGATTTTTTACATGTAGATCCTTGTTCCCTATATCTCCCTCAATTCCTTCCCTTCCTCTTATCATCTGTTGCCCCCTCACATTCACCCTGACCACCCTGCCATCCTATTCACCCACAATCAACACATAGGGCTAGGCCATCCAAGTGGGGTCATGTATTTCTGACAGCGCATTTGAAGTGTTGATTAGAATGTCTCTTCTATGTCTAGGTTTAGGGGGCATCCCTGGATTGGGGGAATGTGTCCTCAAGGTCCATTTGCGCACCAGGAATACATCCAGGTCCCACTGTCTGAACTCCATTAGACAGCTCACATCTTCTAGCTGATACCCATCTCAGGGGTCTGAGTCAGTTCCATGCTGGATTCACAGCTATCAGTCTGGGGTCCTATTAGCTCCTCCTTCATCAGGTCAGCTGTCTCAATGTGTTTCTGCAACTCGATATTGTCCTCTCTCTCTCTGCATCTGGATTCTAGTTACACGTAGTGTTTACTTCTGAGTGTTTGCTTCTGTTTTCTACAGAGAGTAGATGAGGGCTCCATGTAGTGCTCGAGTTAGTTGCTGATCTCATTTTCAGGGAAGGTCAATAATGGAAGCCTTTCCACTGTTGCTCAGTTTGTTAGTTGGAGTCAGTCTTGTAGGTCTCTAGATATAGCTTTAGGTTCAATTTTCTCTTCAAACCAATAATGACTTGCTCTTTTATGTTCTCTCCCTCTCTACCATGTTCTACTTTTGTGCCTGGGTTACCTCATTCATCATTGCTTCTTCAATTACTATCCACTTGCCTGTGCATTTCCAGATTCCATTTTTTCTGTAGATTAGTAGTCCATTGTGTAGATGTGCCACAAGTTCTTTATCCATTCTTCAGTTGAGAGGCATCTGGGTAGATTCTAGGTTCTTGCTTTTACAAATAATGCTGCTATAGGTATAAATAAACACATTTTTGGTTGCATGAATGTGGATAATTTGGGTATATAACTGTGAGGGGGATTGCCAGGTCCTGTGGTAAACCAATTCCCATCTTTCTGAGGAAATGCCATAGCTATCTTGAAAATGGCTGTACAAGTTTGAACTCCCAAAATCAATGGAGGAGTGTTACCCTTTCTACACATCCTGTCCAGCAGTAGTCAGGAGCCAAAAGCATGAATCTCAATGAATTCCAGGCCAGTCAAAATTACATAATGAGGCCTTTTCTTCAAACACAGCAATGGAATGGTTAGATGGCTAAAAGTTCAAGCACACTGATTGTACTTTTAGAGGATATGAGTTACTTCCCAACAATCAGATGGTAGTTCACAACCATCTACAATGAGATTGTTGCCCTCATCTTTTCTACCAGGAGATATTCAAGTAGGATACTACACATGATAAATAATTTTTTAAAATGAAATAAAACGTCCTACTGGATACTTGAAACCCATCACTGGGCCTCTGCTAGAGTTCCCTCAGCTAAAGAACTCAAGATCTCTTTTAGATCCACTATTCCTCATGGGCACGTTCTGAGCCCCTGCATACTGAATTTTTTTCAATGATTATTGTTTATTTTACTTGTCGATTCCTATCACTCACTCCCTACCATTTCTCGCTCTTACATTCTGTCCCCCTTCTCTTGCACCCTGACCAACTCCCCTCCCATTCACCACCTCTCCCCAGATGGGGCTATGACATCCAGGTAGGGTCATGTATTTCTGACAATGAGAGTTCTATTTAGGGTATGGTTAGAGTTAGGGTGAGCATTATGGTTGGTGGTAGCGTTAGGGTTGGGTTCCTGAAGCCCAGGAAAGGAGTGAGAGCCCATGCCGAAGATAACAGGAAAGAAAAGTAAACTTCAGATGGGAGAGAGTTTACCCTTAGCTGTCTATGTAATTATTTGGTACCTTTGCTGAGCAATCAGTGGGATAAGAGATGTGGGAAGAAACATTTGAGGCACCCATAAATGATGTGACCCAGCGCCACCTCTACCAGAGGTCAACACCTCTACCAGAGATGATTAAAAAAGGAGTAGGGCCCTGCTGACATCATGCACCTGGGCTTGCCCAAGTATCCAGAGCTCTTGGGGTTTGTACTGCAGAAGCAATGGGGGAAATGTGGGTAGGAGCAAGATGTGTAAACTGATGGACAACGTGTGAGGTCTAGACAGAGAGGGAAACATTGGAAAAACACGGAGGGCCAGAATCAGGGTTTGGTGAGACAGCAGAACCTGGAGCAGAGACAGAAAGGTGAAACAGGAGCCCAGGTCTGAAGAAGGCACATGGGTTTCCCATCCTGTAGTGCTTGTTGCCTCAAGGGATGGAGTCACCTTTGATACATGTGAACTTCCTGGCAGAGGATGAGGAGCTGTAGTTCTGGAGAACCCTGACATGCCCTTGGTCAGCACCCAAAGAGGAAGAAGAGGCAAGGAGCAAGTCCTATCCTTTTCTGAATAAGCAGTGCAGCATGCAACATAGGGCTCCATCCCACACAGCTGCCTGCAGTCCAAGCATAGAGAGGAATTCTGCATGCCAGGCGTTATCACTGAACTTCCAGGCCAGGACTGACTTGTGGAAATTGTACAAGGATGTTCTGTGTCTTCCCAGTCCACACACAGAAGCCACCAGCTACAAGTGGCTAAATGATTGTCATGATAAACAGTCAATTCCAGGCTCTTTCTTGACAAAAAATAGGCTTAGCTGCAAGTTTGTGGTGTTGAGGAACACTTGGCAAGTGAAATTCCACATGAAGATGCTATGTACACTAGGTACTTTAGTGAGGCTACCCTGGATGTAATATCAAAATCCTGGAGACGGTAAGGATGTGGGCAGCTTCTGAAAAGGTCAGGGTTCCTAGTGTGAGACATATGACCCAGGAAATACAGGAGAAGAGCCATTTTTAAATTCTTAATATTTATCTAAAAATACATAATAAAAACTATAGCTTAATATACATAGTAGTATCAAAGTTTCAGTTTTACTTTCCAAAATTTTTATTTAATAAATGAGACAGGAGCCTTCAGAACCCAGGAGAGGGTATCAGGTCTCCTGTTAAAAGAATTACAGATAGTTGTGACCCAACATGTGGGTGCTAGGAATTGAACCGGGCCTGCACTTAACCACTGAGCCAGCCCTTGGTGCCCCAAGCCCTGCAGAGCTGCATTTGTTCTGAAAATTGAATCCTATGTGTTCCTTTGGGACTGTGGCTGATATGTCTTATTCAACCTTGGAGGTAGGTTTCTCACCTGAAGCAAAATGCTGTGGATTTTTAGATTTCAGAGGTAAAACTCTGTTTTCTAGAACCCAGGTATGCAAGGCTCAAATTCCTCAGGGCTTAATTTAAAAAAAAAATTCCTCAAAGCTTTCCAAACAAACTAAGGAGTTTGGACTTTATCTTGTGGGGAACTAGAAGCTCAAGAGCATAGTTAGGTAGCAATGGAAATCACCAAGTTGAGCAAATGATTGAAAGCTGCATGGCCTTCGTATTAATAAGGTAAGAATATAGAATACCGGGATGCACTTATTGGCCCACACCCATGCAGTCATGGCCCCCTCTTCTCCTCTTTAGGAAAGTGCATAAATGAACTTAAGTGTTGCGATTGTCATAGATGCTATGAAAGTAAAGTTGAAGAAAGGGTTCTCCCACAAGCCAGAATAGGCTGCTCTGAGCACTATAGCTTGTCTGAAACCTCAAAACCACCCAACAGAGAAACAAAACCCTCAAAGAGCTGAATTTGCACTACTGCCCAATCCTCTACAGAGCTCTGAGTAACCAGTTAGGGCATATGGAGGGCTTTTGAGAATTTGTTTTATTAAATACAGCCCATGTTGAGGACTAAGTTATTGTATAAATTATCTAAAGCAGAAGTAAATGTTAAAAATCATTTCCAGTTATTCGCTTCTCTTTATTATCAGCTAAGGTCTTGTGGCCACACATGTCACTGTACATGCATGGTGAGAATGCAACATGTGGTTTGCCACTAAATATCTTCTCCCCAACCGTACCCGGTGATAAGGTGGAAGCTCAAAATAGACTAAATTTGAGGTATTAGCACAAAAATTAACAAGCAGATGAGAGATCCTTCTGCAAAAAGTTAATATACATCTGTCAGTCTAACATTAATGTTCACTCACTGCATCACTCATTCATTGCAGAGGTCTCCTACGACCACACTCTTTGTAAATGTAATAGTCCATCACTCAATGAATCAGCTCACATAAAAGTTACCAAGTTCATATTTAGGGTGGTGTGATGATCTGTCTACTTTATGTGCATTTACTTGGACTGGGTGATTCTTTATACTACACTCACCCACACACACACACAAACACACACACACACTACAGAGACACAAAGGCAGAGAATTTCACTTACTGAGCCTCAAATACTGGGATGGCTTCCCAAGGCAGCTAAGACCAGATGCTGACCTGGTCCCTAGTGTAAGGACTAAAAGAAGGGCACTGCCACCATTGTACCAACAAATGCCATGGTAACTGTCCTGAGTATCTTTCTGAGGTGTCCAGTTCCTATATATCACTATGTGACTAAGAACCCTACAGGAGAACTAATTTGTGATACCCAAAACATAAGTACATAGCTGGAGGCAGCAACAGCTGTTTGATCCAAACTATTCACCATCATGCCCTTAGGTAGAAACTCTACCTGGAGGGCTGTGGCTGGAGATGGCTCATTGGGTAAAAGGTCACGGACAGTGGCACATGACTATTTCTCCAAATACAGAGGAGAGGGACATTATGGAGACAGGAGGATCCCTGCAGTGCATTAACCAGCCAGCCTAGCAGAATCCTTGTGATCCAGGTTCATTGAAGGGCAGTTTCTAGGCAGTAACTCGTTCACTGCTGAGATTAGCTTTGCTAAGGGTTTGACTCCTCAGTAATAGCTTCATGACCTTGGACTTGAGAAGCAAGAAGTTCGGATTTTTGTTGTTCTTTGGGTTTTTTTGGTTTTGTTTTTGTGTTTTTGAGACAGGATCTGTGTGTAATCACTATGTTCAACCAAGCTGATCTCGAAATCACAGATTCTCCTGTCTCTCAAGTGCTAGAATTAAAGACATCCACTACTATCCTGGTAGGAAAAGACTGTGTAAAGTAAGACATGAGGGGAAAAAAGGTCATGAAAGCAAACTTTTAAAAATATTGATAGATTAGTTTGTTTTTAACATTTATTTTTATTTTGTGTGTGTATGTAAAATCACATATAGGTGCCCTCCAAAAAAAAAAAAAAAAAAAAAAAAAAAAAAAAAAGCCATCAGATCCCCTACAACACCTGGAGTTACAGATGGTAGTGAGCTCACCCTGTGGAGGCTGGAAACCAAACTCTAATCTTTCTGCTTACTTGGTTACTTTTTGAGACAGGGTCTCCAATAACAGGCTAGCCTTGAAGTCGCTATGTAGCTGTGTAGCTGAGGATGACCTTGAACCTCTGATCTTCCTGCCTCTACCTCTCAAATACTGGGATTATAGGTAAACACCACAATACATACCCAGTTTCTGGAGAGCCAGGAATAGAGCCCAGGGTCTCATGCATGTTAGGCAAGCTCTCTCTAAACACTGAGCTACATACATCTCCATCACAAATTGAACTTTCTGGAAGTTAAGAATTCTCTCCAATAGAAGACACTTAAAATTGGCCAGAAAGGCAACACAATAAGAAATGAAACTGTTGGTATATAAAGCAGACATAGGGCCTGTAGCCAAAGTAGGGAAACAAGTACAAACCAGTAGAAAAAGACAGCCCAGTAAAAACCGATCAAGGGCTCAGGGAGACATTTCAGAAACCGCGGGCTCTTTTGATGGCCCAGTGAGCAAGTGGAAAGGTTGCAGACTTGTCTGTTGTCAGGGAAAACAACAGGCAAATGGAACCATCAGTGGACAGTTATAAGTCTACACAAAAATGTAAAAGATTAATGGCAGGGCCAGTGAAATGGTATGGTCACTTGCCTGGCTCCCACAAATTGTCTCTGACTTCCACTCCTGCTATGGGACCTGCTCCCAATAAATGCTTGTTTAAAACACATACACAGAGAGACAGGGGGGTGGGGGGAGGAGAATAAGAGAGAAAGAGGAACATGCTAGAAGGTGCACACTAGTTCTGTTCATAGTAGCCACAAACTGGAACAACACAAATATCCATTAGCATTAGAGTGGAATTAGGCATGGGTGAGGAAGAGGCCAAATAGATGGAGAAGCTTAGGGTCAAACTGAGGGCCTCACAGGTGCTAGGGCAGTGCTCTGCTGTTAAGCCTCCAAACTCAAACTCTCGGTGCAAAAGTCATTTGTCCTCTGTAGAGCGCAGAGTCCCTGTATATAAGGTTCAAGGACTTATCCCTTTAAATTGTTCCCGAATCTCCTATTTAGGTGAACTAGGTGGTGTGTACCAATCGAAAGTGCCCCAGTAGATCAAAAGAAGGCAAAAACAAGGCATCCCTTAGCAATTAAACGTTCCTGCCATCTAAATGTCAGCTCTAGTGTGAGAGAGCTGTGTTTTCCTGTTGCACAGTGGTGCTTGACATACAAGTATTGCCATGGATGAATCCAAAAGAGGCTGATTAAATGTGATCCTTTCCCTGTGCTCTGAAGTCCACACCCACTGCCAAGAGGGCTGCTTACCTGCAGAGGCTCAGCAGGGTGGGTCTCCCCTTACCCCCTCTGGCAGGTGTTAATGAGATTAGCAATTAAAAGGTAGGCCAGCAGAGGGCAGACACCAGGACCTGACTGAGAGTCAGCTCAGGAAATGGAGAAGGCATGGCCTCAGTGAGGCAACCAGCTGCAGTTCCTGTTTGCCTGCATCCCCTATGCCATGGGCTTGGAAAGTGTGGTGTTTCCCGTACCTGTGCCAGATAGTACATTGGAGTTGAGTGCCCACTAGCAGGATACAGGAGCTGCCTGGACGCCGGGGGCAGTGATCCTTGATGTGGGTCGGGTATATCACTTGTTCCTAGATATCCTAGGATGCCCTTACCTTCTGTTAAAAAGAGACATCCTGTCAAATGTAGGAGCCTGGATTTGTTTTGACTCTGAACAGCCATCAGTAACCGATAAACAGGGAAAGAGCTTGATCCTGTAGGCAGTGGATGGTCTGGCTGTCTAAAAGCTATGATGGACATGGCTGTACTGGTCAGAGACTCTGACATGTTAACTTTGGGACAGAAAGTAATTACAATAGCCACCCATGCACTGGTGACCAGGAGAGCATTGTCAGGCAGCCCACACAACAATGGATGTCCAATGCCCACATGAATCACTGATGCACTACCTGCCATTCTTCTGCCTGAGAAGACTGATAAATAAGTAATTTGGGACTGTCATCACCTGCTGATTAAAGAGGCAGGAGATTGCAAAGACCTTACAGTCTTCCCTCTGGCCGTGGAAACACTAACTTAGTTCACTGATGGGAACAGTTACCTTGTGAAAGGTAAAGAAAGTACTGGGACAAGGATGTGAATGAAACCTGCATGGTTTGAGCCAGCAGCCTGCCAGAAGGAACCTCAGCATGAGAAGCTGAGCTCTTGGCCTTAACACAGGCCTTGTAGCTGGCAAAAGAAAAGAAAAAAATCTGTAAACCTGTACACGGGCAGCAGTTATGCTTTTATAACTGTCCATGTGCACGGGGCTGTCTGTAAACAAAGGGGACTGGCTAAGATTTACTGTGAGCAAGTCAGAGAGCAAGAGATGAGCTGACACCTGCATTCCTCCACATTTTCTCCCCACTGTCCTCCTTGAGTCGCTGCTGTAATTCTCATTAGGGACAGTGACCTGGAGCATAAGCTAAGTAAGCCCCTTTCTGGCCTGCATTGTGTGTGGTCAGTGTTTTAGCACAGCACCACATGCTCACCAGAATGGTAAGATATGATTTTCTTCTTTTCACCTGTGGTGAAGTAAATGTATGTTTTATTGTTTATTTTCATCTCATTTGTTCTTTTTCCAAGATAGGCTCTTAGCAATACAGTCCTTTGTGGCCTTGAACTTGTGACTCCTGTCTCAAGCTTCTGAGTACTGAGCAAGGCATGTACCATTCCACTGGTTTGTAATTTTCACTAATTAAATATGACATGGTTACATTTAAGTTTCTTTATGTATACTTACTTGTTTTGAGGCAGGGTCTTGCTTTGTAGCCAAGGCCAGCTTGGAGGTAGTAGCAGTCATCTGTCCATACTTCCAAGTGCTGCAATTATAAACTTGCACTACACATAGTTACCTAAATGCATGGGGCTTTTTTGTAAAAGTAAAAAATGATATATGTTTAGGCTTATATTTTGTGGTGTTCAAAACAAGCTGGTGGGTATCTAAGACAGAGGAATGTGTTGTCTGTGTAGCAATGCAAATGGAAAGCATTCTAGTTGAAGGAGGGATATATATGACAAATGTGCAAGGCAGTTACCCTATTCACCCTGCTTACAATTTTTTTTTTGTTTTACAGAGCATAATAATATTTTAACTTTAGAGAAATGGGAGGCATTGGTGTTTGTTTGAAAGAGGGGATTAGGAAACATTGAATAAATTGATTAATTTGAAAACTACTTCCCTCAAAGCCATGAAAACCTGAAGTCAATCCTCACAATACTTGAAAATTAATCCAGATGGCTGGGTTGTGGATTATGCCTTTAACACCAGTACTTTGGAGGCAGAGGCAGAGGCAGAAAGTTCTCCAAAGGTCAGCCTGTTGTACAGAGTAAGTTTCAAAACAGCCAGGGCATCCTATAGGAACCTTGTCTCGAGTGAAAAAACATAATGGTTGCATATACTTCTAACTTCAACATTGATAGGTGGAATGAGAAACTTCACCTCCAAAATACGTAAAAATAAGACAGCAGCTGAAGATAGGTTGAGCAGTTGCAAGCATTTTCTGCTCTTTTGCATAATAGCAGGTTTCAGTTTCCAGCCCATGTGGTGGACTACAACTGTCCTGAACTGCTATTCCAGGGAAACCAGCCCTGACTTGTGACTTCAGTGGTCACCAGGTTCAAAAGCAACACACTTAAATACATGAAGGAAAGAATCTCATAGTCTTGTAAGTTAGGCTTTATATCAAATACCCAGGTAGACAGTATCACCCCAAACTTGATTTCTGTCCTCCATTCCTTCTTCATATATATGTCTGATCTACCATCCACCACCAGAGCATAAATGGGTACATAAGAGCCGAGTATATGTAGTGATACAAATAGTTGTTACCAGACAAACTTAAAACTTTGTGGCTCCTTTAATGATCAAACCTGTGTACCACTCAGCCATCCAGGATGATTCTGAAAATATGGGACACCCAGGGAGAGCTGAGTGATAATGTTGAGGTATCTCATGTTCCAATTACTATTAAAGTAGAAGCATAACACCCATGTCTGTAGATGGAATAACACTAGCAGTCAGACTGCCTTTCAAAGGTAAGGATAATTGATCCTTCAAGAAGACCATGACATTAGAGCATTTTCCTTAAGTTAATATAAATGATGTAGATGTGCTAAATAAAAAATACTTTTTTTTTTTTTCTTAAACACTCAAGTTCACTCATGTGAATTTAGGCACATGAGAACCTTTGGAGTATACTAATCACATCTGTTTTCCCTGAATATAAGTCAATTTTTAAACAATGATTAGTGAAACTTTATTTTACAATATATAAATAATACTCACTCTACTGCCTTCTTTATATACTAAGAATGGGGCAGGATCTACTGTATTCATAGTAATGGGCAAAGAGGTGATCATGGGAATATTAGAGTAAGTACTGTGTAAATTGAGTTCTGTATTGAAAGTGAAAAACTGGCTGTGTTTATACTTGCAATACAGTTTTGCTGAGTACATATTGCTTTTGTCCCATTTGTGGGGATGGAATTTCATTAAGATTGTTGTTAACTTGGAGCAGGGCAATAATTCAGGGGTGTTTTACTACAGTATAAATTGGAGCAGTCTCTATTTACTACCAAAGTATTACACGCAGGGCTATAATTCAGGGACATTTTACTACAGTAGGAATTATAAAAGGAAGTTGAGCATGGTGACTGATACCTGTAAGCTTAACCTGAAAATGAGGTTGGAGTATCAGGACCCTGATGGTATTTTTTGCCACATAGCAGAAGTCAAGCACGAAACAAAGTCATAATTGTTCTTTCTTGCTAGAAGAATTAGGTGATCCTTTTTTTCAATATTTTCTGTTTGGCATAACCTACATTTTTGGCAGTTTATCTCTGTGTAATAGCCCTGCCCATCTTAGCCCATAGTTTGTATTCAAGGATGGTCTCCAACTCACAGGTAACCACTGCCCTTCTGTCTCCCATGTGCTACATTTAAAAAATTGTGCCACCACCCGAGGCTTAAACTGCCTTGTATGTCAATTTAACCATTTGGCATTCCTATTATTTTGTAGTTCCATTACCATCCTTGCACCTTACTATAATCATATCTGGTTTCATAAAAAAAAAGAAAGAGAAAAGTCTCCATTAACTAGAAAAGAATTGGACACTCAAGTAGAATATCTCAAAAAATGTAAAAAAGAGAGAATTCATAAACATAAACTACTCTTATAACAATATGAGGAACTCTGTAAACTTCTTCATAGGCCTGTGTATGATGTGCATATCACCTCTGACCCAACTGTAGAGAAGCTGAACCTGTTCCAACAACATGTGGCAAGTTTGAGGCAAACAAAGGTATGCTGCTGCATTCATTCCCCCATAAAATTTGATTGGAATTTATGTATCTCATAATAATTTTGATTGTTTTAAAAGATTAGGAATGAACAGTTTGTCAATATTAATAAACATATCATATTGTGTATGAAAAATTGGAACTAACTTCTGATTCAAGTATTGAAAAAGATGGAGTGTGTCAATTTCAAAGTGTGTTTTCTGTGTCATTGCAAAGTATTGTGGCACTACATATGTTGCTTTTGCAGGTAATATGTGTTCAGATTATGCAGTATCAACTCACTTGTATTTATCAATTTGAAAAACCTGACAGCTTTTGCCTTAATTCTAAATAAGGAGCCAGTTTGTATTAAGGGATGCTGAGGTAGGCATCACTTCAGTTTTTGACCAGCCTTGTACACAGAGTGAGTTTGGGGACAGGCAGGGCTACACAGGGAAACCCTTTCTCAAGTAAACAAACAGAAAGGGACAGAATATGTGAAGACACCCAACCATAATACAATATGGAATAAAACTGTTTGTTTACTGTTTGTATGTGTGTGTGTGGCAGGGGGTGGGTGTGGGTGTGTTTGTTTATGTTATGGGGAGAGAGAGACAGAAGCACAGATAGACAGAGACAGAGCAATAGAGTGATCACGTGTCAAAGTCAATTCAATTCCAATTGTCCATCTTATTTATCAGGTTCACATTTATGAAGGTAAACTTTTCTGCCACTGAGACTTACAGATCTCTCTCACCTTTCCAGTGCTATTATGTAGTTGGACTTTCTTGTCAGATTTTCTTGGAACAATCCATCCCCAAATAATGACATAGACATTTCTAAATTATGAATGATTGGCCTTTAACTTAACCTTGTTCCCAACAATTTCCTATACCTTAACAAATGTCTATTAGCCTATTGTCTATTATTCTGTATTCGCAGCTCCTTCCTTGTCTTCCTGGCATGGGTCCAGGCCTAGATTCATTCCCCTGAGTTTTTCTCTCAGCCCAGCAATCCTGCCTAACCATTCCTTTTGAGCAATTGGCCGTTTAACTTTTTATTAAACCAATTAAGGGCCTTAGGCAGGCAAGGTAAAAAGCACCCTATTTTCACATAATGATCAAATGTCCCACAAGTTTAACTTTTAATCATCCCCTTCTACATTTAGCATTTTGCTTGATCTCAGGTCCTTCGTGTTTGTACTTTATTGACTGAGATACCTACTCAGGCCCTATTTTGCTTTGTTGGTAATAGAGGCTGAACTTAAATCTCTTAGTATCAGGAATTCTAGACACTAGCCAATAACCCCTAATTATAGCCCATGATTTACTACTTTTTAATTTAGAAACAAAATCGACCTCAATTTTGTGTGACGAAGAAATGTAATAAAAATTAATTATTGTCTCAGAATGCATAGCACTAGCCATTTTAACTAAACTAATGCTTATTTATGTTAACAATATAAAATTTTATTCCTGAGATGATCATGGTGTTTCATGCCTTTGAACCCAGAACTCAGGAGCCAAAAGCATGAATCTCAATGAATTCCAGGCCAGTCACAGATACATAATGAGGCCCTTTCTTAAAAACACAACAATGGAAGAGACAGAAGACTAAAAGTTGAAGCACACTGACTGTACTTACAGAGGATATGAGTTAACTCCCACCAACCAGATGGTAGCTCACCACCATCTACAATCATATCTGTTGCCCTCTTCTTTTCTACCAGCAGACATTCAAGTAGGGTACTACATATGACAAAATAACTTTTAAAAATGAAATAAAATGTCCTATTGGTTACTTGAAACCCATCACTGTGCCTCTGCTAGAGTTCCCTCAGCTAAAGACTGCCAAATACTTGTTAGATCCCCATATCCTCTTGGGAACATCCTGAGTCCATGCATCCCGGATATTTTTTAAAATTAGTTCATGATTTTTTACATGTAGATCCTTGTTCCCTATATCTCCCTCAATTCCTTCCCTTCCTCTTATCATCTGTTGCCCCCTCACATTCACCCTGACCACCCTGCCATCCTATTCACCCACAATCAACACATAGGGCTAGGCCATCCAAGTGGGGTCATGTATTTCTGACAGCGCATTTGAAGTGTTGATTAGAATGTCTCTTCTATGTCTAGGTTTAGGGGGTATCCCTGGATTGGGGGAATGTGTCCTCAAGGTCCTTTTGCGCACCAGGAATACATCCAGGTCCCACTGTCTGAACTCCATTAGACAGCTCACACCTTCTAGCTGATACCCATCTCAGGGGTCTGAGTCAGTTCCATGCTGGATTCACAGCTATCAGTCTGGGGTCCTATTAGCTGCTCCTTCATCAGGTCAGCTGTCTCAACGTGTTTCTGCAACTCGATCTTGTCCTCTCTCTCTCTGCATCTGGATTCTAGTTAGATGCAGTGTTTACTTATGGGTGTTTGCTTCTGTTTTCTACAGAGACTAGATGAAGGCTCCATGTAGCGCTCGAGTTAGTTGCTGATCTCATTTTCAGGGAAGGTCAATAATGGAAGCCTTTCCACTGTTGCTCAGATTGTTAGTTGGAGTCAGTCTTGTAGGTCTCTAGATATAACTTTAGGTTCAATTTTCTCTTCAAACCAATAATGACTTGCTCTTTTATGTTCTCTCCCTCTCTACCATGTTCTACTTTTTGTGCCTGGGTTACCTCATTCATGAGTATTTCTTCAGTGCCATCCACTTGCCTGTGCATTTCCAGATTCCATTTTTTCTGTCAATTAGTAGTCCATTGTGTAGATGTGCCACAAGTTCTTTATCCATTCTTCAGTTGAGAGGCATCTGGGTAGCTTCTAGTTTCTTGCTATTACAAATAATGCTGCTATAGATATAATTAAACACTTTGCTTTGTTGCATGAATGTGGATAATTTGGGTATATGGCTATGAGTGGGATTGCCAGGTCCTGTGGTAAACCAATTCCCATCTTGCTGAGGAACTGCCATAGCTATCTTGAAAATGGCTGTACAAGTTTGAACTCCCAAAAGCAGTGGAGGAGAGTTCCCTTCTACACATCCTGTCCAGCAGTACTCAGGAGCCAAAAGCATGAATCTCAATGAATTCCAGGCCAGTCAAAATTACATAATGAGGCCTTTTCTTCAAACACAACAATGAAATGCAAAGATGGCTAAAAGTTCAAGCACACTGATTGTACTTACAGAGGATATGAGTTACTTCCCACCAACCAGATGGTAGTTCACAACCATCTACAATGAGATTGTTTCCCTCTTATTTTCTACCAGGAGATATTCAAGTAGGATATTACATATGATAAATAATTTTTAAATGAAACAAAACGTCCTACTGGATACTTGAAACCCATCACTGGACCTCTGCTAGAGTTCCCTCAGCTAAAGACCTCAAGATCTCTGTTAGATCCACTCATCCTCTTGGGCACATTCTGAGTCCCTACATACTGAATTTTTTAAAATTATTATTGTTTATTTTACGTGTCGATTCCTACCCCTCACTCGTTAACCTCACTCCCTCTTACATTCTCTCCCCCTTTACATTCACCCTGACCACCTCCCCTTCCATTCACCCCCTCTCCAATATGGGGCTATGCCATCCAGGTAGGGTCATGTATTTCTGACATTGAGAGTTCAGTTTAAGGTATGGTTAGAGTTAGGGTGAGCATTTAGGTTGGTGGTAGCGTAGGTGTTGGGTTCCTGAAGCCCAGGAAAGGAGTGAGAGCCCATGGCGAAAGGAAAGTAACGTTCAGATAGAAGAGAGTTTCCCCTTAGCAGTCTATGTAATTATTTGGGACCTTTGCTAAGCAATCAGTGGGATAAGAGATGTGGGAAGAAACATTTGAGGCACCCATAGATAATGTGACCCAGAGCCATAGGTCAACATCTCTACCAGAGATGATTAATAAAGGAGTAGAGCCGTGCTGATATCATGCACCTGGGCTTGCCAAAGGATACAGAGCTCTTGGGGATTGTACTGCAGAAGCAATGGGGGAAATGTGGGTTGGAGCAAGATGTGTAAACTGATGGACTACCTGTGAGGTCTAGACAGAGAGGGAAACATTGGAAAAACACGGAGGGCCAGAATCAGGGTTTGGTGTGATAGCAGAACCTGGAGCCCAGAGACAGAAAGGTGAAACAGGAGCCCAGGTCTGAAGAAGGCACATGGGTTTCCCATCCTGTAGTGCTTGTTGCCTCAAGGGATGGAGTCACCTTTGATACATGTGAACTTCCTGGAAGAGGATGAGGAGCTGTAGCTCTGGAGAACCCTGATATGCCCTTGGTCAGCACCCAAAGAGGAAGCAGAGGCAAGGAGCAAGTCCTATCATTTTCTGAGGAATCTGTGCAGCATGCAAAGTAGGGCTCCATCCCACACAGCTTCCTGCAGTAAGCATAGAGAGGAATGCTGCATGCCAGGCGTTATCACTGAACTTCCAGGCCAAGACTGCCTTGTGGAAATTGTACAAGGATGTTCTGTGTCTTCCCAGTCCACACACAGAAGCCACCAGCTACAAGTGGCTAAATGATTGTCATGATAAACAGTCAATTCCAGGCTCTTTCTTGACAAAAAATAGGCTTAGCTGCAAGTTTGTGGTGTTGAGGAACACTTGGCAAGTGAAATTCCACATGAAGATGCTATGTACACTAGGGACTTTAGTTAGGCTACCCTGGACGTAATATCAAAATCCTGGAGATTTTAAGGATGTGGGCAGCTTCTGAAAAGGTCAGAGTACCTAGTGTGAGACATATGACCCAGGAAATACAGGAGAAGAGCCATTTTTAAATTCTTAATATTTATCTAAAAATACATAATAAAAACTATAGCTTCATATACATAGTAGTATCAAAGTTTCAGTTTTACTTTCCAAAATTTTTATTTAGTAAATGTGCATGCATTTGTTCCTGCATGAAAGGAGCCTTCAGGACCCAGAAGAGGGTATCAGGTCTCCTGTTAAAAGAATTACAGATAGGTGTGAACCACCATGTGGATGCTAGGAATTGAACCAGGCGTCCTCTAAGGGCATTAACCACTGAGCCAGCCCTTGGTGCCCCAAGCCCTGCAGAGCTGCATTTGTTCTGAAAAGTGAATCCTATGTGTTCCTTTGGGACTGTGGCTGATATGTCTTATTCAACCTTAGAGGTAGGTTTCTCACCTGAAGCAAAATGCTGTGGATTTTTAGACTTCAGAGGTAAAACTCTGTTTTCTAAAACCCAGGTATGCAAGGCTCAAATTTCTCAGGGCTTAATTTAAAAAAAACAAAATTCCTCAAAGCTTTCCAAACATACTAAGAAGTTTGGACTTCATCTTGTGGGGAACTAGAAGCTCTAGAGGGTAGTTAGGTAGCAATGGAAATCACCAAGTTTAGCAAATGATTGAAAGCTGAATGGCCTTCATATTAATGAGGTAAGAATGTAGAATCTCGGGATGCACTTATTGGCCCACACCCATGCAGTCATGGCCCCCTCTT
This sequence comes from Phodopus roborovskii, assembly GCF_943737965.1. Classification (NCBI taxonomy): domain Eukaryota; kingdom Metazoa; phylum Chordata; class Mammalia; order Rodentia; family Cricetidae; genus Phodopus; species Phodopus roborovskii. Next base: position 310,219 of record NW_026126950.1, on the reverse strand, counting down.
CTCCTCTTTAGGAAAGTGCATAAATGAACTTCAGTGTTGCGATTGTCATAGATGCTATGAAAGTAAAGTCTGAAGAAAGGGTTCTCCCACAAGCCAGAGTAGGCTCCTCTGAGCACTAAAGCTTGTCTGAAACCTTAAAAACCACCCGAAAGAGAAACAAACACCTCAAAGAGCTGAATTCGCTCTACTGTCCAGTCCTCTACAGAGCTCTAAGTAACGAGTTAGGGCATATGGAGGGCTTTTGAGAATTTGTTTCATTAAATACAGTCCATGTTGAGGACTAAGTTATTGTATAAATTATCTAAAGCAGAAGTAAATGTTAAAAATCATTTCCAGTTATTTGCTACTCTTTAGTATCAGCTAAGGTCTTGTGGCCACACATGTCACTGTACATGCATGGTGAGAATTTAACATGTGGTTTGCCACTAAATGTCTTCTCCCCAACCCAACCCAGTGATATGTTGAGAGCTCAAAATAGCCAAAATTGGAGTTATTTCCTCTGAAATTAACAAGAAGTTGAGAGATTCTTCTGCAAAAAGGGAATATACATCTGTCAGTCTAACATTAATGTTCACACACTGCATCATTCTCTCCATGCAGAGGTCCCCCACGACCACATTCTTTGTAAATGTAGTAGTCCATCACTCAATGAATCAGCTGACATAAAAGTTACCAAGTTCATGTTTAGGGTGGTGTGATGATCTGACTATTTTTTTGCATTTACTTGAACTGGGTGATTCTTTATACTACACACACACACACACACACACACACACACACACATCACAGACACACAAAGGCAGAGAATATCACTTACTGAGCTTCAAATATTAGGATGGTTTCCCAAGGCAGCTAAGACAAGATGCTGGTCTGGTCCCTGGTGTAAGGACTAAAAGAAGGGCACTGCCACCATGGTACCAACAAATCCCATGGTAACTGTCCTGGGTGTCTTTCTGAGGTGTCCACTTCCTAAATGTCACTATGTGGCTAAGAACCCTACAGGAGAACTAATTTGTGATACCCAAAACATAAGTACATAGCTGGAGGCAGCAACAGCTGTTTGATCCAAACTATTCACCATCATACCCTTAGGTAGACCCTCTACCTGGATAGCTGTGGCTGGAGATGGCTCATTGGGTAAAAGGTCAGGGACAGTGGCACATGACTATTTCTCCAAATACAGAGGAGAGGGACAATATGGAGACAGGAGTCTCCTGCAGTGCATTAACCAGACAGACTAGCAGAATCCTTGAGATCCAGGTTCAGTGAAGGGCACTTTCTAGGCAGTAACTCAATCACTGCTGAGATTAGCTTTGCTATGGGTTTGACTCCTCAGAAATAGCTTCATGACCTTGGACTTGAGAAGCAAGAAGTTGGGACTTTTGTTGTTGTTTGGGTTTTTTTGGTTTTGTTTTTGTTTTTTTGAGACAGGATTTATGTGTAATCACTATGTTCAACCAGGCTGATCTCGAAATCACAGATTCTCTGGTCTCTCAAGTGCTAGAATTAAAGACATCTACTACTATCCTGGTAGGAAAAGGCTGTGTAAAGTAAGACATGAAGGAAAAAAAAGGTCATGAAGGCAACCTTTTTAAAATAGTGATAGATTAGTTTGTTTTTAATATTTATTTTTCTTTTATATGTATATGACTGTGTGTTTGTACAAGCACATATAGGTGCCCTCCAAAAAAAAAAAAAAAAAAAAAAAAGCCATCAGAACCCCTACAGCACCTGGAGTTACATGTGGTAGTAAGCTCACCCTGTGGAGTCTGGAAACCAATCTCTCATCTTTCTGCTTACTTGGTTACTTTTTGAGATAGCGTATCCAAAAGCAGGCTAGCCTTGAACTTGCTATGTAGCTGTGTAGCTGAGGATGACCTTGAAGCTCTGATCTTCCTGCCTCTACCTCCCAAATACTGGGATTATAGGTAAACACCACCATACATACCCAGTTTCTGGAGAGCCAGGAATAGATCCCAGGGTCTCATGCATGTTAGGCAAGCACTCTCTAAACACTGAGCTACATACATCTCCAGCACAAATTGAACTTTCTGGAAGTTAAGAATTCTCTCCAATAGAAGACACGTAAAATTGGCCAGAAAGGCAACAAAGTAAGGAATAAAACTGTTGGTATATAAAGCAGACATAGGGCCTGTAGCCAAAGTAGGGAAACAAGTGCAAACCAGTAGAAAAAGACAGCCCAGTAAAAACCGATCAAGGGCTCAGGCAGACATTTCAGAATCCGCGGGCTCTTTTGAGCAAGTGGAAAGGTTGCAGACTTTTCAGTTGTCAGTGAAATCAACAGGCAAATGGAACCATCAGTGCACAGGCATAAGTCTACACAAAAATGTAAAAACTTAATGGCAGGGCCAGTGAAAATGTAAGGTCACTTGCCTGGCTCCTTCAATTTGTCTCTGACTTCCACTCCTGCTATGGGACCTGCTCCCAATAAATGCTTGTTTGAAACACATACACAGAGAGACAGAGGGGTGGGGGAGGAGAATAAGAGAGAAAAAGGAACATGCTAGAAGGTGCACACTAGTTCTGTTCATAGTAGCCACAAACTGGAACAACACAAATATCCATCAGCATTAGAGTGGAATTAGGCATGGGTGAGGAAGAGGCCAAGGAGATGGAGAAGCTTAGGGTCAAACTGAGGGCCTCACAGGTGCTAGGGCAGTGCTCTGCTGCTGAGCCTCCAAACTCAACCTCTCTGTGCAAAAGTCATCTCACCTCTGTAGAGCCCACAGTCCCTGTCTATCAGGTTCAATTACTTATCCCTTTAAATTCTTCCCTCATCTCCTATTTAGGTGAACTAGGTGGTGTGTACCAATCCAAAGTGCCCCAGTAGATCAAAAGAAGGCAAGAACAAGGCATCCCTTAGCACTTAAATATTCCTGCCATCTGAATGTCAGCTCTAGCGTGAGAGAGCTGTGTTTTCCTGTTGCACAGTGGTGCTTGATATATAAGTATTGGCATGGATGAATCCAAAACGAGGCTGAGGAAATGTGATTCATTCCCTTTGCCAAAGAGGGCTGCCTACCTGCAGAGGCACAGCAGGGTGGGTCTCCCCTTAAGGCCTCTGGCAGGTGTTAATGAGATTAGCAATTAAAAGGCAGGCCAGCAGTGGCCAGACACCAGGAACTGACTGAGAGTCAGCTCAGGAAATGGAGAAGGCATGGCCTCAGTGAGGCAACCAGCTGTAGTTCCTGTTTGCCTGTATCCCCTATGCCATGGGCTTGGATAGGGTGGTGTTTCCCATACCTGTGCCAGATAGGACAGTGGAGTTGAGTGCCCACTAGCAGGATATGGGAGTTGCCTGGATACAGGTGGCAGTGATCCTTGATGCAGGTGGGATATATCACTTGTTCCTAGATATCCCAGGATGCCCTTACCTTCTGTTAAAAAGAGACATCCTGTCAAATGTAGGAGCCTGGATTTGTTTTGACTCTGAACAGCCATCAGTAACCGATAAACAGGGAAGGAGCTTGATCCTATAGGCAGTGGATGCTCTGGCTGTCTAAAAGCTATGGCTTCCATGGCTGTACTGGTCAAAGACTCTGACATGTTAACTTAGGGGCAGAAAGTAACTACAATAGCCCCCCATGCACTGGTGAGCAGGAGAGCATTGTCCGGCAGCCCACAGAACAATGGATGTCCAATGCCCACATGAATCACTGATGCACTACCTGCCACTCTTCTGCCTGAGAAGACTGAAGAACAAGTAATTTGGGACTGTCATCACCTGCTGATTAAAGAGACAGGAGATTGCAAAGACCTTACAGTCTTCCCTCTGGCCATGGAAACACTAACTTGGTTCACTGATGGGAACCTTGTGAAAGGTAAAGAAAGGACTGGGACAAGGATGTGAATGAAACCTGCAGATTTTGAGCCAGCAGCCTGCCAGAAGGAAACTCAGCATGAGAAGCTGAGCTCTTGGCCTTAACACAGGCCTTGCAGCTGGCCAAAGAAAAGAAAGAAAATCTGTAAACCTGTACATGGGCAGCAGTTATGCTGTTATAACTGTCCATGTGCAAGGGGCTATCTGTAAACAAAGGGGACTTGCTAAGCTTTACTGTGAGCAAGTGAGAAAGCCAGAGATGAGCTGACAACTGCATTCCTCCACATTTTCTTCCCACTGTCCTGCTTGAGTCGCTGCTATAATTTTCTTTAGGGACAGTGACCTGGAGCATAAGCTAAGTAAGCCCCTTTCTGGCCTGCATAGTGTGTGGTCCGTGTTTTAGCACAGCAACAGAAGCACACCAGACCGGTAAGATATGATTTTCTCCTTTTCAACTGTGGTGAAGTGTAGGGAGCCGGCCCTGCATTCTCCATTACAAGATGGCGCCTGCATCCCGCTGGCGTTGAGAGTAAACAAGTCAGTGAGCAGGTGCAGGGTGATTTTTCCCTCCCTTGGCCTCTGCCTCTCCCGTGGCGTCATAATGGGCCGATGAGCTGCAGCCAATCAGGAGGTGACACGTCCGAGGCGAAGGTTATAAACCTATATAAGTGTTGGGTTTTGGATATTTGGGGTCTCTGTTCTGTAAGCTTATGCTCTCCCTCTCAAGATGCATTCAAGCTTTACTGCAGAAGGATCCTGAGTGTGCTGCATCATTCTTGTTGGCGACAGGACTTCTGTTGCCGAAACCCGGGAACTGAGACCTCATCATCGTCAGCCCATCGGAGACCCCTTGACTACAAGGAGGATTCAGAACTGCTGGCAGACATGCTGGGAGAGGTAGGTCTTTTCTGGGCCTTGGTAAGAGGTCCAGGATAGCAAGTCAGAACCCGAGCATAATGAGAGGTTGGGCGCGTGCAGGAAAAAACCAGTCCCCCCCCCAAAAAAAAAAGTTAAAAAGGCCCTCCCGGTGATTCTAATGACAAGGGAGTGTATTTGTCAGAAACCAAAGCAGTTAATTTGTCTAAGCTGGGTGTGGTGGCACATGCCTTTAATTCCAGCACTTGGGAGACAGAAGCAAGCAAATCTCTTGTGAGTTCAAAGTAAACCTGGTATGCAGAGTGAATTCCAGGACAGATAAGAGTTACACAGAGAAACCCTGTCTCAAAAAATGAAACAATAGAAGTAAAAGAAACAGAGTAATAATAAAGCCATGTAAAGATGAAAAGCTCAGAGAGAATCTGGTTACAGTATGCTATTGTGTTGTCTCTGCATTCATTGTTTGATTGCTGAGAAAATAACAACTGATAAAGGAAATGCTGCTGGATTAATTCAATTGATATATTTTAAAAATGCTTTGACTCCAAAATTTAAGTTCAAGGACAAGTTACTGGGAAAAAGGATTTCTATTTTTGTTTCAACCGGAAATAAAAAGCTGTGGATTCCTTCCAGACTAATGTGGTTTGATCAAGCCAGACCCCCTGAAACCTCGGTTCATATTGCAGAATAGGACCTTTGAGTTTGAGCAGATGCTTCGGGAGTTGAGAGCCGCCATTATTCAGATAAACTTCACGTGCCTTGATCTATCCTTGATGGAGGGACTGTTGTCGTGGATTGCTTCAGCTGTTTCCTATTTCAAGGAATGGGTGGGGGTGGGATTGTTTGGTGCAGCCATTTGCTGCGGACTTGTGTTGCTTCTCTGGCTGGTGTGTAGGCTCAGGGCTCAAACTAAGAGAGACAAGGTGGTTATCACCCAGGTGCTTACAGCTTTGGAACAAGGGGCTTCCACTGATATTTGGTTATCTATGCTTAAGCAGTAGGCTGCTGGCTAGACAGCTCTTGCACGCCCGGAGCCTAGGCTCATTGCACAGGGTACAGTGTCAGGCTTGAGCAGCCCATGAGGGATGCTGAGCAAAGCATCGCACAGGGAGTTGCCTGGCATGCAGGTCTCTCTGAGAGGTATGTTGTCCTGCATAAGTGTTGCCTGCACTAGTCTCCCTTTCCCAGAAAAACGGCAGAGGACAGGTCGAGAGCGCTTTGGGTAAAGCTAACAGCCTAATGGCGACTCTCATACACAGTCTTAATGTTTGATTGGGAAGGTACAACCTCTGCCTCTATCCCTCAATATATGGGTGACCTATTTGCTTGTAAATTTGAAGCCTTTTCATTAATTAATAAAAAAGGGGGAGATGTAGGGAGCTGTCCCTGCATTCTCCATTACAAGATGGCGCCTGTATCCAGCTGGCGTTGAGAGTAAACAAGTCAGTGCACAGGTGCAGGGTGATTTTTCCCTCCCTTGGCCTCTGCCTCTCCCGAGGCATCATATGGGCCGAGGGCTGCAGCCAATCAGGAGGTGACACGTCCGAGGCAAAGGTTGTAAACCTTGGGGTCTCCGCTCTGTAAGCTTATGCTTTCCCTCTCAAGATGCATAAAGGCTTTATTGCAGAAGGATCCTGAGTGTGCCTCATCGTTCTTGCTGGCGAGACGGTAGCGAGGGACAGTGAAGTTAATGTATGTGTAGTGAGGTAGTCCTTCTGTAGCACTGACCACGCCCATTGGGGGGTGGAGCGATGGGCGGAGGTGACCTGAGGAAGGAGGTCGGAGGGGGCCAGGAAGGCGCTCTCTCTTTCTGGCGTGACTCGGACAGGAGAGGATCGGGTTGAATTTCCTGGTGTTCATCTGTCTAGGTTGTAAGATATTTCTCCCTGAATAAACATCTATTCAGCCTATTTGTTTATCCTGATCCTTATTTACCGCAATATCTGGTGTCAGAAGTGGGATTTACCTGGGTTTTGCCCCCAGGCGGCAGAAGCCGCTCCCTTCCCCCACCTTCCCCAACGGGCAGGGTTTAACCAGGTGGACTCACCACAGCTTTGGGACATTTGCCTCTTCCTTACTGCAAAGGAGATCTTTGCCGCTAAAGCAGACCTGAGAAGGCACTTACCGCTTAACATTTTTTGCCCATTTCCGCACGGGACTTTGCATTCGCGCAGAACCTCTCGGGCGGCACCCGCCCGGCGGCACCCGCCCGGCTTGCACGCGTTTCGTCTTGTGTTACAAGTAACTCCAAAAGTCCCCTTTTAACAAAATTCTGCTTGCCATAGTTTGTTAAGAACTTTTTACAGGAACCGGGATCAGATGAGCCTGGGCAGCTAGGCACTATTTGATGACACACCTCCAGGCATAGCTACCACAAGCTGAGAAATACAACTAAAAGCATCAAAGTTCCAGGACAGCAGAATTACACCTAAGGTAATTGTAACATCCTTTGCAATTTAAGCTGATATAAAATCTGAGATAAATTGTTCCATAACTATGGCAGATAATTTTACTATGCAGAACTTTAGGAATTATTTTACTTCATATGTAGAAGGGATTTTAGCAGAAGAAACTTAGGACTGGACCAATATATACTTTTATTTTGTAATAGCAATGGGTTTCATCATTAACATGATATTCTTAAAGAAATGGTTTGAGATTACAGCAAACAATAAGGAACTTGTACAAACCATGGGAGACTTAGTGACAAAGATTCGAAACATTGAAAATGATGGAATTCAAAACATAGAGACAAAGATTCGAAACATTGAAAATGATAGAATTCAAAGCATAGAAAATATAGAAAGAAAGGTTCAGAATATTGAAGATGGCATTGGCGAGCTGAAAGGTATAATTTAATGTCAGATACCTCAATAACCAGAACAGAAACAATGCAATGCATTAACAAACTAGCAGAAACAGCCCACTCCTGGTCGGAGGAAGCTACTAATAAGTTTAAAAAACTGGAATATCAGATAGAAAGACTAGATGACAGAATCTCTTCCCTGTCTGAGGATAATGGCAAGCTAGCGGATAGAACATTCTTTCTGGAAGGCAGTTTACACGCCATTCAGATAATATCTAAGGATGATAAGATTAAAAACATGGAATCATTTGTAGTTGGAGAAAGTAAGAAACTGACTAATGCAATGAAGTCTTTAGAAAGTTATTTGATTCAAGAAGTTCAGACACTCAAAGAAACAATGGTGAATAGATTTCAGGCTTTAGAAGACCTTCAGTCTGATACATCAGAAGAAGAACTACAGGTAACAGGGCATGAAAAAGATTTAAAATTTTCCACACCATTTAGGGTCAGGGGACTGAATTTATTCTGCTTCAGGAAGTCATATAGGTTCTGCTCCAGCATCTCAAAGACCAGGCAAGTATGGCTGCAGTGCAGGAAGCACTCATAGGCCCGCACAAAGTTATACTCATCGGCGTTCTCAGTACTGAGCCTTGCTAAGATGCTCACTTCTATCTCATTTGTTCTTTTTCCAGGATGGGCCCTTAGCAATACAGTACTTTCTGGCCTTGAACTTGTGACTCCTGTCTCAAGCTTCTGAGTACCGAGCAAGGCATGTACCATCCCACTGGTTTTTAATTTTCACCAATTAAATATGAGATGGTTACATTTCATTTCTTTATGTATACTTACTTGTTTTGAGGCAAGGACTTGGTTTGTAGGCAAGGCCAGCTTGGAGGTATTAGCAGTCATCTGTCCATACTTCCAAGTGCTGCAAATATAAACTTGAACTACACATAGCTACCTAAATGCATGGGGCTTTTTTGTAAAAGTAAAAAATGATACATATTTAGGCTTAAATTTTGACATGTTCAACACAAGCTGGTGGGTATCTAAGACAGAGGAATGTGTTGTCTGTGTAGCAATGCAAATGGAAAGCATTCTAGTTGGAGGAGGGATGTATATGACAAATGTGGAAGGCAATAACCCTATTCACCCTGCTTACAATTTTTTTTTGTTTTGTTTTACAGAGCATAATAATATTTTACTTTAGAGAAATGGAGGCATTGGTGTTTGTTTGAAAGAGGGGGTAAGGAAACATTGAATAAATTGATTAATTTATAAACTACTTCCCTAAAAGCCATGAAAACTTCAAGTCAATGCTCACAATTCTTGAAAATTAATCCAGATTGCTGGGTTGTGGTTTATGCCTTTAACACCAGTACTTTGGAGGCAGAGGCAGAGGCAGAAGGATCTCCAAAGGTCAGCCTGTTCTACAGAGTAAGTTTCAAGACAGCCAGGGCATCATATAGGAACCTTGTCTCGAGTGAAAAAACATAATGGTTGCATGTACTTCTAACTTCAACATTGAGAGGCAGAGATAGGTGGAATGAGAAACTTCATCTCCAAAATACCAAAAATAAGACAGCAGCTGAAGATAGGTTGAGCAGTTGCAAGCATTTTCTGCTATTGCATAGGAGCAGGTTTCAGTTTCCAGCCCATGTGGTGGACTACAACTGTCCTGATCTTCTATTCCAGGGAATCCAGCACTGACTTGTGACTTCAGTGGTCACCAGGTTCACAAGTAAAACACTTAAATACATGTAGGAAAGAATCTCATAGTCTCGTAAGTTAGGCTTTATATCAAACAACCAGGTAGACAGTATCACCCCAAACCTGATTTCTGTCCTCCATTCATTCTTCATATATATGTCTGAGCTACCATCCACCACCACAGAAAAATTGGGAACATAAAAGCCGAGTATATGAGGTGATAAACAAATAGTTGTTACCAGACAAACTTAAAACTTTGTGGCTCTTTTAATGATCAAAGCTGTACACCACTCAGCCATCCAGAATGGTTCTGAAAATATGGGACACCAGGGAGAGTTGAGTGATAATGTTGAAGTATCTCATATTCCAATTAGTATTAAAGTAGAAGCATACCACCCATGTCTGTAGATGGAATAACACTAGCAGTCAGACTGCCTTTCAAAGGTAAGGATAATTGATCCTTCTAGAAGACCATGATATTAGAGCATTTCCTTAAGTCAATATAAATGATGAGGATTTGCTACATAAAAAAATCTTTTTTTTTTTTTTTTTTTTTTGTTCTTAAACACTCAATTTCACTCATGTGAATTTAGGCACATGAGAACCATTGGAGTATAACAATTACATCTGTTTTCCGTGAATTTAAGGCAATTTTAAAAGAATGATTAGTGAAACTATATTTTTACAATATATAAATAATACTCACTCTAATGCCTTCTTTATCCACTAGGAAAGGGGCAGGATCTACTGTATTTATACTAATGGGCAAAGAGGTGATCATGGGAATATTAGTGTAAGTATTGTGTAATTTGAGTACTATATTGAAAGTAAAAAACTGGCTGTGTTTATACTTGCAATACAGATTCTGCTGAGTACATATTGTTTTGTCCAATTTTTGGGAATGGAATTTCATTAAGATTGTTGTTAACTTGGAGCAGGGCAATAATTCAGGGGTGTTTTACTACAGTATAAATTGGAGCAATCTTATTTACTACCAAAGATATTACACGCAGGGCTATAAATCAAGGATATTTTACTACAGTAGGAATTATAATCGGAAGTTGAGCATGGTGACTGATACCTATAATCATAACCTGAACGTGAGGTTGGAGTATCAGGACCCTGAGGTATTTCTTTGCCACATAGCAGAAGTCAAGCACGAAACAAAGTCATAATTGTTCTTTCTTGCTAGAAGTATTAGGTGATCCTTTTTTCATTTTTTTTTTGTTTGGCATAATCTACATTTTTGGCAGTTTATCTCTGTGTAATAGCCCTGCCCATCTTAGCCCATAGTTTGTATTCAAGGGTGGTCTCCAACTCACAGATAACCACTGCCCTCCTGTCTCCCAAGTGCTACATTTAAAAAATTGTGCCACCACCCGAGGCTTAATCTGCCTTGTATGTTCATTTAACCATTTGGCATTCCTATTATTTTGTAGCTCCATTACCATCCTTGCACCTTACTATAATCATATCTGGTATCATAAAAAAAGAAAGAGACAAGTCTCCATTAACTAGAAAAGAATTGTACACTCGAGTAGAATTTCTCAAAAAATGTAAAAAAAGAGAGAATTCATAAACATAAACTGCACTTATAACAATATGAGGAACTATGTAAACTTCTTCATAGGCCTATGTATGATGTGCATATCACCTCTGACCCCATCATAGAGAAGCTGAACCTGTTCCAACAACATATGGCAACTTTGAGGCAAACAAAGGTATGCTGCTGCATTCATTCCCCCATAAAATTTCATTGGATTTTATGTATCTCATAATAATTTTGATTGTTTTAAGAATTTAGGAAAGAACAGTTTGTCAATATTAATAGACAGATCATATTGTGTATGAAAAAATTTGAACTAACTTCTGATTCAAGTTTTGAAAAAGATGGAGTGTGTGAATTTCAAAGTGTATTTTCTGTGTCATTGCAGAGTATTGTGGCACTACATATGTTGCTTTTGCAGGTAATATGTATTTAGATTATGTACTTGTATTTATCAATTTGAAAAACCTGACAGCTTTTGCCTTAATTCTAAATAAGGAGCCAGTTTGTACTAAGGGATGCTGAGGTAGGCATCACTTCAGTTTTTGACCAGCCTTGTACACAGAGTGAGATTGGGGACAGGCAGGGCTACACAGGGAAACCCTTTCTCGAGTAAACAAACAGAAAAGGCACATACAGGGATAGAATAGGTGAAGACAACCAACCATAATACAATATGGAATATATCTGTTTACTGTGTGTGGGGGGTTGTGTGTGTGTGTGTGTGTGTGTGTGTGTGTGTGTGTGTGTGTTACAGGGAGAGAGAGACAGAAGCAGAGATAGACAGAGAGAGCAATAGAGAGATCACGTGTCAACGTCAATTAAATTCCAATTGTCCATCTTATTTATCATGTTCACATTTATGAAAGTAGACTTTTCTGCCACTGAGACTTACGGATCTCTCTCTCCTATCCAGTGCTAACATGTAGTTGGACTTTCTTGTCAGATTTTCTTGGAACAATCCATCCCCAAATAATGACACAGACATTTCTAACCATTCCTTTTGAGCAATTGGCCGTTTAACTTTTTATTAAACCAATTAAGTGCCTTAGGCAGGCAAGGTAAAAAGCACCCTATTTTCACATAATGATCAAATGTCCCACAAGTTTAACATTTAATCATCCCCTTCTAGATTTAGCATTTTGCTTGATCTCAGGTCCTTCGTGTTTGTACTTTATTGAATGAGATACCTACTCAGGCCCTATTTTGCTTTGTTGGTAATAGAGGCTGAACTTAAATCTCGTAGTATCAGGAATTCTAGACACTAGCCATTAACCCATAATTATAGCCCATAATTTACTACTTTTTAATTTAGAAACAAAATCTACCCCAATTTTGTGTGAATTAGAAATGTAATAAAAATTAATTAATGTCTCTGAATGCATAGCACTAGCCATTTTAACTAAACTAATGCTTATTTATGTGAACAATATAAAATTTTCATGGAATATATATGTTTGTTTACTGTGTGTGTTTGTGTGTGTGGGTGTATGTGTGTGTGTATGTTCCGGGGAAGAGAGAGACAGAAGCAGAGATAGACAGAGACAGAGCAATAGAGGGATCACGTGTCAAAGTCAATTCAATTCTAATTGTCCATCTTATTTATCAATTTCACATTTAAGAAGGTAGACTTTTCTGCCACTGAGACTTACAGATCTCTCTTCACTTTTCCAGTGCTAATATGTAGTTGGATACTGACTTTCTTGTCAGATTTTTTGGAACAATCTGTCCCCTAATAATGACACAGACATTTCCAAATTATGAATGATTGGCCTTTAACTTAACCTTGTTCCCAACGATTTCCTATAACTTAACAAATGTCTATTAGCCTATTGTATATTATTCAGTATTCTCAGCTCCCACCTTGTCTTCTTGGCATGGGTCCAGGCCTGGATTCGTTCCCCTGAGTTTTTCTCTCAGCCCAGAAGTCCTGCCATGTTGTACTACAGGGAAATATCAGACAACACTAAGCCCTGGCATTCAGGTATACAAGGGATCCCTGACTATTACCTTGGAAGCTTAATATGGTAAGGTACAAGACCAGAACTTGGCATGTGCTAGCACCTATGTAAATTGTCGTTTCCTCACAAACCAATCCTTATCTAGGACCCCACACACATTAAGATAGTTTAAGGTTCACAATGTATACAGACACCATTAGTCCAATTAAAGTGCATCTTTCAGTCAAACTATATTTGATTGAATAGAATTACCATGAGAAATAACTCCCTGTCCAATCCTTCTTTCTTCAGCCATATATAATCCACAATATTAACTTTACAGTGACCATTTAAACCAAAAATTATGTTAATCATTGAAAACACTATTGTTTGTTCTAAGTCATTGATAACCAAATGTCTTTGATGTGTGGCTTTCGGTGGTATTCATGGGCAGGAAAGTAAGATCAGAGTACCCCAATAGGGAGTATTTTAACACTAAAATTGTTTAGAATGGATGGCTCCTGCAAATAATAGTGAAGTAATTGTTGTGTGATATCTAAAATTCAGTTAATAATTTCAGTGTCATGTTATCTGCTTCTGAAGCCTACTATTCCCACTGTGCTTACTCAACTGAGCTTATTTACATTTCTATATCAGGCAATAGAAAATTGTGTTGCTATATCCAAATACCTAACACGGTCATCAGGGAGATACTTATTATACTCTCCTGAGTGAGAGGTACAATCTATCAAGGTGGAGAAGAATTGTACAAATCATGACAATAGACTCATGAGCCTAAGACTCTAACTATTGATGGGCAAGGAAGCCAAGAACAGACAGGAAGTGACAGCGTGCTACAAAACTTCAAGGCACTCACCCAATGGTCTACTATCTCCAGTTAGAGCCCAGCTCTGAAAGTCCACAAATTTATATGTGGTGATATATTATGTATGATTTGTCAAAGCTTGCCCGAGGATTCAAAAAGCAAAGCCAGTCACAAGCTATTGCAATCAGGCAAAGGTGACACATACCTTTAATCCCAGCATCCATACCAGCTAGCCAGGCAGTGGTGGCACACGCTTTGGGTGGATTTCTGTGAGTTTGAAACCTCCCAGGGATACACTAGAGTGAATCAGTCTATAAGATTACCAGAGCTCATGCCTTTAATCCCAGCTCTAGAGAGGCATATAAAAAACAGAAACCCAATGTCTCAGGCTGCATTGTGAGATTTGGTCTCTAGGCACCCTGAGGAGAGGCAGCATTCTGAGGTTTGCTAGAGATCGTGCAGGGACAGGATCACCACCTTTTAGACTGAGGTAGAAGTAAGGGCTAGTGTCTTGGCTGCTTTGCTGCTCTGACCTTCAGCTTGATGCTTGAACCCCAATATCTGTCTCTGGGTTTTTATTTTTGGTGTTACAGTTACACACCTGGAAGTGTGCAGCAACACATGGAGGAGAGACCTTCCATGTCCGAACTATGGTGTTCCACTCTTGTCCCCTCTGACTCACACGAGTATCTGGTGTCTATTAATCATCTGCAGGCTGTCCAGGGCATGGGCCTGGTCTTTATCGTCTACACTGAGGCCATTAGAAGCATGGAAGTGTCCCAGCTGTGGTCAGTTCTCTTCTTCTTCATGCTGCTGATGATGCTGGGTATGGGGATCCTGCTTGGACACACAGTGGCCATGCTCACCCATCTGACAGACAGCAAGGTCTTCTCCAGCTACCAACCCAAGGGGGCCATTGCAGGTGAGGACACCAGGCAGTGGAGGCTGGGCAACTATGGATGGCAAAATGCAAGACAATCAGTGGAGGGGTCTTATTAGGGGCCACGTGCTGCTAAGACAACCCCAGAGGGGCTGCAGGGATGTAGCTGTGCTCCTGCAATGGTGATACTCAGCTCCACTTGGATCAGTTTTTCTAGGAGCTGTTTGCACATGCAATATGCACCACAGAGACCCATTTTTTATTTCACCACCTTGCCACCCAGCCAGGATCATGAAAACCCTCATGTGCCTCTGATGGCACTATGTCCATGATAGATAATGTCACTTCTGATCACATGTCCTAGTTATCATGTGGGAAGTATCCTCTTCCCCGTTCCTCAAAGCTTGATAGCACTTGGTATTTTTTTTTCATAAATTGGGACATGTGGTCAACTGTACAAATGCATGTAGCTCTCAATCCTGCACTTAATCATCTCCTGAGGGAGCAACCTGGTGTTTGACATAATATGGTATGGCGGTGGGAAGGGCTACTATGAATTCAGAGGCACCATGCAAAGCCTTGGGAAGTCAGACGAAAACCTGGAAAGAGTCAAATATTGACTCTGCCATGTTGTACTACAGGGAGATATCAGACAACACTAAGCCCTGACATCCCGGTACACAAGGGATCCCTGACTACTACTTTGGAGGCTTAATCTGCTAAGGTTGATGACCAGACCCAAGCAAGTGATAGCAGCTATGTAAATTGTAATTTCCTCCCAAACCAATCCTTCTCTAGGACCCCACACCACATTTCAGTCCAATTCTCACAGTCTCAAGGTCTATGTTTTGGTATGTTCAGCATTCCTAGACTTTCAGCCATTATGATGTCCCCTAAAGTGCAACAACCTAACTGTTGTTGTTTTCCTGCTATGAAATCCCCTGCAAAGCAGCCCTTAAAGCTGATGTGGGGACTCGCCCTCCACAGCAAACCTAGGTATCTATGGCTCTTGTTGACATCTAATGTGGGATGACTCAGGGAGTCTCAGAGAGGTGAGCTGCAATCTGGTGCTCCTGGTCAGGTGTGCCACATCAACTGTGCCATCGGCATAGAGTTCACCATAGAGGCTGGGAAATACTGGTTTGACATCTTCAATGACGCTGCAGGCACGCTGTCCCTGCTGCTCCGCATGGTGGTGGAGATCCTAGCTGTGTGCTAAGTGTATGGGCTAAAGAGGTAAGGAGACTCCAGAACCTGCCTGCTATAGAGGGCAGAGAATCTGTAGGGAAACATCCAGAAGAAAATCATCTTTCCTCTATGCGCATTTCAGTTTTAGATACCAGAACTGGCAGTTTAGTCTCTGCCCTCTGATCTCAGCTATCACTTACTTCCTCAGTTTACCTGTATCCAACAGTTTCTTTTTCTAAACGTTTCTTTTTTTTTTTCCTTTCCCATGTTGTATCCTGGTGTGTTTGCCTGCTAGCCCTGCTCTATTTGTGGCTTTCTGGGATGGGATTCAGTCTCCAGGACTAGATTCTGTGATCTTGCACCATCAGAGCTTTTCAAGAAACCTGACTGGAGTCCAGTTTGAAAAGACAGCCCATGGACGTGTCAGTTTTTTTACCTTGTTGCCCTGGCCAGCACTGGGATATGTTTTACCTCCCCGGTGATGGGATATATTTCTGGTGCCGATATTCCTAATTAGGCAGCCTCCAAGCCTGGGCGTTATCATATCATAGGGGTATCTTGTGAAAACTGGACGAGTGCCTGAAGATGTTTTAAGCGAGGGGGCCTGGGTTGAAGTCCAACATCTCAGAAATTCCTTGGTGTTCTGGGACTACATGCTGAGAACCACTGGTGGGGTGTTTGGATTTCCAATTTTCTGCCAAGCACCAGCAGCACCAGCAGCAGCAACAAGGAACCCTGGGGAAACTCATGCCCTCCACTCACCCAGCCCTGTTGAGTGAGGTCATATAAGGGGATTCAGAGGTTGTTTGGGTGTGATCTGGGTCAAAGAGCTGTGCCATGCCTTCCTCTACCTTACATTTTTCTGATGGTTTTGGTTTAGGTAAAAACCAGCCATGACACTCTAAACGGCAGGCTGTCCATTGAGAAACACTCCCCACTGTCTCTTGAAGAAGAGCCAGGGTCCCATGACATACTGAGTCATCTCCAGTAAGTTAGGTATTGAGAATGGTGGCTCCCCCCTTTCCCACAACCCTCGCAAGTATTCAGCCATGAAAAGGTTTGTGAACCAAAGAAAAGGCTTATAATTTGTGGCGTTTCCAAACTGACTTATTTTATCCTCTACTATTATGCACTCCCTCAGCTTATGACATTTTCAAGCTTTAAAAGATATGGTGACCAGTTTCTGGATCACCCAAGGTTAAGAAGTTTAAATGGTCATCTAGAAAAAAAATGCCAGTTTTCAGGGAGAACGGGACAGGCCAGGAAGTGGATGTTTCAGATTAGAATAAAGTCAAAGAGAGGCCAGGACCTCAGCTCTTGGGGTGACTGAAGAAGGGACACAGATATATCCTAGAAGTGATGTAAAGCAATGGGGAGGAGGTAGGAACTCGGGGAATCTAGCACTTCTGCTGGTGACCCAAACAGTAGACAGGAGGAAGCTTTGGCTCATTCAGGAGGCAGCAGCACCACCTAGTGGCTGTCAGTAACAGAAGTCTCCTTGCTCTGCCTCAGCCAGCTAACTCCAAAGGGGAGGGGGTGGAGGCAGGAGGAGGGCATGGAGAGAGACAGGTAAGACAGAATTACTCACATAGACCTTAATTGGCTTGACTCTATAGTTAGAAAACATACTGGGCAAAATGAAATTAAACATGTTCTACCCTAACATGTGCAGGATACCAAAAGAAAAGAAAATAATGTATAGAAAGTGGACATGAGGCTCAGTGGTTCAGAAAACTAGCTGCTTTTCCAGAGGACATGGGTTCTATTCTCAGCACCCACATGGCATGCTACAGCTACCTTTAACTCAACCTTCAGAGGATTTCTCTCTCTCTCTCTCTCTCTCTCTCTCTCTCTCTCTCTCTGTGTGTGTGTGTGTGTGTGTGTGTGTGTCTCTCTCTCTCTGTCTATCTGTCTCACACACATACACAAACACACACACGCACACACACACACGCACACACACATGCACACACATGCATGCAAGCAAACCACCAATGCATATAAAATAAAATTTTAAAAAGAAAATGGCAATGATGTATACAGAGTGCTCGCTGGGTAAAACTTGTATTTGCTTTTTTGAACCTTGTTTTAAGCAGTTGGCTACCTGGCACGCACAGGCTAGCTGATGTGATTATCTGAGATTCAGCAGCTTGTTCTAGGATTGAAGTCCATTACACATCAAGATAGAATAAGGTTCACAGTGTATACAGACACCATTAGTCTAATTTTAGCATATTTCGGTCGAACTACATTTGATTGAATAGAATTACCATGAGAAATAACTCCCTGTCTACTCCTTCTCTCTTCAGCCATAACTAATCCAATATTAACATTACAGTGACCATTTAAACCAATAATTATGTTAATCATTGAAAACACTATTGTTGTTTCTAAGTCATTGATTCCAATTGTCTTTGATGTGTTGCTTTCGGTGGTAGTCAGGGGCAGGAAAGTGAGATCAGAGTAGCCCAATAGGGAGTATTTTAACACGGACAGTGTTTAGAATTGATGGCTCCTGCTAATAATAGTGAAATAATTGTCGTGTGATATCTAATATTCAGTTAAAAATCTCAGAGTCATGTTATACTTATCTGTTTCTGAAGCCTACTATTCCCACTGTGCTTACTCCACTGAGCTTATTTACATTTATGTATCGTTCAATAAAAAATTGTGTTGCTATAACCAAATACCTAACGCGGTCATGAGGGAGGTACTTATTTTGCTCTCCTGAGTGAGAGGTACAATCTATCATGGTAGGGAAGGATTGTACAATTCATGACAATAGACTCATGAGCCTAAGACTCTAACTATTGATGGGCAAGGAAGCCAAGAACAGACAGGAAGTGACAGCGTGCTACAAAACTTCAAGGCACTCACCCAATGGTCTACTATCTCCAGTGAGAGCCCAGCTCTGAAAGTCCACAAATTTATATGTGGTGATATATTATGTATGATTTGTCAAAGCTTGCCCGAGGATTCAAAAAGCAAAGCCAGTCAAAAGCTATTGCAATCAGGCAAAGGTGACACATACCTTTAATCCCAGCATCCATACCAGCTAGCCAGGCAGTGGTGGCACACGCTTTGGGTGGATTTCTGTGAGTTTGAAACCCCCCAGGGATACACTAGAGTGAATCAGTCTATAAGATTACCAGAGCTCATGCCTTTAATCCCAGCTCTAGAGAGGCATATAAAAAACAGAAACCCAATGTCTCAGGCTGCATTGTGAGATTTGGTCTCTAGGCACCCTGAGGAGAGGCAGCATTCTGAGGTTTGCTAGAGATCTTGCAGGGACAGGATCACCCCCTTTTAGACTGAGGTAGAAGTAAGTGCTAGTGTCTTGGCTGCTCTGCTGCTCTGACCTTCAGCTTGATGCTTGAACCCCAATATCTGTATCTGGGTTTTTATTTTTGGTGTTACAGTTACACACCTGGAAGTGTGCAGCAACACATGGAGGAGAGACCTTCCACACCCGAACTATGGTGTTCCACTCTTGTCCCCTCTGACTCACACGAGTATCTGGTGTCTATTAATCATCTGCAGGCTGTCCAGGGCATGGGCCTGGCCTTTATGGTCTACACTAAGGCCATTAGAAGCATGGAAGTGTCCCAGCTGTGGTCAGTTCTCTACTTCTTCATGCTGCTGATGATGCTGGGTATGGGGATCCTGCTTGGACACACAGTGGCCATGCTCACCCATCTGACAGACAGCAAGGTCTTCTCCAGCTACCCACCCAAGGCGGCCATTGCAGGTGAGGACACCAGGCAGTGGAGGCTGGGCAACTATGGATGGCAAAATGCAAGACAATCAGTGGAGGGGTCTTATTAGGGGCCACGTGCTGCTAAGACAACCCCAGAGGGGCTGCAGGGATGTAGCTGTGCTCCTGCAATGGTGATACTCAGCTCCACTTGGATCAGTTTTTCTAGGAGCTGTTTGCACATGCAATATGCACCACAGAGACCCATTTTTTTATTTCACCACCTTGCCACCCAGCCAGGATCATGAAAACCCTCATGTGCCTCTGATGGCACTATGTCCATGATAGATAATGTCACTTCTGATCACATGTCCTAGTTATCATGTGGGATGTATCCTCTTCCCCGTTCCTCGAAGCTTGATAGCACTTGGTATTTTTTTTTTCATAAATTGGGACACTGTGGTCCACTGTACAAATGCATGTAGCTCTCAATCTAGCACTTAATCATCTCCTGAGAGAGCAACCCAGTGTTTGACATAATATGGTATGGCAGTGGGAAAGGCTACTATGAATTCAGAGGCACCATGCAAAGCCTTGGGAAGTCAGACGAAAACCTGGAAAGAGTCAAATATTGACTCTGCCATGTTGTACTACAGGGAGATATCAGACAACACTAAGCCCTGACATCCCGGTACACAAGGGATCCCTGACTACTACTTTGGAGGCTTAATCTGCTAAGGTTGATGACCAGACCCAAGCAAGTGATAGCAGCTATGTAAATTGTAATTTCCTCCCAAACCAATCCTTCTCTAGGACCCCACACCACATTTCAGTCCAATTCTCACAGTCTCAAGGTCTATGTTTTGGTATGTTCAGCATTCCTAGACTTTCAGCCATTATGATGTCCCCTAAAGTGCAACAACCTAACTGTTGTTGTTTTCCTGCTATGAAATCCCCTGCAAAGCAGCCCTTAAAGCTGATGTGGGGACTCGCCCTCCACAGCAAACCTAGGTATCTATGGCTCTTGTTGACATCTAATGTGGGATGACTCAGGGAGTCTCAGAGAGGTGAGCTGCAATCTGGTGCTCCTGGTCAGGTGTGCCACATCAACTGTGCCATCGGCATAGAGTTCACCATAGAGGCTGGGAAATACTGGTTTGACATCTTCAATGACGCTGCAGGCACGCTGTCCCTGCTGCTCCGCATGGTGGTGGAGATCCTAGCTGTGTGCTAAGTGTATGGGCTAAAGAGGTAAGGAGACTCCAGAACCTGCCTGCTATAGAGGGCAGAGAATCTGTAGGGAAACATCCAGAAGAAAATCATCTTTCCTCTATGCGCATTTCAGTTTTAGATACCAGAACTGGCAGTTTAGTCTCTGCCCTCTGATCTCAGCTATCACTTACTTCCTCAGTTTACCTGTATCCAACAGTTTCTTTTTCTAAACGTTTCTTTTTTTTTTCTTTCCCATGTTGTATCCTGGTGTGTTTGCCTGCTAGCCCTGCTCTATTTGTGGCTTTCTGGGATGGGATTCAGTCTCCAGGACTAGATTCTGTGATCTTGCACCATCAGAGCTTTTCAAGAAACCTGACTGGAGTCCAGTTTGAAAAGACAGCCCATGGACGTGTCAGTTTTTTTACCTTGTTGCCCTGGCCAGCACTGGGATATGTTTTACCTCCCCGGTGATGGGATATATTTCTGGTGCCGATATTCCTAATTAGGCAGCCTCCAAGCCTGGGCGTTATCATATCATAGGGGTATCTTGTGAAAACTGGACGAGTGCCTGAAGATGTTTTAAGCGAGGGGGCCTGGGTTGAAGTCCAACATCTCAGAAATTCCTTGGTGTTCTGGGACTACATGCTGAGAACCACTGGTGGGGTGTTTGGATTTCCAATTTTCTGCCAAGCACCAGCAGCACCAGCAGCAGCAACAAGGAACCCTGGGGAAACTCATGCCCTCCACTCACCCAGCCCTGTTGAGTGAGGTCATATAAGGGGATTCAGAGGTTGTTTGGGTGTGATCTGGGTCAAAGAGCTGTGCCATGCCTTCCTCTACCTTACATTTTTCTGATGGTTTTGGTTTAGGTAAAAACCAGCCATGACACTCTAAACGGCAGGCTGTCCATTGAGAAACACTCCCCACTGTCTCTTGAAGAAGAGCCAGGGTCCCATGACATACTGAGTCATCTCCAGTAAGTTAGGTATTGAGAATGGTGGCTCCCCCCTTTCCCACAACCCTCGCAAGTATTCAGCCATGAAAAGGTTTGTGAACCAAAGAAAAGGCTTATAATTTGTGGCGTTTCCAAACTGACTTATTTTATCCTCTACTATTATGCACTCCCTCAGCTTATGACATTTTCAAGCTTTAAAAGATATGGTGACCAGTTTCTGGATCACCCAAGGTTAAGAAGTTTAAATGGTCATCTAGAAAAAAAATGCCAGTTTTCAGGGAGAACGGGACAGGCCAGGAAGTGGATGTTTCAGATTAGAATAAAGTCAAAGAGAGGCCAGGACCTCAGCTCTTGGGGTGACTGAAGAAGGGACACAGATATATCCTAGAAGTGATGTAAAGCAATGGGGAGGAGGTAGGAACTCGGGGAATCTAGCACTTCTGCTGGTGACCCAAACAGTAGACAGGAGGAAGCTTTGGCTCATTCAGGAGGCAGCAGCACCACCTAGTGGCTGTCAGTAACAGAAGTCTCCTTGCTCTGCCTCAGCCAGCTAACTCCAAAGGGGAGGGGGTGGAGGCAGGAGGAGGGCATGGAGAGAGACAGGTAAGACAGAATTACTCACATAGACCTTAATTGGCTTGACTCTATAGTTAGAAAACATACTGGGCAAAATGAAATTAAACATGTTCTACCCTAACATGTGCAGGATACCAAAAGAAAAGAAAATAATGTATAGAAAGTGGACATGAGGCTCAGTGGTTCAGAAAACTAGCTGCTTTTCCAGAGGACATGGGTTCTATTCTCAGCACCCACATGGCATGCTACAGCTACCTTTAACTCAACCTTCAGAGGATTTCTCTCTCTCTCTCTCTCTCTCTCTCTCTCTCTCTCTCTCTCTCTGTGTGTGTGTGTGTGTGTGTGTGTGTGTGTCTCTCTCTGTCTATCTGTCTCACACACATACACAAACACACACACGCACACACACACACGCACACACACATGCACACACATGCATGCAAGCAAACCACCAATGCATATAAAATAAAATTTTAAAAAGAAAATGGCAATGATGTATACAGAGTGCTCGCTGGGTAAAACTTGTATTTGCTTTTTTGAACCTTGTTTTAAGCAGTTGGCTACCTGGCACGCACAGGCTAGCTGATGTGATTATCTGAGATTCAGCAGCTTGTTCTAGGATTGAAGTCCATTACACATCAAGATAGAATAAGGTTCACAGTGTATACAGACACCATTAGTCTAATTTTAGCATATTTCGGTCGAACTACATTTGATTGAATAGAATTACCATGAGAAATAACTCCCTGTCTACTCCTTCTCTCTTCAGCCATAACTAATCCAATATTAACATTACAGTGACCATTTAAACCAATAATTATGTTAATCATTGAAAACACTATTGTTGTTTCTAAGTCATTGATTCCAATTGTCTTTGATGTGTTGCTTTCGGTGGTAGTCAGGGGCAGGAAAGTGAGATCAGAGTAGCCCAATAGGGAGTATTTTAACACGGACAGTGTTTAGAATTGATGGCTCCTGCTAATAATAGTGAAATAATTGTCGTGTGATATCTAATATTCAGTTAAAAATCTCAGAGTCATGTTATACTTATCTGTTTCTGAAGCCTACTATTCCCACTGTGCTTACTCCACTGAGCTTATTTACATTTATGTATCGTTCAATAAAAAATTGTGTTGCTATAACCAAATACCTAACGCGGTCATGAGGGAGGTACTTATTTTGCTCTCCTGAGTGAGAGGTACAATCTATCATGGTAGGGAAGGATTGTACAATTCATGACAATAGACTCATGAGCCTAAGACTCTAACTATTGATGGGCAAGGAAGCCAAGAACAGACAGGAAGTGACAGCGTGCTACAAAACTTCAAGGCACTCACCCAATGGTCTACTATCTCCAGTGAGAGCCCAGCTCTGAAAGTCCACAAATTTATATGTGGTGATATATTATGTATGATTTGTCAAAGCTTGCCCGAGGATTCAAAAAGCAAAGCCAGTCAAAAGCTATTGCAATCAGGCAAAGGTGACACATACCTTTAATCCCAGCATCCATACCAGCTAGCCAGGCAGTGGTGGCACACGCTTTGGGTGGATTTCTGTGAGTTTGAAACCCCCCAGGGATACACTAGAGTGAATCAGTCTATAAGATTACTAGAGCTCATGCCTTTAATCCCAGCTTTAGAGAGGCATATAAAAAACAGAAACCCAATGTCTCAGGCTGCATTGTGAGATTTGGTCTCTAGGCACCCTGAGGAGAGGCAGCATTCTGAGGTTTGCTAGAGATCTTGCAGGGACAGGATCACCCCCTTTTAGACTGAGGTAGAAGTAAGTGCTAGTGTCTTGGCGGCTCTGCTGCTCTGACCTTCAGCTTGATGCTTGAACCCCAATATCTGTATCTGGGTTTTTATTTTTGGTGTTACAGTTACACACCTGGAAGTGTGCAGCAACACATGGAGGAGAGACCTTCCACACCGAACTATGGTGTTCCACTCTTGTCCCCTCTGACTCACACGAGTATCTGGTGTCTATTAATCATCTGCAGGCTGTCCAGGGCATGGGCCTGGCCTTTATGGTCTACACTAAGGCCATTAGAAGCATGGAAGTGTCCCAGCTGTGGTCAGTTCTCTACTTCTTCATGCTGCTGATGATGCTGGGTATGGGGATCCTGCTTGGACACACAGTGGCCATGCTCACCCATCTGACAGACAGCAAGGTCTTCTCCAGCTACCCACCCAAGGCGGCCATTGCAGGTGAGGACACCAGGCAGTGGAGGCTGGGCAACTATGGATGGCAAAATGCAAGACAATCAGTGGAGGGGTCTTATTAGGGGCCACGTGCTGCTAAGACAACCCCAGAGGGGCTGCAGGGATGTAGCTGTGCTCCTGCAATGGTGATACTCAGCTCCACTTGGATCAGTTTTTCTAGGAGCTGTTTGCACATGCAATATGCACCACAGAGACCCATTTTTTTATTTCACCACCTTGCCACCCAGCCAGGATCATGAAAACCCTCATGTGCTTCTGATGGCACTATGTCCATGATAGATAATGTCACTTCTGATCACATGTCCTAGTTATCATGTGGGATGTATCCTCTTCCCCGTTCCTCGAAGCTTGATAGCACTTGGTATTTTTTTTTTCATAAATTGGGACACTGTGGTCCACTGTACAAATGCATGTAGCTCTCAATCTAGCACTTAATCATCTCCTGAGAGAGCAACCCAGTGTTTGACATAATATGGTATGGCAGTGGGAAAGGCTACTATGAATTCAGAGGCACCATGCAAAGCCTTGGGAAGTCAGACGAAAACCTGGAAAGAGTCAAATATTGACTCTGCCATGTTGTACTACAGGGAGATATCAGACAACACTAAGCCCTGACATCCCGGTACACAAGGGATCCCTGACTACTACTTTGGAGGCTTAATCTGCTAAGGTTGATGACCAGACCCAAGCAAGTGATAGCAGCTATGTAAATTGTAATTTCCTCCCAAACCAATCCTTCTCTAGGACCCCACACCACATTTCAGTCCAATTCTCACAGTCTCAAGGTCTATGTTTTGGTATGTTCAGCATTCCTAGACTTTCAGCCATTATGATGTCCCCTAAAGTGCAACAACCTAACTGTTGTTGTTTTCCTGCTATGAAATCCCCTGCAAAGCAGCCCTTAAAGCTGATGTGGGGACTCGCCCTCCACAGCAAACCTAGGTATCTATGGCTCTTGTTGACATCTAATGTGGGATGACTCAGGGAGTCTCAGAGAGGTGAGCTGCAATCTGGTGCTCCTGGTCAGGTGTGCCACATCAACTGTGCCATCGGCATAGAGTTCACCATAGAGGCTGGGAAATACTGGTTTGACATCTTCAATGACGCTGCAGGCACGCTGTCCCTGCTGCTCCGCATGGTGGTGGAGATCCTAGCTGTGTGCTAAGTGTATGGGCTAAAGAGGTAAGGAGACTCCAGAACCTGCCTGCTATAGAGGGCAGAGAATCTGTAGGGAAACATCCAGAAGAAAATCATCTTTCCTCTATGCGCATTTCAGTTTTAGATACCAGAACTGGCAGTTTAGTCTCTGCCCTCTGATCTCAGCTATCACTTACTTCCTCAGTTTACCTGTATCCAACAGTTTCTTTTTCTAAACGTTTCTTTTTTTTTTCCTCCCCCATGTTGTATCCTGGTGTGTTTGCCTGCTAGCCCTGCTCTATTTGTGGCTTTCTGGGATGGGATTCAGTCTCCAGGACTAGATTCTGTGATCTTGCACCATCAGAGCTTTTCAAGAAACCTGACTGGAGTCCAGTTTGAAAAGACAGCCCATGGACGTGTCAGTTTTTTTACCTTGTTGCCCTGGCCAGCACTGGGATATGTTTTACCTCCCCGGTGATGGGATATATTTCTGGTGCCGATATTCCTAATTAGGCAGCCTCCAAGCCTGGGCGTTATCATATCATAGGGGTATCTTGTGAAAACTGGACGAGTGCCTGAAGATGTTTTAAGCGAGGGGGCCTGGGTTGAAGTCCAACATCTCAGAAATTCCTTGGTGTTCTGGGACTACATGCTGAGAACCACTGGTGGGGTGTTTGGATTTCCAATTTTCTGCCAAGCACCAGCAGCACCAGCAGCAGCAACAAGGAACCCTGGGGAAACTCATGCCCTCCACTCACCCAGCCCTGTTGAGTGAGGTCATATAAGGGGATTCAGAGGTTGTTTGGGTGTGATCTGGGTCAAAGAGCTGTGCCATGCCTTCCTCTACCTTACATTTTTCTGATGGTTTTGGTTTAGGTAAAAACCAGCCATGACACTCTAAACGGCAGGCTGTCCATTGAGAAACACTCCCCACTGTCTCTTGAAGAAGAGCCAGGGTCCCATGACATACTGAGTCATCTCCAGTAAGTTAGGTATTGAGAATGGTGGCTCCCCCCTTTCCCACAACCCTCGCAAGTATTCAGCCATGAAAAGGTTTGTGAACCAAAGAAAAGGCTTATAATTTGTGGCGTTTCCAAACTGACTTATTTTATCCTCTACTATTATGCACTCCCTCAGCTTATGACATTTTCAAGCTTTAAAAGATATGGTGACCAGTTTCTGGATCACCCAAGGTTAAGAAGTTTAAATGGTCATCTAGAAAAAAAATGCCAGTTTTCAGGGAGAACGGGACAGGCCAGGAAGTGGATGTTTCAGATTAGAATAAAGTCAAAGAGAGGCCAGGACCTCAGCTCTTGGGGTGACTGAAGAAGGGACACAGATATATCCTAGAAGTGATGTAAAGCAATGGGGAGGAGGTAGGAACTCGGGGAATCTAGCACTTCTGCTGGTGACCCAAACAGTAGACAGGAGGAAGCTTTGGCTCATTCAGGAGGCAGCAGCACCACCTAGTGGCTGTCAGTAACAGAAGTCTCCTTGCTCTGCCTCAGCCAGCTAACTCCAAAGGGGAGGGGGTGGAGGCAGGAGGAGGGCATGGAGAGAGACAGGTAAGACAGAATTACTCACATAGACCTTAATTGGCTTGACTCTATAGTTAGAAAACATACTGGGCAAAATGAAATTAAACATGTTCTACCCTAACATGTGCAGGATACCAAAAGAAAAGAAAATAATGTATAGAAAGTGGACATGAGGCTCAGTGGTTCAGAAAACTAGCTGCTTTTCCAGAGGACATGGGTTCTATTCTCAGCACCCACATGGCATGCTACAGCTACCTTTAACTCAACCTTCAGAGGATTTCTCTCTCTCTCTCTCTCTCTCTCTCTCTCTCTCTCTGTGTGTGTGTGTGTGTGTGTGTGTGTCTCTCTCTCTCTGTCTATCTGTCTCACACACATACACAAACACACACACGCACACACACACACGCACACACACACATGCACACACATGCATGCAAGCAAACCACCAATGCATATAAAATAAAATTTTAAAAAGAAAATGGCAATGATGTATACAGAGTGCTCGCTGGGTAAAACTTGTATTTGCTTTTTTGAACCTTGTTTTAAGCAGTTGGCTACCTGGCACGCACAGGCTAGCTGATGTGATTATCTGAGATTCAGCAGCTTGTTCTAGGATTGAAGTCCATTACACATCAAGATAGAATAAGGTTCACAGTGTATACAGACACCATTAGTCTAATTTTAGCATATTTCGGTCGAACTACATTTGATTGAATAGAATTACCATGAGAAATAACTCCCTGTCTACTCCTTCTCTCTTCAGCCATAACTAATCCAATATTAACATTACAGTGACCATTTAAACCAATAATTATGTTAATCATTGAAAACACTATTGTTGTTTCTAAGTCATTGATTCCAATTGTCTTTGATGTGTTGCTTTCGGTGGTAGTCAGGGGCAGGAAAGTGAGATCAGAGTAGCCCAATAGGGAGTATTTTAACACGGACAGTGTTTAGAATTGATGGCTCCTGCTAATAATAGTGAAATAATTGTCGTGTGATATCTAATATTCAGTTAAAAATCTCAGAGTCATGTTATACTTATCTGTTTCTGAAGCCTACTATTCCCACTGTGCTTACTCCACTGAGCTTATTTACATTTATGTATCGTTCAATAAAAAATTGTGTTGCTATAACCAAATACCTAACGCGGTCATGAGGGAGGTACTTATTTTGCTCTCCTGAGTGAGAGGTACAATCTATCATGGTAGGGAAGGATTGTACAATTCATGACAATAGACTCATGAGCCTAAGACTCTAACTATTGATGGGCAAGGAAGCCAAGAACAGACAGGAAGTGACAGCGTGCTACAAAACTTCAAGGCACTCACCCAATGGTCTACTATCTCCAGTGAGAGCCCAGCTCTGAAAGTCCACAAATTTATATGTGGTGATATATTATGTATGATTTGTCAAAGCTTGCCCGAGGATTCAAAAAGCAAAGCCAGTCAAAAGCTATTGCAATCAGGCAAAGGTGACACATACCTTTAATCCCAGCATCCATACCAGCTAGCCAGGCAGTGGTGGCACACGCTTTGGGTGGATTTCTGTGAGTTTGAAACCCCCCAGGGATACACTAGAGTGAATCAGTCTATAAGATTACTAGAGCTCATGCCTTTAATCCCAGCTTTAGAGAGGCATATAAAAAACAGAAACCCAATGTCTCAGGCTGCATTGTGAGATTTGGTCTCTAGGCACCCTGAGGAGAGGCAGCATTCTGAGGTTTGCTAGAGATCTTGCAGGGACAGGATCACCCCCTTTTAGACTGAGGTAGAAGTAAGTGCTAGTGTCTTGGCGGCTCTGCTGCTCTGACCTTCAGCTTGATGCTTGAACCCCAATATCTGTATCTGGGTTTTTATTTTTGGTGTTACAGTTACACACCTGGAAGTGTGCAGCAACACATGGAGGAGAGACCTTCCACACCGAACTATGGTGTTCCACTCTTGTCCCCTCTGACTCACACGAGTATCTGGTGTCTATTAATCATCTGCAGGCTGTCCAGGGCATGGGCCTGGCCTTTATGGTCTACACTAAGGCCATTAGAAGCATGGAAGTGTCCCAGCTGTGGTCAGTTCTCTACTTCTTCATGCTGCTGATGATGCTGGGTATGGGGATCCTGCTTGGACACACAGTGGCCATGCTCACCCATCTGACAGACAGCAAGGTCTTCTCCAGCTACCCACCCAAGGCGGCCATTGCAGGTGAGGACACCAGGCAGTGGAGGCTGGGCAACTATGGATGGCAAAATGCAAGACAATCAGTGGAGGGGTCTTATTAGGGGCCACGTGCTGCTAAGACAACCCCAGAGGGGCTGCAGGGATGTAGCTGTGCTCCTGCAATGGTGATACTCAGCTCCACTTGGATCAGTTTTTCTAGGAGCTGTTTGCACATGCAATATGCACCACAGAGACCCATTTTTTTATTTCACCACCTTGCCACCCAGCCAGGATCATGAAAACCCTCATGTGCTTCTGATGGCACTATGTCCATGATAGATAATGTCACTTCTGATCACATGTCCTAGTTATCATGTGGGATGTATCCTCTTCCCCGTTCCTCGAAGCTTGATAGCACTTGGTATTTTTTTTTTTCATAAATTGGGACACTGTGGTCCACTGTACAAATGCATGTAGCTCTCAATCTAGCACTTAATCATCTCCTGAGAGAGCAACCCAGTGTTTGACATAATATGGTATGGCAGTGGGAAAGGCTACTATGAATTCAGAGGCACCATGCAAAGCCTTGGGAAGTCAGACGAAAACCTGGAAAGAGTCAAATATTGACTCTGCCATGTTGTACTACAGGGAGATATCAGACAACACTAAGCCCTGACATCCCGGTACACAAGGGATCCCTGACTACTACTTTGGAGGCTTAATCTGCTAAGGTTGATGACCAGACCCAAGCAAGTGATAGCAGCTATGTAAATTGTAATTTCCTCCCAAACCAATCCTTCTCTAGGACCCCACACCACATTTCAGTCCAATTCTCACAGTCTCAAGGTCTATGTTTTGGTATGTTCAGCATTCCTAGACTTTCAGCCATTATGATGTCCCCTAAAGTGCAACAACCTAACTGTTGTTGTTTTCCTGCTATGAAATCCCCTGCAAAGCAGCCCTTAAAGCTGATGTGGGGACTCGCCCTCCACAGCAAACCTAGGTATCTATGGCTCTTGTTGACATCTAATGTGGGATGACTCAGGGAGTCTCAGAGAGGTGAGCTGCAATCTGGTGCTCCTGGTCAGGTGTGCCACATCAACTGTGCCATCGGCATAGAGTTCACCATAGAGGCTGGGAAATACTGGTTTGACATCTTCAATGACGCTGCAGGCACGCTGTCCCTGCTGCTCCGCATGGTGGTGGAGATCCTAGCTGTGTGCTAAGTGTATGGGCTAAAGAGGTAAGGAGACTCCAGAACCTGCCTGCTATAGAGGGCAGAGAATCTGTAGGGAAACATCCAGAAGAAAATCATCTTTCCTCTATGCGCATTTCAGTTTTAGATACCAGAACTGGCAGTTTAGTCTCTGCCCTCTGATCTCAGCTATCACTTACTTCCTCAGTTTACCTGTATCCAACAGTTTCTTTTTCTAAACGTTTCTTTTTTTTTTTCCTTTCCCATGTTGTATCCTGGTGTGTTTGCCTGCTAGCCCTGCTCTATTTGTGGCTTTCTGGGATGGGATTCAGTCTCCAGGACTAGATTCTGTGATCTTGCACCATCAGAGCTTTTCAAGAAACCTGACTGGAGTCCAGTTTGAAAAGACAGCCCATGGACGTGTCAGTTTTTTTACCTTGTTGCCCTGGCCAGCACTGGGATATGTTTTACCTCCCCGGTGATGGGATATATTTCTGGTGCCGATATTCCTAATTAGGCAGCCTCCAAGCCTGGGCGTTATCATATCATAGGGGTATCTTGTGAAAACTGGACGAGTGCCTGAAGATGTTTTAAGCGAGGGGGCCTGGGTTGAAGTCCAACATCTCAGAAATTCCTTGGTGTTCTGGGACTACATGCTGAGAACCACTGGTGGGGTGTTTGGATTTCCAATTTTCTGCCAAGCACCAGCAGCACCAGCAGCAGCAACAAGGAACCCTGGGGAAACTCATGCCCTCCACTCACCCAGCCCTGTTGAGTGAGGTCATATAAGGGGATTCAGAGGTTGTTTGGGTGTGATCTGGGTCAAAGAGCTGTGCCATGCCTTCCTCTACCTTACATTTTTCTGATGGTTTTGGTTTAGGTAAAAACCAGCCATGACACTCTAAACGGCAGGCTGTCCATTGAGAAACACTCCCCACTGTCTCTTGAAGAAGAGCCAGGGTCCCATGACATACTGAGTCATCTCCAGTAAGTTAGGTATTGAGAATGGTGGCTCCCCCCTTTCCCACAACCCTCGCAAGTATTCAGCCATGAAAAGGTTTGTGAACCAAAGAAAAGGCTTATAATTTGTGGCGTTTCCAAACTGACTTATTTTATCCTCTACTATTATGCACTCCCTCAGCTTATGACATTTTCAAGCTTTAAAAGATATGGTGACCAGTTTCTGGATCACCCAAGGTTAAGAAGTTTAAATGGTCATCTAGAAAAAAAATGCCAGTTTTCAGGGAGAACGGGACAGGCCAGGAAGTGGATGTTTCAGATTAGAATAAAGTCAAAGAGAGGCCAGGACCTCAGCTCTTGGGGTGACTGAAGAAGGGACACAGATATATCCTAGAAGTGATGTAAAGCAATGGGGAGGAGGTAGGAACTCGGGGAATCTAGCACTTCTGCTGGTGACCCAAACAGTAGACAGGAGGAAGCTTTGGCTCATTCAGGAGGCAGCAGCACCACCTAGTGGCTGTCAGTAACAGAAGTCTCCTTGCTCTGCCTCAGCCAGCTAACTCCAAAGGGGAGGGGGTGGAGGCAGGAGGAGGGCATGGAGAGAGACAGGTAAGACAGAATTACTCACATAGACCTTAATTGGCTTGACTCTATAGTTAGAAAACATACTGGGCAAAATGAAATTAAACATGTTCTACCCTAACATGTGCAGGATACCAAAAGAAAAGAAAATAATGTATAGAAAGTGGACATGAGGCTCAGTGGTTCAGAAAACTAGCTGCTTTTCCAGAGGACATGGGTTCTATTCTCAGCACCCACATGGCATGCTACAGCTACCTTTAACTCAACCTTCAGAGGATTTCTCTCTCTCTCTCTCTCTCTCTCTCTCTCTCTCTCCCCTCGTGTGTGTGTGTGTGTGTGTGTGTGTGTCTCTCTCTGTCTATCTGTCTCACACACATACACAAACACACACACGCACACACACACACGCACACACACATGCACACACATGCATGCAAGCAAACCACCA
This sequence comes from Phodopus roborovskii, assembly GCF_943737965.1. Taxonomy (NCBI): domain Eukaryota; kingdom Metazoa; phylum Chordata; class Mammalia; order Rodentia; family Cricetidae; genus Phodopus; species Phodopus roborovskii. The sequence continues at coordinate 277,931 of NW_026126950.1, read as the reverse complement.
ATGCATATAAAATAAAATTTTAAAAAGAAAATGGCAATGATGTATACAGAGTGCTCGCTGGGTAAAACTTGTATTTGCTTTTTTGAACCTTGTTTTAAGCAGTTGGCTACCTGGCACGCACAGGCTAGCTGATGTGATTATCTGAGATTCAGCAGCTTGTTCTAGGATTGAAGTCCATTACACATCAAGATAGAATAAGGTTCACAGTGTATACAGACACCATTAGTCTAATTTTAGCATATTTCGGTCGAACTACATTTGATTGAATAGAATTACCATGAGAAATAACTCCCTGTCTACTCCTTCTCTCTTCAGCCATAACTAATCCAATATTAACATTACAGTGACCATTTAAACCAATAATTATGTTAATCATTGAAAACACTATTGTTGTTTCTAAGTCATTGATTCCAATTGTCTTTGATGTGTTGCTTTCGGTGGTAGTCAGGGGCAGGAAAGTGAGATCAGAGTAGCCCAATAGGGAGTATTTTAACACGGACAGTGTTTAGAATTGATGGCTCCTGCTAATAATAGTGAAATAATTGTCGTGTGATATCTAATATTCAGTTAAAAATCTCAGAGTCATGTTATACTTATCTGTTTCTGAAGCCTACTATTCCCACTGTGCTTACTCCACTGAGCTTATTTACATTTATGTATCGTTCAATAAAAAATTGTGTTGCTATAACCAAATACCTAACGCGGTCATGAGGGAGGTACTTATTTTGCTCTCCTGAGTGAGAGGTACAATCTATCATGGTAGGGAAGGATTGTACAATTCATGACAATAGACTCATGAGCCTAAGACTCTAACTATTGATGGGCAAGGAAGCCAAGAACAGACAGGAAGTGACAGCGTGCTACAAAACTTCAAGGCACTCACCCAATGGTCTACTATCTCCAGTGAGAGCCCAGCTCTGAAAGTCCACAAATTTATATGTGGTGATATATTATGTATGATTTGTCAAAGCTTGCCCGAGGATTCAAAAAGCAAAGCCAGTCAAAAGCTATTGCAATCAGGCAAAGGTGACACATACCTTTAATCCCAGCATCCATACCAGCTAGCCAGGCAGTGGTGGCACACGCTTTGGGTGGATTTCTGTGAGTTTGAAACCCCCCAGGGATACACTAGAGTGAATCAGTCTATAAGATTACTAGAGCTCATGCCTTTAATCCCAGCTTTAGAGAGGCATATAAAAAACAGAAACCCAATGTCTCAGGCTGCATTGTGAGATTTGGTCTCTAGGCACCCTGAGGAGAGGCAGCATTCTGAGGTTTGCTAGAGATCTTGCAGGGACAGGATCACCCCCTTTTAGACTGAGGTAGAAGTAAGTGCTAGTGTCTTGGCGGCTCTGCTGCTCTGACCTTCAGCTTGATGCTTGAACCCCAATATCTGTATCTGGGTTTTTATTTTTGGTGTTACAGTTACACACCTGGAAGTGTGCAGCAACACATGGAGGAGAGACCTTCCACACCGAACTATGGTGTTCCACTCTTGTCCCCTCTGACTCACACGAGTATCTGGTGTCTATTAATCATCTGCAGGCTGTCCAGGGCATGGGCCTGGCCTTTATGGTCTACACTAAGGCCATTAGAAGCATGGAAGTGTCCCAGCTGTGGTCAGTTCTCTACTTCTTCATGCTGCTGATGATGCTGGGTATGGGGATCCTGCTTGGACACACAGTGGCCATGCTCACCCATCTGACAGACAGCAAGGTCTTCTCCAGCTACCCACCCAAGGCGGCCATTGCAGGTGAGGACACCAGGCAGTGGAGGCTGGGCAACTATGGATGGCAAAATGCAAGACAATCAGTGGAGGGGTCTTATTAGGGGCCACGTGCTGCTAAGACAACCCCAGAGGGGCTGCAGGGATGTAGCTGTGCTCCTGCAATGGTGATACTCAGCTCCACTTGGATCAGTTTTTCTAGGAGCTGTTTGCACATGCAATATGCACCACAGAGACCCATTTTTTTATTTCACCACCTTGCCACCCAGCCAGGATCATGAAAACCCTCATGTGCTTCTGATGGCACTATGTCCATGATAGATAATGTCACTTCTGATCACATGTCCTAGTTATCATGTGGGATGTATCCTCTTCCCCGTTCCTCGAAGCTTGATAGCACTTGGTATTTTTTTTTTTCATAAATTGGGACACTGTGGTCCACTGTACAAATGCATGTAGCTCTCAATCTAGCACTTAATCATCTCCTGAGAGAGCAACCCAGTGTTTGACATAATATGGTATGGCAGTGGGAAAGGCTACTATGAATTCAGAGGCACCATGCAAAGCCTTGGGAAGTCAGACGAAAACCTGGAAAGAGTCAAATATTGACTCTGCCATGTTGTACTACAGGGAGATATCAGACAACACTAAGCCCTGACATCCCGGTACACAAGGGATCCCTGACTACTACTTTGGAGGCTTAATCTGCTAAGGTTGATGACCAGACCCAAGCAAGTGATAGCAGCTATGTAAATTGTAATTTCCTCCCAAACCAATCCTTCTCTAGGACCCCACACCACATTTCAGTCCAATTCTCACAGTCTCAAGGTCTATGTTTTGGTATGTTCAGCATTCCTAGACTTTCAGCCATTATGATGTCCCCTAAAGTGCAACAACCTAACTGTTGTTGTTTTCCTGCTATGAAATCCCCTGCAAAGCAGCCCTTAAAGCTGATGTGGGGACTCGCCCTCCACAGCAAACCTAGGTATCTATGGCTCTTGTTGACATCTAATGTGGGATGACTCAGGGAGTCTCAGAGAGGTGAGCTGCAATCTGGTGCTCCTGGTCAGGTGTGCCACATCAACTGTGCCATCGGCATAGAGTTCACCATAGAGGCTGGGAAATACTGGTTTGACATCTTCAATGACGCTGCAGGCACGCTGTCCCTGCTGCTCCGCATGGTGGTGGAGATCCTAGCTGTGTGCTAAGTGTATGGGCTAAAGAGGTAAGGAGACTCCAGAACCTGCCTGCTATAGAGGGCAGAGAATCTGTAGGGAAACATCCAGAAGAAAATCATCTTTCCTCTATGCGCATTTCAGTTTTAGATACCAGAACTGGCAGTTTAGTCTCTGCCCTCTGATCTCAGCTATCACTTACTTCCTCAGTTTACCTGTATCCAACAGTTTCTTTTTCTAAACGTTTCTTTTTTTTTTTCCTTTCCCATGTTGTATCCTGGTGTGTTTGCCTGCTAGCCCTGCTCTATTTGTGGCTTTCTGGGATGGGATTCAGTCTCCAGGACTAGATTCTGTGATCTTGCACCATCAGAGCTTTTCAAGAAACCTGACTGGAGTCCAGTTTGAAAAGACAGCCCATGGACGTGTCAGTTTTTTTACCTTGTTGCCCTGGCCAGCACTGGGATATGTTTTACCTCCCCGGTGATGGGATATATTTCTGGTGCCGATATTCCTAATTAGGCAGCCTCCAAGCCTGGGCGTTATCATATCATAGGGGTATCTTGTGAAAACTGGACGAGTGCCTGAAGATGTTTTAAGCGAGGGGGCCTGGGTTGAAGTCCAACATCTCAGAAATTCCTTGGTGTTCTGGGACTACATGCTGAGAACCACTGGTGGGGTGTTTGGATTTCCAATTTTCTGCCAAGCACCAGCAGCACCAGCAGCAGCAACAAGGAACCCTGGGGAAACTCATGCCCTCCACTCACCCAGCCCTGTTGAGTGAGGTCATATAAGGGGATTCAGAGGTTGTTTGGGTGTGATCTGGGTCAAAGAGCTGTGCCATGCCTTCCTCTACCTTACATTTTTCTGATGGTTTTGGTTTAGGTAAAAACCAGCCATGACACTCTAAACGGCAGGCTGTCCATTGAGAAACACTCCCCACTGTCTCTTGAAGAAGAGCCAGGGTCCCATGACATACTGAGTCATCTCCAGTAAGTTAGGTATTGAGAATGGTGGCTCCCCCTTTCCCACAACCCTCGCAAGTATTCAGCCATGAAAAGGTTTGTGAACCAAAGAAAAGGCTTATAATTTGTGGCGTTTCCAAACTGACTTATTTTATCCTCTACTATTATGCACTCCCTCAGCTTATGACATTTTCAAGCTTTAAAAGATATGGTGACCAGTTTCTGGATCACCCAAGGTTAAGAAGTTTAAATGGTCATCTAGAAAAAAAAATGCCAGTTTTCAGGGAGAACGGGACAGGCCAGGAAGTGGATGTTTCAGATTAGAATAAAGTCAAAGAGAGGCCAGGACCTCAGCTCTTGGGGTGACTGAAGAAGGGACACAGATATATCCTAGAAGTGATGTAAAGCAATGGGGAGGAGGTAGGAACTCGGGGAATCTAGCACTTCTGCTGGTGACCCAAACAGTAGACAGGAGGAAGCTTTGGCTCATTCAGGAGGCAGCAGCACCACCTAGTGGCTGTCAGTAACAGAAGTCTCCTTGCTCTGCCTCAGCCAGCTAACTCCAAAGGGGAGGGGGTGGAGGCAGGAGGAGGGCATGGAGAGAGACAGGTAAGACAGAATTACTCACATAGACCTTAATTGGCTTGACTCTATAGTTAGAAAACATACTGGGCAAAATGAAATTAAACATGTTCTACCCTAACATGTGCAGGATACCAAAAGAAAAGAAAATAATGTATAGAAAGTGGACATGAGGCTCAGTGGTTCAGAAAACTAGCTGCTTTTCCAGAGGACATGGGTTCTATTCTCAGCACCCACATGGCATGCTACAGCTACCTTTAACTCAACCTTCAGAGGATTTCTCTCTCTCTCTCTCTCTCTCTCTCTCTCTCTCTCTCTCCTCCCGTGTGTGTGTGTGTGTGTGTGTGTGTGTCTCTCTCTGTCTATCTGTCTCACACACATACACAAACACACACACGCACACACACACACGCACACACACATGCACACACATGCATGCAAGCAAACCACCAATGCATATAAAATAAAATTTTAAAAAGAAAATGGCAATGATGTATACAGAGTGCTCGCTGGGTAAAACTTGTATTTGCTTTTTTGAACCTTGTTTTAAGCAGTTGGCTACCTGGCACGCACAGGCTAGCTGATGTGATTATCTGAGATTCAGCAGCTTGTTCTAGGATTGAAGTCCATTACACATCAAGATAGAATAAGGTTCACAGTGTATACAGACACCATTAGTCTAATTTTAGCATATTTCGGTCGAACTACATTTGATTGAATAGAATTACCATGAGAAATAACTCCCTGTCTACTCCTTCTCTCTTCAGCCATAACTAATCCAATATTAACATTACAGTGACCATTTAAACCAATAATTATGTTAATCATTGAAAACACTATTGTTGTTTCTAAGTCATTGATTCCAATTGTCTTTGATGTGTTGCTTTCGGTGGTAGTCAGGGGCAGGAAAGTGAGATCAGAGTAGCCCAATAGGGAGTATTTTAACACGGACAGTGTTTAGAATTGATGGCTCCTGCTAATAATAGTGAAATAATTGTCGTGTGATATCTAATATTCAGTTAAAAATCTCAGAGTCATGTTATACTTATCTGTTTCTGAAGCCTACTATTCCCACTGTGCTTACTCCACTGAGCTTATTTACATTTATGTATCGTTCAATAAAAAATTGTGTTGCTATAACCAAATACCTAACGCGGTCATGAGGGAGGTACTTATTTTGCTCTCCTGAGTGAGAGGTACAATCTATCATGGTAGGGAAGGATTGTACAATTCATGACAATAGACTCATGAGCCTAAGACTCTAACTATTGATGGGCAAGGAAGCCAAGAACAGACAGGAAGTGACAGCGTGCTACAAAACTTCAAGGCACTCACCCAATGGTCTACTATCTCCAGTGAGAGCCCAGCTCTGAAAGTCCACAAATTTATATGTGGTGATATATTATGTATGATTTGTCAAAGCTTGCCCGAGGATTCAAAAAGCAAAGCCAGTCAAAAGCTATTGCAATCAGGCAAAGGTGACACATACCTTTAATCCCAGCATCCATACCAGCTAGCCAGGCAGTGGTGGCACACGCTTTGGGTGGATTTCTGTGAGTTTGAAACCCCCCAGGGATACACTAGAGTGAATCAGTCTATAAGATTACTAGAGCTCATGCCTTTAATCCCAGCTTTAGAGAGGCATATAAAAAACAGAAACCCAATGTCTCAGGCTGCATTGTGAGATTTGGTCTCTAGGCACCCTGAGGAGAGGCAGCATTCTGAGGTTTGCTAGAGATCTTGCAGGGACAGGATCACCCCCTTTTAGACTGAGGTAGAAGTAAGTGCTAGTGTCTTGGCGGCTCTGCTGCTCTGACCTTCAGCTTGATGCTTGAACCCCAATATCTGTATCTGGGTTTTTATTTTTGGTGTTACAGTTACACACCTGGAAGTGTGCAGCAACACATGGAGGAGAGACCTTCCACACCGAACTATGGTGTTCCACTCTTGTCCCCTCTGACTCACACGAGTATCTGGTGTCTATTAATCATCTGCAGGCTGTCCAGGGCATGGGCCTGGCCTTTATGGTCTACACTAAGGCCATTAGAAGCATGGAAGTGTCCCAGCTGTGGTCAGTTCTCTACTTCTTCATGCTGCTGATGATGCTGGGTATGGGGATCCTGCTTGGACACACAGTGGCCATGCTCACCCATCTGACAGACAGCAAGGTCTTCTCCAGCTACCCACCCAAGGCGGCCATTGCAGGTGAGGACACCAGGCAGTGGAGGCTGGGCAACTATGGATGGCAAAATGCAAGACAATCAGTGGAGGGGTCTTATTAGGGGCCACGTGCTGCTAAGACAACCCCAGAGGGGCTGCAGGGATGTAGCTGTGCTCCTGCAATGGTGATACTCAGCTCCACTTGGATCAGTTTTTCTAGGAGCTGTTTGCACATGCAATATGCACCACAGAGACCCATTTTTTTATTTCACCACCTTGCCACCCAGCCAGGATCATGAAAACCCTCATGTGCTTCTGATGGCACTATGTCCATGATAGATAATGTCACTTCTGATCACATGTCCTAGTTATCATGTGGGATGTATCCTCTTCCCCGTTCCTCGAAGCTTGATAGCACTTGGTATTTTTTTTTTCATAAATTGGGACACTGTGGTCCACTGTACAAATGCATGTAGCTCTCAATCTAGCACTTAATCATCTCCTGAGAGAGCAACCCAGTGTTTGACATAATATGGTATGGCAGTGGGAAAGGCTACTATGAATTCAGAGGCACCATGCAAAGCCTTGGGAAGTCAGACGAAAACCTGGAAAGAGTCAAATATTGACTCTGCCATGTTGTACTACAGGGAGATATCAGACAACACTAAGCCCTGACATCCCGGTACACAAGGGATCCCTGACTACTACTTTGGAGGCTTAATCTGCTAAGGTTGATGACCAGACCCAAGCAAGTGATAGCAGCTATGTAAATTGTAATTTCCTCCCAAACCAATCCTTCTCTAGGACCCCACACCACATTTCAGTCCAATTCTCACAGTCTCAAGGTCTATGTTTTGGTATGTTCAGCATTCCTAGACTTTCAGCCATTATGATGTCCCCTAAAGTGCAACAACCTAACTGTTGTTGTTTTCCTGCTATGAAATCCCCTGCAAAGCAGCCCTTAAAGCTGATGTGGGGACTCGCCCTCCACAGCAAACCTAGGTATCTATGGCTCTTGTTGACATCTAATGTGGGATGACTCAGGGAGTCTCAGAGAGGTGAGCTGCAATCTGGTGCTCCTGGTCAGGTGTGCCACATCAACTGTGCCATCGGCATAGAGTTCACCATAGAGGCTGGGAAATACTGGTTTGACATCTTCAATGACGCTGCAGGCACGCTGTCCCTGCTGCTCCGCATGGTGGTGGAGATCCTAGCTGTGTGCTAAGTGTATGGGCTAAAGAGGTAAGGAGACTCCAGAACCTGCCTGCTATAGAGGGCAGAGAATCTGTAGGGAAACATCCAGAAGAAAATCATCTTTCCTCTATGCGCATTTCAGTTTTAGATACCAGAACTGGCAGTTTAGTCTCTGCCCTCTGATCTCAGCTATCACTTACTTCCTCAGTTTACCTGTATCCAACAGTTTCTTTTTCTAAACGTTTCTTTTTTTTTTCCTTTCCCATGTTGTATCCTGGTGTGTTTGCCTGCTAGCCCTGCTCTATTTGTGGCTTTCTGGGATGGGATTCAGTCTCCAGGACTAGATTCTGTGATCTTGCACCATCAGAGCTTTTCAAGAAACCTGACTGGAGTCCAGTTTGAAAAGACAGCCCATGGACGTGTCAGTTTTTTTACCTTGTTGCCCTGGCCAGCACTGGGATATGTTTTACCTCCCCGGTGATGGGATATATTTCTGGTGCCGATATTCCTAATTAGGCAGCCTCCAAGCCTGGGCGTTATCATATCATAGGGGTATCTTGTGAAAACTGGACGAGTGCCTGAAGATGTTTTAAGCGAGGGGGCCTGGGTTGAAGTCCAACATCTCAGAAATTCCTTGGTGTTCTGGGACTACATGCTGAGAACCACTGGTGGGGTGTTTGGATTTCCAATTTTCTGCCAAGCACCAGCAGCACCAGCAGCAGCAACAAGGAACCCTGGGGAAACTCATGCCCTCCACTCACCCAGCCCTGTTGAGTGAGGTCATATAAGGGGATTCAGAGGTTGTTTGGGTGTGATCTGGGTCAAAGAGCTGTGCCATGCCTTCCTCTACCTTACATTTTTCTGATGGTTTTGGTTTAGGTAAAAACCAGCCATGACACTCTAAACGGCAGGCTGTCCATTGAGAAACACTCCCCACTGTCTCTTGAAGAAGAGCCAGGGTCCCATGACATACTGAGTCATCTCCAGTAAGTTAGGTATTGAGAATGGTGGCTCCCCCCTTTCCCACAACCCTCGCAAGTATTCAGCCATGAAAAGGTTTGTGAACCAAAGAAAAGGCTTATAATTTGTGGCGTTTCCAAACTGACTTATTTTATCCTCTACTATTATGCACTCCCTCAGCTTATGACATTTTCAAGCTTTAAAAGATATGGTGACCAGTTTCTGGATCACCCAAGGTTAAGAAGTTTAAATGGTCATCTAGAAAAAAAATGCCAGTTTTCAGGGAGAACGGGACAGGCCAGGAAGTGGATGTTTCAGATTAGAATAAAGTCAAAGAGAGGCCAGGACCTCAGCTCTTGGGGTGACTGAAGAAGGGACACAGATATATCCTAGAAGTGATGTAAAGCAATGGGGAGGAGGTAGGAACTCGGGGAATCTAGCACTTCTGCTGGTGACCCAAACAGTAGACAGGAGGAAGCTTTGGCTCATTCAGGAGGCAGCAGCACCACCTAGTGGCTGTCAGTAACAGAAGTCTCCTTGCTCTGCCTCAGCCAGCTAACTCCAAAGGGGAGGGGGTGGAGGCAGGAGGAGGGCATGGAGAGAGACAGGTAAGACAGAATTACTCACATAGACCTTAATTGGCTTGACTCTATAGTTAGAAAACATACTGGGCAAAATGAAATTAAACATGTTCTACCCTAACATGTGCAGGATACCAAAAGAAAAGAAAATAATGTATAGAAAGTGGACATGAGGCTCAGTGGTTCAGAAAACTAGCTGCTTTTCCAGAGGACATGGGTTCTATTCTCAGCACCCACATGGCATGCTACAGCTACCTTTAACTCAACCTTCAGAGGATTTCTCTCTCTCTCTCTCTCTCTCTCTCTCTCTGTGTGTGTGTGTGTGTGTGTGTGTGTCTCTCTCTCTGTCTATCTGTCTCACACACATACACAAACACACACACGCACACACACACACGCACACACACATGCACACACATGCATGCAAGCAAACCACCAATGCATATAAAATAAAATTTTAAAAAGAAAATGGCAATGATGTATACAGAGTGCTCGCTGGGTAAAACTTGTATTTGCTTTTTTGAACCTTGTTTTAAGCAGTTGGCTACCTGGCACGCACAGGCTAGCTGATGTGATTATCTGAGATTCAGCAGCTTGTTCTAGGATTGAAGTCCATTACACATCAAGATAGAATAAGGTTCACAGTGTATACAGACACCATTAGTCTAATTTTAGCATATTTCGGTCGAACTACATTTGATTGAATAGAATTACCATGAGAAATAACTCCCTGTCTACTCCTTCTCTCTTCAGCCATAACTAATCCAATATTAACATTACAGTGACCATTTAAACCAATAATTATGTTAATCATTGAAAACACTATTGTTGTTTCTAAGTCATTGATTCCAATTGTCTTTGATGTGTTGTTTTCGGTGGTAGTCAGGGGCAGGAAAGTGAGATCAGAGTAGCCCAATAGGGAGTATTTTAACACGGACAGTGTTTAGAATTGATGGCTCCTGCTAATAATAGTGAAATAATTGTCGTGTGATATCTAATATTCAGTTAAAAATCTCAGAGTCATGTTATACTTATCTGTTTCTGAAGCCTACTATTCCCACTGTGCTTACTCCACTGAGCTTATTTACATTTATGTATCGTTCAATAAAAAATTGTGTTGCTATAACCAAATACCTAACGCGGTCATGAGGGAGGTACTTATTTTGCTCTCCTGAGTGAGAGGTACAATCTATCATGGTAGGGAAGGATTGTACAATTCATGACAATAGACTCATGAGCCTAAGACTCTAACTATTGATGGGCAAGGAAGCCAAGAACAGACAGGAAGTGACAGCGTGCTACAAAACTTCAAGGCACTCACCCAATGGTCTACTATCTCCAGTGAGAGCCCAGCTCTGAAAGTCCACAAATTTATATGTGGTGATATATTATGTATGATTTGTCAAAGCTTGCCCGAGGATTCAAAAAGCAAAGCCAGTCAAAAGCTATTGCAATCAGGCAAAGGTGACACATACCTTTAATCCCAGCATCCATACCAGCTAGCCAGGCAGTGGTGGCACACGCTTTGGGTGGATTTCTGTGAGTTTGAAACCCCCCAGGGATACACTAGAGTGAATCAGTCTATAAGATTACTAGAGCTCATGCCTTTAATCCCAGCTTTAGAGAGGCATATAAAAAACAGAAACCCAATGTCTCAGGCTGCATTGTGAGATTTGGTCTCTAGGCACCCTGAGGAGAGGCAGCATTCTGAGGTTTGCTAGAGATCTTGCAGGGACAGGATCACCCCCTTTTAGACTGAGGTAGAAGTAAGTGCTAGTGTCTTGGCGGCTCTGCTGCTCTGACCTTCAGCTTGATGCTTGAACCCCAATATCTGTATCTGGGTTTTTATTTTTGGTGTTACAGTTACACACCTGGAAGTGTGCAGCAACACATGGAGGAGAGACCTTCCACACCGAACTATGGTGTTCCACTCTTGTCCCCTCTGACTCACACGAGTATCTGGTGTCTATTAATCATCTGCAGGCTGTCCAGGGCATGGGCCTGGCCTTTATGGTCTACACTAAGGCCATTAGAAGCATGGAAGTGTCCCAGCTGTGGTCAGTTCTCTACTTCTTCATGCTGCTGATGATGCTGGGTATGGGGATCCTGCTTGGACACACAGTGGCCATGCTCACCCATCTGACAGACAGCAAGGTCTTCTCCAGCTACCCACCCAAGGCGGCCATTGCAGGTGAGGACACCAGGCAGTGGAGGCTGGGCAACTATGGATGGCAAAATGCAAGACAATCAGTGGAGGGGTCTTATTAGGGGCCACGTGCTGCTAAGACAACCCCAGAGGGGCTGCAGGGATGTAGCTGTGCTCCTGCAATGGTGATACTCAGCTCCACTTGGATCAGTTTTTCTAGGAGCTGTTTGCACATGCAATATGCACCACAGAGACCCATTTTTTTATTTCACCACCTTGCCACCCAGCCAGGATCATGAAAACCCTCATGTGCTTCTGATGGCACTATGTCCATGATAGATAATGTCACTTCTGATCACATGTCCTAGTTATCATGTGGGATGTATCCTCTTCCCCGTTCCTCGAAGCTTGATAGCACTTGGTATTTTTTTTTTCATAAATTGGGACACTGTGGTCCACTGTACAAATGCATGTAGCTCTCAATCTAGCACTTAATCATCTCCTGAGAGAGCAACCCAGTGTTTGACATAATATGGTATGGCAGTGGGAAAGGCTACTATGAATTCAGAGGCACCATGCAAAGCCTTGGGAAGTCAGACGAAAACCTGGAAAGAGTCAAATATTGACTCTGCCATGTTGTACTACAGGGAGATATCAGACAACACTAAGCCCTGACATCCCGGTACACAAGGGATCCCTGACTACTACTTTGGAGGCTTAATCTGCTAAGGTTGATGACCAGACCCAAGCAAGTGATAGCAGCTATGTAAATTGTAATTTCCTCCCAAACCAATCCTTCTCTAGGACCCCACACCACATTTCAGTCCAATTCTCACAGTCTCAAGGTCTATGTTTTGGTATGTTCAGCATTCCTAGACTTTCAGCCATTATGATGTCCCCTAAAGTGCAACAACCTAACTGTTGTTGTTTTCCTGCTATGAAATCCCCTGCAAAGCAGCCCTTAAAGCTGATGTGGGGACTCGCCCTCCACAGCAAACCTAGGTATCTATGGCTCTTGTTGACATCTAATGTGGGATGACTCAGGGAGTCTCAGAGAGGTGAGCTGCAATCTGGTGCTCCTGGTCAGGTGTGCCACATCAACTGTGCCATCGGCATAGAGTTCACCATAGAGGCTGGGAAATACTGGTTTGACATCTTCAATGACGCTGCAGGCACGCTGTCCCTGCTGCTCCGCATGGTGGTGGAGATCCTAGCTGTGTGCTAAGTGTATGGGCTAAAGAGGTAAGGAGACTCCAGAACCTGCCTGCTATAGAGGGCAGAGAATCTGTAGGGAAACATCCAGAAGAAAATCATCTTTCCTCTATGCGCATTTCAGTTTTAGATACCAGAACTGGCAGTTTAGTCTCTGCCCTCTGATCTCAGCTATCACTTACTTCCTCAGTTTACCTGTATCCAACAGTTTCTTTTTCTAAACGTTTCTTTTTTTTTTCCTTTCCCATGTTGTATCCTGGTGTGTTTGCCTGCTAGCCCTGCTCTATTTGTGGCTTTCTGGGATGGGATTCAGTCTCCAGGACTAGATTCTGTGATCTTGCACCATCAGAGCTTTTCAAGAAACCTGACTGGAGTCCAGTTTGAAAAGACAGCCCATGGACGTGTCAGTTTTTTTACCTTGTTGCCCTGGCCAGCACTGGGATATGTTTTACCTCCCCGGTGATGGGATATATTTCTGGTGCCGATATTCCTAATTAGGCAGCCTCCAAGCCTGGGCGTTATCATATCATAGGGGTATCTTGTGAAAACTGGACGAGTGCCTGAAGATGTTTTAAGCGAGGGGGCCTGGGTTGAAGTCCAACATCTCAGAAATTCCTTGGTGTTCTGGGACTACATGCTGAGAACCACTGGTGGGGTGTTTGGATTTCCAATTTTCTGCCAAGCACCAGCAGCACCAGCAGCAGCAACAAGGAACCCTGGGGAAACTCATGCCCTCCACTCACCCAGCCCTGTTGAGTGAGGTCATATAAGGGGATTCAGAGGTTGTTTGGGTGTGATCTGGGTCAAAGAGCTGTGCCATGCCTTCCTCTACCTTACATTTTTCTGATGGTTTTGGTTTAGGTAAAAACCAGCCATGACACTCTAAACGGCAGGCTGTCCATTGAGAAACACTCCCCACTGTCTCTTGAAGAAGAGCCAGGGTCCCATGACATACTGAGTCATCTCCAGTAAGTTAGGTATTGAGAATGGTGGCTCCCCCCTTTCCCACAACCCTCGCAAGTATTCAGCCATGAAAAGGTTTGTGAACCAAAGAAAAGGCTTATAATTTGTGGCGTTTCCAAACTGACTTATTTTATCCTCTACTATTATGCACTCCCTCAGCTTATGACATTTTCAAGCTTTAAAAGATATGGTGACCAGTTTCTGGATCACCCAAGGTTAAGAAGTTTAAATGGTCATCTAGAAAAAAAATGCCAGTTTTCAGGGAGAACGGGACAGGCCAGGAAGTGGATGTTTCAGATTAGAATAAAGTCAAAGAGAGGCCAGGACCTCAGCTCTTGGGGTGACTGAAGAAGGGACACAGATATATCCTAGAAGTGATGTAAAGCAATGGGGAGGAGGTAGGAACTCGGGGAATCTAGCACTTCTGCTGGTGACCCAAACAGTAGACAGGAGGAAGCTTTGGCTCATTCAGGAGGCAGCAGCACCACCTAGTGGCTGTCAGTAACAGAAGTCTCCTTGCTCTGCCTCAGCCAGCTAACTCCAAAGGGGAGGGGGTGGAGGCAGGAGGAGGGCATGGAGAGAGACAGGTAAGACAGAATTACTCACATAGACCTTAATTGGCTTGACTCTATAGTTAGAAAACATACTGGGCAAAATGAAATTAAACATGTTCTACCCTAACATGTGCAGGATACCAAAAGAAAAGAAAATAATGTATAGAAAGTGGACATGAGGCTCAGTGGTTCAGAAAACTAGCTGCTTTTCCAGAGGACATGGGTTCTATTCTCAGCACCCACATGGCATGCTACAGCTACCTTTAACTCAACCTTCAGAGGATTTCTCTCTCTCTCTCTCTCTCTCTCTCTCTCTCTCTCTCTCTCTGTGTGTGTGTGTGTGTGTGTGTGTGTGTCTCTCTCTCTGTCTATCTGTCTCACACACATACACAAACACACACACGCACACACACACACGCACACACACATGCACACACATGCATGCAAGCAAACCACCAATGCATATAAAATAAAATTTTAAAAAGAAAATGGCAATGATGTATACAGAGTGCTCGCTGGGTAAAACTTGTATTTGCTTTTTTGAACCTTGTTTTAAGCAGTTGGCTACCTGGCACGCACAGGCTAGCTGATGTGATTATCTGAGATTCAGCAGCTTGTTCTAGGATTGAAGTCCATTACACATCAAGATAGAATAAGGTTCACAGTGTATACAGACACCATTAGTCTAATTTTAGCATATTTCGGTCGAACTACATTTGATTGAATAGAATTACCATGAGAAATAACTCCCTGTCTACTCCTTCTCTCTTCAGCCATAACTAATCCAATATTAACATTACAGTGACCATTTAAACCAATAATTATGTTAATCATTGAAAACACTATTGTTGTTTCTAAGTCATTGATTCCAATTGTCTTTGATGTGTTGCTTTCGGTGGTAGTCAGGGGCAGGAAAGTGAGATCAGAGTAGCCCAATAGGGAGTATTTTAACACGGACAGTGTTTAGAATTGATGGCTCCTGCTAATAATAGTGAAATAATTGTCGTGTGATATCTAATATTCAGTTAAAAATCTCAGAGTCATGTTATACTTATCTGTTTCTGAAGCCTACTATTCCCACTGTGCTTACTCCACTGAGCTTATTTACATTTATGTATCGTTCAATAAAAAATTGTGTTGCTATAACCAAATACCTAACGCGGTCATGAGGGAGGTACTTATTTTGCTCTCCTGAGTGAGAGGTACAATCTATCATGGTAGGGAAGGATTGTACAATTCATGACAATAGACTCATGAGCCTAAGACTCTAACTATTGATGGGCAAGGAAGCCAAGAACAGACAGGAAGTGACAGCGTGCTACAAAACTTCAAGGCACTCACCCAATGGTCTACTATCTCCAGTGAGAGCCCAGCTCTGAAAGTCCACAAATTTATATGTGGTGATATATTATGTATGATTTGTCAAAGCTTGCCCGAGGATTCAAAAAGCAAAGCCAGTCAAAAGCTATTGCAATCAGGCAAAGGTGACACATACCTTTAATCCCAGCATCCATACCAGCTAGCCAGGCAGTGGTGGCACACGCTTTGGGTGGATTTCTGTGAGTTTGAAACCCCCCAGGGATACACTAGAGTGAATCAGTCTATAAGATTACTAGAGCTCATGCCTTTAATCCCAGCTTTAGAGAGGCATATAAAAAACAGAAACCCAATGTCTCAGGCTGCATTGTGAGATTTGGTCTCTAGGCACCCTGAGGAGAGGCAGCATTCTGAGGTTTGCTAGAGATCTTGCAGGGACAGGATCACCCCCTTTTAGACTGAGGTAGAAGTAAGTGCTAGTGTCTTGGCGGCTCTGCTGCTCTGACCTTCAGCTTGATGCTTGAACCCCAATATCTGTATCTGGGTTTTTATTTTTGGTGTTACAGTTACACACCTGGAAGTGTGCAGCAACACATGGAGGAGAGACCTTCCACACCGAACTATGGTGTTCCACTCTTGTCCCCTCTGACTCACACGAGTATCTGGTGTCTATTAATCATCTGCAGGCTGTCCAGGGCATGGGCCTGGCCTTTATGGTCTACACTAAGGCCATTAGAAGCATGGAAGTGTCCCAGCTGTGGTCAGTTCTCTACTTCTTCATGCTGCTGATGATGCTGGGTATGGGGATCCTGCTTGGACACACAGTGGCCATGCTCACCCATCTGACAGACAGCAAGGTCTTCTCCAGCTACCCACCCAAGGCGGCCATTGCAGGTGAGGACACCAGGCAGTGGAGGCTGGGCAACTATGGATGGCAAAATGCAAGACAATCAGTGGAGGGGTCTTATTAGGGGCCACGTGCTGCTAAGACAACCCCAGAGGGGCTGCAGGGATGTAGCTGTGCTCCTGCAATGGTGATACTCAGCTCCACTTGGATCAGTTTTTCTAGGAGCTGTTTGCACATGCAATATGCACCACAGAGACCCATTTTTTTATTTCACCACCTTGCCACCCAGCCAGGATCATGAAAACCCTCATGTGCTTCTGATGGCACTATGTCCATGATAGATAATGTCACTTCTGATCACATGTCCTAGTTATCATGTGGGATGTATCCTCTTCCCCGTTCCTCGAAGCTTGATAGCACTTGGTATTTTTTTTTTATTAAATTGGGACACTGTGGTCCACTGTACAAATGCATGTAGCTCTCAATCTAGCACTTAATCATCTCCTGAGAGAGCAACCCAGTGTTTGACATAATATGGTATGGCAGTGGGAAAGGCTACTATGAATTCAGAGGCACCATGCAAAGCCTTGGGAAGTCAGACGAAAACCTGGAAAGAGTCAAATATTGACTCTGCCATGTTGTACTACAGGGAGATATCAGACAACACTAAGCCCTGACATCCCGGTACACAAGGGATCCCTGACTACTACTTTGGAGGCTTAATCTGCTAAGGTTGATGACCAGACCCAAGCAAGTGATAGCAGCTATGTAAATTGTAATTTCCTCCCAAACCAATCCTTCTCTAGGACCCCACACCACATTTCAGTCCAATTCTCACAGTCTCAAGGTCTATGTTTTGGTATGTTCAGCATTCCTAGACTTTCAGCCATTATGATGTCCCCTAAAGTGCAACAACCTAACTGTTGTTGTTTTCCTGCTATGAAATCCCCTGCAAAGCAGCCCTTAAAGCTGATGTGGGGACTCGCCCTCCACAGCAAACCTAGGTATCTATGGCTCTTGTTGACATCTAATGTGGGATGACTCAGGGAGTCTCAGAGAGGTGAGCTGCAATCTGGTGCTCCTGGTCAGGTGTGCCACATCAACTGTGCCATCGGCATAGAGTTCACCATAGAGGCTGGGAAATACTGGTTTGACATCTTCAATGACGCTGCAGGCACGCTGTCCCTGCTGCTCCGCATGGTGGTGGAGATCCTAGCTGTGTGCTAAGTGTATGGGCTAAAGAGGTAAGGAGACTCCAGAACCTGCCTGCTATAGAGGGCAGAGAATCTGTAGGGAAACATCCAGAAGAAAATCATCTTTCCTCTATGCGCATTTCAGTTTTAGATACCAGAACTGGCAGTTTAGTCTCTGCCCTCTGATCTCAGCTATCACTTACTTCCTCAGTTTACCTGTATCCAACAGTTTCTTTTTCTAAACGTTTCTTTTTTTTTTCCTTTCCCATGTTGTATCCTGGTGTGTTTGCCTGCTAGCCCTGCTCTATTTGTGGCTTTCTGGGATGGGATTCAGTCTCCAGGACTAGATTCTGTGATCTTGCACCATCAGAGCTTTTCAAGAAACCTGACTGGAGTCCAGTTTGAAAAGACAGCCCATGGACGTGTCAGTTTTTTTACCTTGTTGCCCTGGCCAGCACTGGGATATGTTTTACCTCCCCGGTGATGGGATATATTTCTGGTGCCGATATTCCTAATTAGGCAGCCTCCAAGCCTGGGCGTTATCATATCATAGGGGTATCTTGTGAAAACTGGACGAGTGCCTGAAGATGTTTTAAGCGAGGGGGCCTGGGTTGAAGTCCAACATCTCAGAAATTCCTTGGTGTTCTGGGACTACATGCTGAGAACCACTGGTGGGGTGTTTGGATTTCCAATTTTCTGCCAAGCACCAGCAGCACCAGCAGCAGCAACAAGGAACCCTGGGGAAACTCATGCCCTCCACTCACCCAGCCCTGTTGAGTGAGGTCATATAAGGGGATTCAGAGGTTGTTTGGGTGTGATCTGGGTCAAAGAGCTGTGCCATGCCTTCCTCTACCTTACATTTTTCTGATGGTTTTGGTTTAGGTAAAAACCAGCCATGACACTCTAAACGGCAGGCTGTCCATTGAGAAACACTCCCCACTGTCTCTTGAAGAAGAGCCAGGGTCCCATGACATACTGAGTCATCTCCAGTAAGTTAGGTATTGAGAATGGTGGCTCCCCCCTTTCCCACAACCCTCGCAAGTATTCAGCCATGAAAAGGTTTGTGAACCAAAGAAAAGGCTTATAATTTGTGGCGTTTCCAAACTGACTTATTTTATCCTCTACTATTATGCACTCCCTCAGCTTATGACATTTTCAAGCTTTAAAAGATATGGTGACCAGTTTCTGGATCACCCAAGGTTAAGAAGTTTAAATGGTCATCTAGAAAAAAAATGCCAGTTTTCAGGGAGAACGGGACAGGCCAGGAAGTGGATGTTTCAGATTAGAATAAAGTCAAAGAGAGGCCAGGACCTCAGCTCTTGGGGTGACTGAAGAAGGGACACAGATATATCCTAGAAGTGATGTAAAGCAATGGGGAGGAGGTAGGAACTCGGGGAATCTAGCACTTCTGCTGGTGACCCAAACAGTAGACAGGAGGAAGCTTTGGCTCATTCAGGAGGCAGCAGCACCACCTAGTGGCTGTCAGTAACAGAAGTCTCCTTGCTCTGCCTCAGCCAGCTAACTCCAAAGGGGAGGGGGTGGAGGCAGGAGGAGGGCATGGAGAGAGACAGGTAAGACAGAATTACTCACATAGACCTTAATTGGCTTGACTCTATAGTTAGAAAACATACTGGGCAAAATGAAATTAAACATGTTCTACCCTAACATGTGCAGGATACCAAAAGAAAAGAAAATAATGTATAGAAAGTGGACATGAGGCTCAGTGGTTCAGAAAACTAGCTGCTTTTCCAGAGGACATGGGTTCTATTCTCAGCACCCACATGGCATGCTACAGCTACCTTTAACTCAACCTTCAGAGGATTTCTCTCTCTCTCTCTCTCTCTCTCTCTCTCTCTCTGTGTGTGTGTGTGTGTGTGTGTGTGTGTCTCTCTCTGTCTATCTGTCTCACACACATACACAAACACACACACGCACACACACACACGCACACACACATGCACACACATGCATGCAAGCAAACCACCAATGCATATAAAATAAAATTTTAAAAAGAAAATGGCAATGATGTATACAGAGTGCTCGCTGGGTAAAACTTGTATTTGCTTTTTTGAACCTTGTTTTAAGCAGTTGGCTACCTGGCACGCACAGGCTAGCTGATGTGATTATCTGAGATTCAGCAGCTTGTTCTAGGATTGAAGTCCATTACACATCAAGATAGAATAAGGTTCACAGTGTATACAGACACCATTAGTCTAATTTTAGCATATTTCGGTCGAACTACATTTGATTGAATAGAATTACCATGAGAAATAACTCCCTGTCTACTCCTTCTCTCTTCAGCCATAACTAATCCAATATTAACATTACAGTGACCATTTAAACCAATAATTATGTTAATCATTGAAAACACTATTGTTGTTTCTAAGTCATTGATTCCAATTGTCTTTGATGTGTTGCTTTCGGTGGTAGTCAGGGGCAGGAAAGTGAGATCAGAGTAGCCCAATAGGGAGTATTTTAACACGGACAGTGTTTAGAATTGATGGCTCCTGCTAATAATAGTGAAATAATTGTCGTGTGATATCTAATATTCAGTTAAAAATCTCAGAGTCATGTTATACTTATCTGTTTCTGAAGCCTACTATTCCCACTGTGCTTACTCCACTGAGCTTATTTACATTTATGTATCGTTCAATAAAAAATTGTGTTGCTATAACCAAATACCTAACGCGGTCATGAGGGAGGTACTTATTTTGCTCTCCTGAGTGAGAGGTACAATCTATCATGGTAGGGAAGGATTGTACAATTCATGACAATAGACTCATGAGCCTAAGACTCTAACTATTGATGGGCAAGGAAGCCAAGAACAGACAGGAAGTGACAGCGTGCTACAAAACTTCAAGGCACTCACCCAATGGTCTACTATCTCCAGTGAGAGCCCAGCTCTGAAAGTCCACAAATTTATATGTGGTGATATATTATGTATGATTTGTCAAAGCTTGCCCGAGGATTCAAAAAGCAAAGCCAGTCAAAAGCTATTGCAATCAGGCAAAGGTGACACATACCTTTAATCCCAGCATCCATACCAGCTAGCCAGGCAGTGGTGGCACACGCTTTGGGTGGATTTCTGTGAGTTTGAAACCCCCCAGGGATACACTAGAGTGAATCAGTCTATAAGATTACTAGAGCTCATGCCTTTAATCCCAGCTTTAGAGAGGCATATAAAAAACAGAAACCCAATGTCTCAGGCTGCATTGTGAGATTTGGTCTCTAGGCACCCTGAGGAGAGGCAGCATTCTGAGGTTTGCTAGAGATCTTGCAGGGACAGGATCACCCCCTTTTAGACTGAGGTAGAAGTAAGTGCTAGTGTCTTGGCGGCTCTGCTGCTCTGACCTTCAGCTTGATGCTTGAACCCCAATATCTGTATCTGGGTTTTTATTTTTGGTGTTACAGTTACACACCTGGAAGTGTGCAGCAACACATGGAGGAGAGACCTTCCACACCGAACTATGGTGTTCCACTCTTGTCCCCTCTGACTCACACGAGTATCTGGTGTCTATTAATCATCTGCAGGCTGTCCAGGGCATGGGCCTGGCCTTTATGGTCTACACTAAGGCCATTAGAAGCATGGAAGTGTCCCAGCTGTGGTCAGTTCTCTACTTCTTCATGCTGCTGATGATGCTGGGTATGGGGATCCTGCTTGGACACACAGTGGCCATGCTCACCCATCTGACAGACAGCAAGGTCTTCTCCAGCTACCCACCCAAGGCGGCCATTGCAGGTGAGGACACCAGGCAGTGGAGGCTGGGCAACTATGGATGGCAAAATGCAAGACAATCAGTGGAGGGGTCTTATTAGGGGCCACGTGCTGCTAAGACAACCCCAGAGGGGCTGCAGGGATGTAGCTGTGCTCCTGCAATGGTGATACTCAGCTCCACTTGGATCAGTTTTTCTAGGAGCTGTTTGCACATGCAATATGCACCACAGAGACCCATTTTTTTATTTCACCACCTTGCCACCCAGCCAGGATCATGAAAACCCTCATGTGCTTCTGATGGCACTATGTCCATGATAGATAATGTCACTTCTGATCACATGTCCTAGTTATCATGTGGGATGTATCCTCTTCCCCGTTCCTCGAAGCTTGATAGCACTTGGTATTTTTTTTTTCATAAATTGGGACACTGTGGTCCACTGTACAAATGCATGTAGCTCTCAATCTAGCACTTAATCATCTCCTGAGAGAGCAACCCAGTGTTTGACATAATATGGTATGGCAGTGGGAAAGGCTACTATGAATTCAGAGGCACCATGCAAAGCCTTGGGAAGTCAGACGAAAACCTGGAAAGAGTCAAATATTGACTCTGCCATGTTGTACTACAGGGAGATATCAGACAACACTAAGCCCTGACATCCCGGTACACAAGGGATCCCTGACTACTACTTTGGAGGCTTAATCTGCTAAGGTTGATGACCAGACCCAAGCAAGTGATAGCAGCTATGTAAATTGTAATTTCCTCCCAAACCAATCCTTCTCTAGGACCCCACACCACATTTCAGTCCAATTCTCACAGTCTCAAGGTCTATGTTTTGGTATGTTCAGCATTCCTAGACTTTCAGCCATTATGATGTCCCCTAAAGTGCAACAACCTAACTGTTGTTGTTTTCCTGCTATGAAATCCCCTGCAAAGCAGCCCTTAAAGCTGATGTGGGGACTCGCCCTCCACAGCAAACCTAGGTATCTATGGCTCTTGTTGACATCTAATGTGGGATGACTCAGGGAGTCTCAGAGAGGTGAGCTGCAATCTGGTGCTCCTGGTCAGGTGTGCCACATCAACTGTGCCATCGGCATAGAGTTCACCATAGAGGCTGGGAAATACTGGTTTGACATCTTCAATGACGCTGCAGGCACGCTGTCCCTGCTGCTCCGCATGGTGGTGGAGATCCTAGCTGTGTGCTAAGTGTATGGGCTAAAGAGGTAAGGAGACTCCAGAACCTGCCTGCTATAGAGGGCAGAGAATCTGTAGGGAAACATCCAGAAGAAAATCATCTTTCCTCTATGCGCATTTCAGTTTTAGATACCAGAACTGGCAGTTTAGTCTCTGCCCTCTGATCTCAGCTATCACTTACTTCCTCAGTTTACCTGTATCCAACAGTTTCTTTTTCTAAACGTTTCTTTTTTTTTTCCTTTCCCATGTTGTATCCTGGTGTGTTTGCCTGCTAGCCCTGCTCTATTTGTGGCTTTCTGGGATGGGATTCAGTCTCCAGGACTAGATTCTGTGATCTTGCACCATCAGAGCTTTTCAAGAAACCTGACTGGAGTCCAGTTTGAAAAGACAGCCCATGGACGTGTCAGTTTTTTTTACCTTGTTGCCCTGGCCAGCACTGGGATATGTTTTACCTCCCCGGTGATGGGATATATTTCTGGTGCCGATATTCCTAATTAGGCAGCCTCCAAGCCTGGGCGTTATCATATCATAGGGGTATCTTGTGAAAACTGGACGAGTGCCTGAAGATGTTTTAAGCGAGGGGGCCTGGGTTGAAGTCCAACATCTCAGAAATTCCTTGGTGTTCTGGGACTACATGCTGAGAACCACTGGTGGGGTGTTTGGATTTCCAATTTTCTGCCAAGCACCAGCAGCACCAGCAGCAGCAACAAGGAACCCTGGGGAAACTCATGCCCTCCACTCACCCAGCCCTGTTGAGTGAGGTCATATAAGGGGATTCAGAGGTTGTTTGGGTGTGATCTGGGTCAAAGAGCTGTGCCATGCCTTCCTCTACCTTACATTTTTCTGATGGTTTTGGTTTAGGTAAAAACCAGCCATGACACTCTAAACGGCAGGCTGTCCATTGAGAAACACTCCCCACTGTCTCTTGAAGAAGAGCCAGGGTCCCATGACATACTGAGTCATCTCCAGTAAGTTAGGTATTGAGAATGGTGGCTCCCCCCTTTCCCACAACCCTCGCAAGTATTCAGCCATGAAAAGGTTTGTGAACCAAAGAAAAGGCTTATAATTTGTGGCGTTTCCAAACTGACTTATTTTATCCTCTACTATTATGCACTCCCTCAGCTTATGACATTTTCAAGCTTTAAAAGATATGGTGACCAGTTTCTGGATCACCCAAGGTTAAGAAGTTTAAATGGTCATCTAGAAAAAAAATGCCAGTTTTCAGGGAGAACGGGACAGGCCAGGAAGTGGATGTTTCAGATTAGAATAAAGTCAAAGAGAGGCCAGGACCTCAGCTCTTGGGGTGACTGAAGAAGGGACACAGATATATCCTAGAAGTGATGTAAAGCAATGGGGAGGAGGTAGGAACTCGGGGAATCTAGCACTTCTGCTGGTGACCCAAACAGTAGACAGGAGGAAGCTTTGGCTCATTCAGGAGGCAGCAGCACCACCTAGTGGCTGTCAGTAACAGAAGTCTCCTTGCTCTGCCTCAGCCAGCTAACTCCAAAGGGGAGGGGGTGGAGGCAGGAGGAGGGCATGGAGAGAGACAGGTAAGACAGAATTACTCACATAGACCTTAATTGGCTTGACTCTATAGTTAGAAAACATACTGGGCAAAATGAAATTAAACATGTTCTACCCTAACATGTGCAGGATACCAAAAGAAAAGAAAATAATGTATAGAAAGTGGACATGAGGCTCAGTGGTTCAGAAAACTAGCTGCTTTTCCAGAGGACATGGGTTCTATTCTCAGCACCCACATGGCATGCTACAGCTACCTTTAACTCAACCTTCAGAGGATTTCTCTCTCTCTCTCTCTCTCTCTCTCTCTCTCTCCCCCCGTGTGTGTGTGTGTGTGTGTGTGTGTGTCTCTCTCTGTCTATCTGTCTCACACACATACACAAACACACACACGCACACACACACACGCACACACACATGCACACACATGCATGCAAGCAAACCACCAATGCATATAAAATAAAATTTTAAAAAGAAAATGGCAATGATGTATACAGAGTGCTCGCTGGGTAAAACTTGTATTTGCTTTTTTGAACCTTGTTTTAAGCAGTTGGCTACCTGGCACGCACAGGCTAGCTGATGTGATTATCTGAGATTCAGCAGCTTGTTCTAGGATTGAAGTCCATTACACATCAAGATAGAATAAGGTTCACAGTGTATACAGACACCATTAGTCTAATTTTAGCATATTTCGGTCGAACTACATTTGATTGAATAGAATTACCATGAGAAATAACTCCCTGTCTACTCCTTCTCTCTTCAGCCATAACTAATCCAATATTAACATTACAGTGACCATTTAAACCAATAATTATGTTAATCATTGAAAACACTATTGTTGTTTCTAAGTCATTGATTCCAATTGTCTTTGATGTGTTGCTTTCGGTGGTAGTCAGGGGCAGGAAAGTGAGATCAGAGTAGCCCAATAGGGAGTATTTTAACACGGACAGTGTTTAGAATTGATGGCTCCTGCTAATA
Source organism: Phodopus roborovskii (assembly GCF_943737965.1). NCBI lineage: Eukaryota > Metazoa > Chordata > Mammalia > Rodentia > Cricetidae > Phodopus > Phodopus roborovskii. The sequence goes on along the minus strand of NW_026126950.1, from coordinate 252,953 downwards.
ATAGTGAAATAATTGTCGTGTGATATCTAATATTCAGTTAAAAATCTCAGAGTCATGTTATACTTATCTGTTTCTGAAGCCTACTATTCCCACTGTGCTTACTCCACTGAGCTTATTTACATTTATGTATCGTTCAATAAAAAATTGTGTTGCTATAACCAAATACCTAACGCGGTCATGAGGGAGGTACTTATTTTGCTCTCCTGAGTGAGAGGTACAATCTATCATGGTAGGGAAGGATTGTACAATTCATGACAATAGACTCATGAGCCTAAGACTCTAACTATTGATGGGCAAGGAAGCCAAGAACAGACAGGAAGTGACAGCGTGCTACAAAACTTCAAGGCACTCACCCAATGGTCTACTATCTCCAGTGAGAGCCCAGCTCTGAAAGTCCACAAATTTATATGTGGTGATATATTATGTATGATTTGTCAAAGCTTGCCCGAGGATTCAAAAAGCAAAGCCAGTCAAAAGCTATTGCAATCAGGCAAAGGTGACACATACCTTTAATCCCAGCATCCATACCAGCTAGCCAGGCAGTGGTGGCACACGCTTTGGGTGGATTTCTGTGAGTTTGAAACCCCCCAGGGATACACTAGAGTGAATCAGTCTATAAGATTACTAGAGCTCATGCCTTTAATCCCAGCTTTAGAGAGGCATATAAAAAACAGAAACCCAATGTCTCAGGCTGCATTGTGAGATTTGGTCTCTAGGCACCCTGAGGAGAGGCAGCATTCTGAGGTTTGCTAGAGATCTTGCAGGGACAGGATCACCCCCTTTTAGACTGAGGTAGAAGTAAGTGCTAGTGTCTTGGCGGCTCTGCTGCTCTGACCTTCAGCTTGATGCTTGAACCCCAATATCTGTATCTGGGTTTTTATTTTTGGTGTTACAGTTACACACCTGGAAGTGTGCAGCAACACATGGAGGAGAGACCTTCCACACCGAACTATGGTGTTCCACTCTTGTCCCCTCTGACTCACACGAGTATCTGGTGTCTATTAATCATCTGCAGGCTGTCCAGGGCATGGGCCTGGCCTTTATGGTCTACACTAAGGCCATTAGAAGCATGGAAGTGTCCCAGCTGTGGTCAGTTCTCTACTTCTTCATGCTGCTGATGATGCTGGGTATGGGGATCCTGCTTGGACACACAGTGGCCATGCTCACCCATCTGACAGACAGCAAGGTCTTCTCCAGCTACCCACCCAAGGCGGCCATTGCAGGTGAGGACACCAGGCAGTGGAGGCTGGGCAACTATGGATGGCAAAATGCAAGACAATCAGTGGAGGGGTCTTATTAGGGGCCACGTGCTGCTAAGACAACCCCAGAGGGGCTGCAGGGATGTAGCTGTGCTCCTGCAATGGTGATACTCAGCTCCACTTGGATCAGTTTTTCTAGGAGCTGTTTGCACATGCAATATGCACCACAGAGACCCATTTTTTTATTTCACCACCTTGCCACCCAGCCAGGATCATGAAAACCCTCATGTGCTTCTGATGGCACTATGTCCATGATAGATAATGTCACTTCTGATCACATGTCCTAGTTATCATGTGGGATGTATCCTCTTCCCCGTTCCTCGAAGCTTGATAGCACTTGGTATTTTTTTTTTTCATAAATTGGGACACTGTGGTCCACTGTACAAATGCATGTAGCTCTCAATCTAGCACTTAATCATCTCCTGAGAGAGCAACCCAGTGTTTGACATAATATGGTATGGCAGTGGGAAAGGCTACTATGAATTCAGAGGCACCATGCAAAGCCTTGGGAAGTCAGACGAAAACCTGGAAAGAGTCAAATATTGACTCTGCCATGTTGTACTACAGGGAGATATCAGACAACACTAAGCCCTGACATCCCGGTACACAAGGGATCCCTGACTACTACTTTGGAGGCTTAATCTGCTAAGGTTGATGACCAGACCCAAGCAAGTGATAGCAGCTATGTAAATTGTAATTTCCTCCCAAACCAATCCTTCTCTAGGACCCCACACCACATTTCAGTCCAATTCTCACAGTCTCAAGGTCTATGTTTTGGTATGTTCAGCATTCCTAGACTTTCAGCCATTATGATGTCCCCTAAAGTGCAACAACCTAACTGTTGTTGTTTTCCTGCTATGAAATCCCCTGCAAAGCAGCCCTTAAAGCTGATGTGGGGACTCGCCCTCCACAGCAAACCTAGGTATCTATGGCTCTTGTTGACATCTAATGTGGGATGACTCAGGGAGTCTCAGAGAGGTGAGCTGCAATCTGGTGCTCCTGGTCAGGTGTGCCACATCAACTGTGCCATCGGCATAGAGTTCACCATAGAGGCTGGGAAATACTGGTTTGACATCTTCAATGACGCTGCAGGCACGCTGTCCCTGCTGCTCCGCATGGTGGTGGAGATCCTAGCTGTGTGCTAAGTGTATGGGCTAAAGAGGTAAGGAGACTCCAGAACCTGCCTGCTATAGAGGGCAGAGAATCTGTAGGGAAACATCCAGAAGAAAATCATCTTTCCTCTATGCGCATTTCAGTTTTAGATACCAGAACTGGCAGTTTAGTCTCTGCCCTCTGATCTCAGCTATCACTTACTTCCTCAGTTTACCTGTATCCAACAGTTTCTTTTTCTAAACGTTTCTTTTTTTTTTCCTTTCCCATGTTGTATCCTGGTGTGTTTGCCTGCTAGCCCTGCTCTATTTGTGGCTTTCTGGGATGGGATTCAGTCTCCAGGACTAGATTCTGTGATCTTGCACCATCAGAGCTTTTCAAGAAACCTGACTGGAGTCCAGTTTGAAAAGACAGCCCATGGACGTGTCAGTTTTTTTACCTTGTTGCCCTGGCCAGCACTGGGATATGTTTTACCTCCCCGGTGATGGGATATATTTCTGGTGCCGATATTCCTAATTAGGCAGCCTCCAAGCCTGGGCGTTATCATATCATAGGGGTATCTTGTGAAAACTGGACGAGTGCCTGAAGATGTTTTAAGCGAGGGGGCCTGGGTTGAAGTCCAACATCTCAGAAATTCCTTGGTGTTCTGGGACTACATGCTGAGAACCACTGGTGGGGTGTTTGGATTTCCAATTTTCTGCCAAGCACCAGCAGCACCAGCAGCAGCAACAAGGAACCCTGGGGAAACTCATGCCCTCCACTCACCCAGCCCTGTTGAGTGAGGTCATATAAGGGGATTCAGAGGTTGTTTGGGTGTGATCTGGGTCAAAGAGCTGTGCCATGCCTTCCTCTACCTTACATTTTTCTGATGGTTTTGGTTTAGGTAAAAACCAGCCATGACACTCTAAACGGCAGGCTGTCCATTGAGAAACACTCCCCACTGTCTCTTGAAGAAGAGCCAGGGTCCCATGACATACTGAGTCATCTCCAGTAAGTTAGGTATTGAGAATGGTGGCTCCCCCCTTTCCCACAACCCTCGCAAGTATTCAGCCATGAAAAGGTTTGTGAACCAAAGAAAAGGCTTATAATTTGTGGCGTTTCCAAACTGACTTATTTTATCCTCTACTATTATGCACTCCCTCAGCTTATGACATTTTCAAGCTTTAAAAGATATGGTGACCAGTTTCTGGATCACCCAAGGTTAAGAAGTTTAAATGGTCATCTAGAAAAAAAATGCCAGTTTTCAGGGAGAACGGGACAGGCCAGGAAGTGGATGTTTCAGATTAGAATAAAGTCAAAGAGAGGCCAGGACCTCAGCTCTTGGGGTGACTGAAGAAGGGACACAGATATATCCTAGAAGTGATGTAAAGCAATGGGGAGGAGGTAGGAACTCGGGGAATCTAGCACTTCTGCTGGTGACCCAAACAGTAGACAGGAGGAAGCTTTGGCTCATTCAGGAGGCAGCAGCACCACCTAGTGGCTGTCAGTAACAGAAGTCTCCTTGCTCTGCCTCAGCCAGCTAACTCCAAAGGGGAGGGGGTGGAGGCAGGAGGAGGGCATGGAGAGAGACAGGTAAGACAGAATTACTCACATAGACCTTAATTGGCTTGACTCTATAGTTAGAAAACATACTGGGCAAAATGAAATTAAACATGTTCTACCCTAACATGTGCAGGATACCAAAAGAAAAGAAAATAATGTATAGAAAGTGGACATGAGGCTCAGTGGTTCAGAAAACTAGCTGCTTTTCCAGAGGACATGGGTTCTATTCTCAGCACCCACATGGCATGCTACAGCTACCTTTAACTCAACCTTCAGAGGATTTCTCTCTCTCTCTCTCTCTCTCTCTCTCTCTCTCTCTCTCTCTCTCTCTGTGTGTGTGTGTGTGTGTGTGTGTGTGTGTGTGTCTCTCTCTCTCTGTCTATCTGTCTCACACACATACACAAACACACACACGCACACACACACACGCACACACACATGCACACACATGCATGCAAGCAAACCACCAATGCATATAAAATAAAATTTTAAAAAGAAAATGGCAATGATGTATACAGAGTGCTCGCTGGGTAAAACTTGTATTTGCTTTTTTGAACCTTGTTTTAAGCAGTTGGCTACCTGGCACGCACAGGCTAGCTGATGTGATTATCTGAGATTCAGCAGCTTGTTCTAGGATTGAAGTCCATTACACATCAAGATAGAATAAGGTTCACAGTGTATACAGACACCATTAGTCTAATTTTAGCATATTTCGGTCGAACTACATTTGATTGAATAGAATTACCATGAGAAATAACTCCCTGTCTACTCCTTCTCTCTTCAGCCATAACTAATCCAATATTAACATTACAGTGACCATTTAAACCAATAATTATGTTAATCATTGAAAACACTATTGTTGTTTCTAAGTCATTGATTCCAATTGTCTTTGATGTGTTGCTTTCGGTGGTAGTCAGGGGCAGGAAAGTGAGATCAGAGTAGCCCAATAGGGAGTATTTTAACACGGACAGTGTTTAGAATTGATGGCTCCTGCTAATAATAGTGAAATAATTGTCGTGTGATATCTAATATTCAGTTAAAAATCTCAGAGTCATGTTATACTTATCTGTTTCTGAAGCCTACTATTCCCACTGTGCTTACTCCACTGAGCTTATTTACATTTATGTATCGTTCAATAAAAAATTGTGTTGCTATAACCAAATACCTAACGCGGTCATGAGGGAGGTACTTATTTTGCTCTCCTGAGTGAGAGGTACAATCTATCATGGTAGGGAAGGATTGTACAATTCATGACAATAGACTCATGAGCCTAAGACTCTAACTATTGATGGGCAAGGAAGCCAAGAACAGACAGGAAGTGACAGCGTGCTACAAAACTTCAAGGCACTCACCCAATGGTCTACTATCTCCAGTGAGAGCCCAGCTCTGAAAGTCCACAAATTTATATGTGGTGATATATTATGTATGATTTGTCAAAGCTTGCCCGAGGATTCAAAAAGCAAAGCCAGTCAAAAGCTATTGCAATCAGGCAAAGGTGACACATACCTTTAATCCCAGCATCCATACCAGCTAGCCAGGCAGTGGTGGCACACGCTTTGGGTGGATTTCTGTGAGTTTGAAACCCCCCAGGGATACACTAGAGTGAATCAGTCTATAAGATTACTAGAGCTCATGCCTTTAATCCCAGCTTTAGAGAGGCATATAAAAAACAGAAACCCAATGTCTCAGGCTGCATTGTGAGATTTGGTCTCTAGGCACCCTGAGGAGAGGCAGCATTCTGAGGTTTGCTAGAGATCTTGCAGGGACAGGATCACCCCCTTTTAGACTGAGGTAGAAGTAAGTGCTAGTGTCTTGGCGGCTCTGCTGCTCTGACCTTCAGCTTGATGCTTGAACCCCAATATCTGTATCTGGGTTTTTATTTTTGGTGTTACAGTTACACACCTGGAAGTGTGCAGCAACACATGGAGGAGAGACCTTCCACACCGAACTATGGTGTTCCACTCTTGTCCCCTCTGACTCACACGAGTATCTGGTGTCTATTAATCATCTGCAGGCTGTCCAGGGCATGGGCCTGGCCTTTATGGTCTACACTAAGGCCATTAGAAGCATGGAAGTGTCCCAGCTGTGGTCAGTTCTCTACTTCTTCATGCTGCTGATGATGCTGGGTATGGGGATCCTGCTTGGACACACAGTGGCCATGCTCACCCATCTGACAGACAGCAAGGTCTTCTCCAGCTACCCACCCAAGGCGGCCATTGCAGGTGAGGACACCAGGCAGTGGAGGCTGGGCAACTATGGATGGCAAAATGCAAGACAATCAGTGGAGGGGTCTTATTAGGGGCCACGTGCTGCTAAGACAACCCCAGAGGGGCTGCAGGGATGTAGCTGTGCTCCTGCAATGGTGATACTCAGCTCCACTTGGATCAGTTTTTCTAGGAGCTGTTTGCACATGCAATATGCACCACAGAGACCCATTTTTTTATTTCACCACCTTGCCACCCAGCCAGGATCATGAAAACCCTCATGTGCTTCTGATGGCACTATGTCCATGATAGATAATGTCACTTCTGATCACATGTCCTAGTTATCATGTGGGATGTATCCTCTTCCCCGTTCCTCGAAGCTTGATAGCACTTGGTATTTTTTTTTTCATAAATTGGGACACTGTGGTCCACTGTACAAATGCATGTAGCTCTCAATCTAGCACTTAATCATCTCCTGAGAGAGCAACCCAGTGTTTGACATAATATGGTATGGCAGTGGGAAAGGCTACTATGAATTCAGAGGCACCATGCAAAGCCTTGGGAAGTCAGACGAAAACCTGGAAAGAGTCAAATATTGACTCTGCCATGTTGTACTACAGGGAGATATCAGACAACACTAAGCCCTGACATCCCGGTACACAAGGGATCCCTGACTACTACTTTGGAGGCTTAATCTGCTAAGGTTGATGACCAGACCCAAGCAAGTGATAGCAGCTATGTAAATTGTAATTTCCTCCCAAACCAATCCTTCTCTAGGACCCCACACCACATTTCAGTCCAATTCTCACAGTCTCAAGGTCTATGTTTTGGTATGTTCAGCATTCCTAGACTTTCAGCCATTATGATGTCCCCTAAAGTGCAACAACCTAACTGTTGTTGTTTTCCTGCTATGAAATCCCCTGCAAAGCAGCCCTTAAAGCTGATGTGGGGACTCGCCCTCCACAGCAAACCTAGGTATCTATGGCTCTTGTTGACATCTAATGTGGGATGACTCAGGGAGTCTCAGAGAGGTGAGCTGCAATCTGGTGCTCCTGGTCAGGTGTGCCACATCAACTGTGCCATCGGCATAGAGTTCACCATAGAGGCTGGGAAATACTGGTTTGACATCTTCAATGACGCTGCAGGCACGCTGTCCCTGCTGCTCCGCATGGTGGTGGAGATCCTAGCTGTGTGCTAAGTGTATGGGCTAAAGAGGTAAGGAGACTCCAGAACCTGCCTGCTATAGAGGGCAGAGAATCTGTAGGGAAACATCCAGAAGAAAATCATCTTTCCTCTATGCGCATTTCAGTTTTAGATACCAGAACTGGCAGTTTAGTCTCTGCCCTCTGATCTCAGCTATCACTTACTTCCTCAGTTTACCTGTATCCAACAGTTTCTTTTTCTAAACGTTTCTTTTTTTTTTCCTTTCCCATGTTGTATCCTGGTGTGTTTGCCTGCTAGCCCTGCTCTATTTGTGGCTTTCTGGGATGGGATTCAGTCTCCAGGACTAGATTCTGTGATCTTGCACCATCAGAGCTTTTCAAGAAACCTGACTGGAGTCCAGTTTGAAAAGACAGCCCATGGACGTGTCAGTTTTTTTACCTTGTTGCCCTGGCCAGCACTGGGATATGTTTTACCTCCCCGGTGATGGGATATATTTCTGGTGCCGATATTCCTAATTAGGCAGCCTCCAAGCCTGGGCGTTATCATATCATAGGGGTATCTTGTGAAAACTGGACGAGTGCCTGAAGATGTTTTAAGCGAGGGGGCCTGGGTTGAAGTCCAACATCTCAGAAATTCCTTGGTGTTCTGGGACTACATGCTGAGAACCACTGGTGGGGTGTTTGGATTTCCAATTTTCTGCCAAGCACCAGCAGCACCAGCAGCAGCAACAAGGAACCCTGGGGAAACTCATGCCCTCCACTCACCCAGCCCTGTTGAGTGAGGTCATATAAGGGGATTCAGAGGTTGTTTGGGTGTGATCTGGGTCAAAGAGCTGTGCCATGCCTTCCTCTACCTTACATTTTTCTGATGGTTTTGGTTTAGGTAAAAACCAGCCATGACACTCTAAACGGCAGGCTGTCCATTGAGAAACACTCCCCACTGTCTCTTGAAGAAGAGCCAGGGTCCCATGACATACTGAGTCATCTCCAGTAAGTTAGGTATTGAGAATGGTGGCTCCCCCCTTTCCCACAACCCTCGCAAGTATTCAGCCATGAAAAGGTTTGTGAACCAAAGAAAAGGCTTATAATTTGTGGCGTTTCCAAACTGACTTATTTTATCCTCTACTATTATGCACTCCCTCAGCTTATGACATTTTCAAGCTTTAAAAGATATGGTGACCAGTTTCTGGATCACCCAAGGTTAAGAAGTTTAAATGGTCATCTAGAAAAAAAATGCCAGTTTTCAGGGAGAACGGGACAGGCCAGGAAGTGGATGTTTCAGATTAGAATAAAGTCAAAGAGAGGCCAGGACCTCAGCTCTTGGGGTGACTGAAGAAGGGACACAGATATATCCTAGAAGTGATGTAAAGCAATGGGGAGGAGGTAGGAACTCGGGGAATCTAGCACTTCTGCTGGTGACCCAAACAGTAGACAGGAGGAAGCTTTGGCTCATTCAGGAGGCAGCAGCACCACCTAGTGGCTGTCAGTAACAGAAGTCTCCTTGCTCTGCCTCAGCCAGCTAACTCCAAAGGGGAGGGGGTGGAGGCAGGAGGAGGGCATGGAGAGAGACAGGTAAGACAGAATTACTCACATAGACCTTAATTGGCTTGACTCTATAGTTAGAAAACATACTGGGCAAAATGAAATTAAACATGTTCTACCCTAACATGTGCAGGATACCAAAAGAAAAGAAAATAATGTATAGAAAGTGGACATGAGGCTCAGTGGTTCAGAAAACTAGCTGCTTTTCCAGAGGACATGGGTTCTATTCTCAGCACCCACATGGCATGCTACAGCTACCTTTAACTCAACCTTCAGAGGATTTCTCTCTCTCTCTCTCTCTCTCTCTCTCTCTCTCTCTCTCTCTCTGTGTGTGTGTGTGTGTGTGTGTGTGTCTCTCTCTGTCTATCTGTCTCACACACATACACAAACACACACACGCACACACACACACGCACACACACATGCACACACATGCATGCAAGCAAACCACCAATGCATATAAAATAAAATTTTAAAAAGAAAATGGCAATGATGTATACAGAGTGCTCGCTGGGTAAAACTTGTATTTGCTTTTTTGAACCTTGTTTTAAGCAGTTGGCTACCTGGCACGCACAGGCTAGCTGATGTGATTATCTGAGATTCAGCAGCTTGTTCTAGGATTGAAGTCCATTACACATCAAGATAGAATAAGGTTCACAGTGTATACAGACACCATTAGTCTAATTTTAGCATATTTCGGTCGAACTACATTTGATTGAATAGAATTACCATGAGAAATAACTCCCTGTCTACTCCTTCTCTCTTCAGCCATAACTAATCCAATATTAACATTACAGTGACCATTTAAACCAATAATTATGTTAATCATTGAAAACACTATTGTTGTTTCTAAGTCATTGATTCCAATTGTCTTTGATGTGTTGCTTTCGGTGGTAGTCAGGGGCAGGAAAGTGAGATCAGAGTAGCCCAATAGGGAGTATTTTAACACGGACAGTGTTTAGAATTGATGGCTCCTGCTAATAATAGTGAAATAATTGTCGTGTGATATCTAATATTCAGTTAAAAATCTCAGAGTCATGTTATACTTATCTGTTTCTGAAGCCTACTATTCCCACTGTGCTTACTCCACTGAGCTTATTTACATTTATGTATCGTTCAATAAAAAATTGTGTTGCTATAACCAAATACCTAACGCGGTCATGAGGGAGGTACTTATTTTGCTCTCCTGAGTGAGAGGTACAATCTATCATGGTAGGGAAGGATTGTACAATTCATGACAATAGACTCATGAGCCTAAGACTCTAACTATTGATGGGCAAGGAAGCCAAGAACAGACAGGAAGTGACAGCGTGCTACAAAACTTCAAGGCACTCACCCAATGGTCTACTATCTCCAGTGAGAGCCCAGCTCTGAAAGTCCACAAATTTATATGTGGTGATATATTATGTATGATTTGTCAAAGCTTGCCCGAGGATTCAAAAAGCAAAGCCAGTCAAAAGCTATTGCAATCAGGCAAAGGTGACACATACCTTTAATCCCAGCATCCATACCAGCTAGCCAGGCAGTGGTGGCACACGCTTTGGGTGGATTTCTGTGAGTTTGAAACCCCCCAGGGATACACTAGAGTGAATCAGTCTATAAGATTACTAGAGCTCATGCCTTTAATCCCAGCTTTAGAGAGGCATATAAAAAACAGAAACCCAATGTCTCAGGCTGCATTGTGAGATTTGGTCTCTAGGCACCCTGAGGAGAGGCAGCATTCTGAGGTTTGCTAGAGATCTTGCAGGGACAGGATCACCCCCTTTTAGACTGAGGTAGAAGTAAGTGCTAGTGTCTTGGCGGCTCTGCTGCTCTGACCTTCAGCTTGATGCTTGAACCCCAATATCTGTATCTGGGTTTTTATTTTTGGTGTTACAGTTACACACCTGGAAGTGTGCAGCAACACATGGAGGAGAGACCTTCCACACCGAACTATGGTGTTCCACTCTTGTCCCCTCTGACTCACACGAGTATCTGGTGTCTATTAATCATCTGCAGGCTGTCCAGGGCATGGGCCTGGCCTTTATGGTCTACACTAAGGCCATTAGAAGCATGGAAGTGTCCCAGCTGTGGTCAGTTCTCTACTTCTTCATGCTGCTGATGATGCTGGGTATGGGGATCCTGCTTGGACACACAGTGGCCATGCTCACCCATCTGACAGACAGCAAGGTCTTCTCCAGCTACCCACCCAAGGCGGCCATTGCAGGTGAGGACACCAGGCAGTGGAGGCTGGGCAACTATGGATGGCAAAATGCAAGACAATCAGTGGAGGGGTCTTATTAGGGGCCACGTGCTGCTAAGACAACCCCAGAGGGGCTGCAGGGATGTAGCTGTGCTCCTGCAATGGTGATACTCAGCTCCACTTGGATCAGTTTTTCTAGGAGCTGTTTGCACATGCAATATGCACCACAGAGACCCATTTTTTTATTTCACCACCTTGCCACCCAGCCAGGATCATGAAAACCCTCATGTGCTTCTGATGGCACTATGTCCATGATAGATAATGTCACTTCTGATCACATGTCCTAGTTATCATGTGGGATGTATCCTCTTCCCCGTTCCTCGAAGCTTGATAGCACTTGGTATTTTTTTTTTCATAAATTGGGACACTGTGGTCCACTGTACAAATGCATGTAGCTCTCAATCTAGCACTTAATCATCTCCTGAGAGAGCAACCCAGTGTTTGACATAATATGGTATGGCAGTGGGAAAGGCTACTATGAATTCAGAGGCACCATGCAAAGCCTTGGGAAGTCAGACGAAAACCTGGAAAGAGTCAAATATTGACTCTGCCATGTTGTACTACAGGGAGATATCAGACAACACTAAGCCCTGACATCCCGGTACACAAGGGATCCCTGACTACTACTTTGGAGGCTTAATCTGCTAAGGTTGATGACCAGACCCAAGCAAGTGATAGCAGCTATGTAAATTGTAATTTCCTCCCAAACCAATCCTTCTCTAGGACCCCACACCACATTTCAGTCCAATTCTCACAGTCTCAAGGTCTATGTTTTGGTATGTTCAGCATTCCTAGACTTTCAGCCATTATGATGTCCCCTAAAGTGCAACAACCTAACTGTTGTTGTTTTCCTGCTATGAAATCCCCTGCAAAGCAGCCCTTAAAGCTGATGTGGGGACTCGCCCTCCACAGCAAACCTAGGTATCTATGGCTCTTGTTGACATCTAATGTGGGATGACTCAGGGAGTCTCAGAGAGGTGAGCTGCAATCTGGTGCTCCTGGTCAGGTGTGCCACATCAACTGTGCCATCGGCATAGAGTTCACCATAGAGGCTGGGAAATACTGGTTTGACATCTTCAATGACGCTGCAGGCACGCTGTCCCTGCTGCTCCGCATGGTGGTGGAGATCCTAGCTGTGTGCTAAGTGTATGGGCTAAAGAGGTAAGGAGACTCCAGAACCTGCCTGCTATAGAGGGCAGAGAATCTGTAGGGAAACATGCAGAAGAAAATCATCTTTCCTCTATGCGCATTTCAGTTTTAGATACCAGAACTGGCAGTTTAGTCTCTGCCCTCTGATCTCAGCTATCACTTACTTCCTCAGTTTACCTGTATCCAACAGTTTCTTTTTCTAAACGTTTCTTTTTTTTTTCCTTTCCCATGTTGTATCCTGGTGTGTTTGCCTGCTAGCCCTGCTCTATTTGTGGCTTTCTGGGATGGGATTCAGTCTCCAGGACTAGATTCTGTGATCTTGCACCATCAGAGCTTTTCAAGAAACCTGACTGGAGTCCAGTTTGAAAAGACAGCCCATGGACGTGTCAGTTTTTTTACCTTGTTGCCCTGGCCAGCACTGGGATATGTTTTACCTCCCCGGTGATGGGATATATTTCTGGTGCCGATATTCCTAATTAGGCAGCCTCCAAGCCTGGGCGTTATCATATCATAGGGGTATCTTGTGAAAACTGGACGAGTGCCTGAAGATGTTTTAAGCGAGGGGGCCTGGGTTGAAGTCCAACATCTCAGAAATTCCTTGGTGTTCTGGGACTACATGCTGAGAACCACTGGTGGGGTGTTTGGATTTCCAATTTTCTGCCAAGCACCAGCAGCACCAGCAGCAGCAACAAGGAACCCTGGGGAAACTCATGCCCTCCACTCACCCAGCCCTGTTGAGTGAGGTCATATAAGGGGATTCAGAGGTTGTTTGGGTGTGATCTGGGTCAAAGAGCTGTGCCATGCCTTCCTCTACCTTACATTTTTCTGATGGTTTTGGTTTAGGTAAAAACCAGCCATGACACTCTAAACGGCAGGCTGTCCATTGAGAAACACTCCCCACTGTCTCTTGAAGAAGAGCCAGGGTCCCATGACATACTGAGTCATCTCCAGTAAGTTAGGTATTGAGAATGGTGGCTCCCCCCTTTCCCACAACCCTCGCAAGTATTCAGCCATGAAAAGGTTTGTGAACCAAAGAAAAGGCTTATAATTTGTGGCGTTTCCAAACTGACTTATTTTATCCTCTACTATTATGCACTCCCTCAGCTTATGACATTTTCAAGCTTTAAAAGATATGGTGACCAGTTTCTGGATCACCCAAGGTTAAGAAGTTTAAATGGTCATCTAGAAAAAAAATGCCAGTTTTCAGGGAGAACGGGACAGGCCAGGAAGTGGATGTTTCAGATTAGAATAAAGTCAAAGAGAGGCCAGGACCTCAGCTCTTGGGGTGACTGAAGAAGGGACACAGATATATCCTAGAAGTGATGTAAAGCAATGGGGAGGAGGTAGGAACTCGGGGAATCTAGCACTTCTGCTGGTGACCCAAACAGTAGACAGGAGGAAGCTTTGGCTCATTCAGGAGGCAGCAGCACCACCTAGTGGCTGTCAGTAACAGAAGTCTCCTTGCTCTGCCTCAGCCAGCTAACTCCAAAGGGGAGGGGGTGGAGGCAGGAGGAGGGCATGGAGAGAGACAGGTAAGACAGAATTACTCACATAGACCTTAATTGGCTTGACTCTATAGTTAGAAAACATACTGGGCAAAATGAAATTAAACATGTTCTACCCTAACATGTGCAGGATACCAAAAGAAAAGAAAATAATGTATAGAAAGTGGACATGAGGCTCAGTGGTTCAGAAAACTAGCTGCTTTTCCAGAGGACATGGGTTCTATTCTCAGCACCCACATGGCATGCTACAGCTACCTTTAACTCAACCTTCAGAGGATTTCTCTCTCTCTCTCTCTCTCTCTCTCTCTCTCTCTCTCTCTCTGTGTGTGTGTGTGTGTGTGTGTGTGTGTGTGTCTCTCTCTGTCTATCTGTCTCACACACATACACAAACACACACACGCACACACACACACGCACACACACATGCACACACATGCATGCAAGCAAACCACCAATGCATATAAAATAAAATTTTAAAAAGAAAATGGCAATGATGTATACAGAGTGCTCGCTGGGTAAAACTTGTATTTGCTTTTTTGAACCTTGTTTTAAGCAGTTGGCTACCTGGCACGCACAGGCTAGCTGATGTGATTATCTGAGATTCAGCAGCTTGTTCTAGGATTGAAGTCCATTACACATCAAGATAGAATAAGGTTCACAGTGTATACAGACACCATTAGTCTAATTTTAGCATATTTCGGTCGAACTACATTTGATTGAATAGAATTACCATGAGAAATAACTCCCTGTCTACTCCTTCTCTCTTCAGCCATAACTAATCCAATATTAACATTACAGTGACCATTTAAACCAATAATTATGTTAATCATTGAAAACACTATTGTTGTTTCTAAGTCATTGATTCCAATTGTCTTTGATGTGTTGCTTTCGGTGGTAGTCAGGGGCAGGAAAGTGAGATCAGAGTAGCCCAATAGGGAGTATTTTAACACGGACAGTGTTTAGAATTGATGGCTCCTGCTAATAATAGTGAAATAATTGTCGTGTGATATCTAATATTCAGTTAAAAATCTCAGAGTCATGTTATACTTATCTGTTTCTGAAGCCTACTATTCCCACTGTGCTTACTCCACTGAGCTTATTTACATTTATGTATCGTTCAATAAAAAATTGTGTTGCTATAACCAAATACCTAACGCGGTCATGAGGGAGGTACTTATTTTGCTCTCCTGAGTGAGAGGTACAATCTATCATGGTAGGGAAGGATTGTACAATTCATGACAATAGACTCATGAGCCTAAGACTCTAACTATTGATGGGCAAGGAAGCCAAGAACAGACAGGAAGTGACAGCGTGCTACAAAACTTCAAGGCACTCACCCAATGGTCTACTATCTCCAGTGAGAGCCCAGCTCTGAAAGTCCACAAATTTATATGTGGTGATATATTATGTATGATTTGTCAAAGCTTGCCCGAGGATTCAAAAAGCAAAGCCAGTCAAAAGCTATTGCAATCAGGCAAAGGTGACACATACCTTTAATCCCAGCATCCATACCAGCTAGCCAGGCAGTGGTGGCACACGCTTTGGGTGGATTTCTGTGAGTTTGAAACCCCCCAGGGATACACTAGAGTGAATCAGTCTATAAGATTACTAGAGCTCATGCCTTTAATCCCAGCTTTAGAGAGGCATATAAAAAACAGAAACCCAATGTCTCAGGCTGCATTGTGAGATTTGGTCTCTAGGCACCCTGAGGAGAGGCAGCATTCTGAGGTTTGCTAGAGATCTTGCAGGGACAGGATCACCCCCTTTTAGACTGAGGTAGAAGTAAGTGCTAGTGTCTTGGCGGCTCTGCTGCTCTGACCTTCAGCTTGATGCTTGAACCCCAATATCTGTATCTGGGTTTTTATTTTTGGTGTTACAGTTACACACCTGGAAGTGTGCAGCAACACATGGAGGAGAGACCTTCCACACCGAACTATGGTGTTCCACTCTTGTCCCCTCTGACTCACACGAGTATCTGGTGTCTATTAATCATCTGCAGGCTGTCCAGGGCATGGGCCTGGCCTTTATGGTCTACACTAAGGCCATTAGAAGCATGGAAGTGTCCCAGCTGTGGTCAGTTCTCTACTTCTTCATGCTGCTGATGATGCTGGGTATGGGGATCCTGCTTGGACACACAGTGGCCATGCTCACCCATCTGACAGACAGCAAGGTCTTCTCCAGCTACCCACCCAAGGCGGCCATTGCAGGTGAGGACACCAGGCAGTGGAGGCTGGGCAACTATGGATGGCAAAATGCAAGACAATCAGTGGAGGGGTCTTATTAGGGGCCACGTGCTGCTAAGACAACCCCAGAGGGGCTGCAGGGATGTAGCTGTGCTCCTGCAATGGTGATACTCAGCTCCACTTGGATCAGTTTTTCTAGGAGCTGTTTGCACATGCAATATGCACCACAGAGACCCATTTTTTTATTTCACCACCTTGCCACCCAGCCAGGATCATGAAAACCCTCATGTGCTTCTGATGGCACTATGTCCATGATAGATAATGTCACTTCTGATCACATGTCCTAGTTATCATGTGGGATGTATCCTCTTCCCCGTTCCTCGAAGCTTGATAGCACTTGGTATTTTTTTTTTCATAAATTGGGACACTGTGGTCCACTGTACAAATGCATGTAGCTCTCAATCTAGCACTTAATCATCTCCTGAGAGAGCAACCCAGTGTTTGACATAATATGGTATGGCAGTGGGAAAGGCTACTATGAATTCAGAGGCACCATGCAAAGCCTTGGGAAGTCAGACGAAAACCTGGAAAGAGTCAAATATTGACTCTGCCATGTTGTACTACAGGGAGATATCAGACAACACTAAGCCCTGACATCCCGGTACACAAGGGATCCCTGACTACTACTTTGGAGGCTTAATCTGCTAAGGTTGATGACCAGACCCAAGCAAGTGATAGCAGCTATGTAAATTGTAATTTCCTCCCAAACCAATCCTTCTCTAGGACCCCACACCACATTTCAGTCCAATTCTCACAGTCTCAAGGTCTATGTTTTGGTATGTTCAGCATTCCTAGACTTTCAGCCATTATGATGTCCCCTAAAGTGCAAAAACCTAACTGTTGTTGTTTTCCTGCTATGAAATCCCCTGCAAAGCAGCCCTTAAAGCTGATGTGGGGACTCGCCCTCCACAGCAAACCTAGGTATCTATGGCTCTTGTTGACATCTAATGTGGGATGACTCAGGGAGTCTCAGAGAGGTGAGCTGCAATCTGGTGCTCCTGGTCAGGTGTGCCACATCAACTGTGCCATCGGCATAGAGTTCACCATAGAGGCTGGGAAATACTGGTTTGACATCTTCAATGACGCTGCAGGCACGCTGTCCCTGCTGCTCCGCATGGTGGTGGAGATCCTAGCTGTGTGCTAAGTGTATGGGCTAAAGAGGTAAGGAGACTCCAGAACCTGCCTGCTATAGAGGGCAGAGAATCTGTAGGGAAACATGCAGAAGAAAATCATCTTTCCTCTATGCGCATTTCAGTTTTAGATACCAGAACTGGCAGTTTAGTCTCTGCCCTCTGATCTCAGCTATCACTTACTTCCTCAGTTTACCTGTATCCAACAGTTTCTTTTTCTAAACGTTTCTTTTTTTTTCCTTTCCCATGTTGTATCCTGGTGTGTTTGCCTGCTAGCCCTGCTCTATTTGTGGCTTTCTGGGATGGGATTCAGTCTCCAGGACTAGATTCTGTGATCTTGCACCATCAGAGCTTTTCAAGAAACCTGACTGGAGTCCAGTTTGAAAAGACAGCCCATGGACGTGTCAGTTTTTTTTACCTTGTTGCCCTGGCCAGCACTGGGATATGTTTTACCTCCCCGGTGATGGGATATATTTCTGGTGCCGATATTCCTAATTAGGCAGCCTCCAAGCCTGGGCGTTATCATATCATAGGGGTATCTTGTGAAAACTGGACGAGTGCCTGAAGATGTTTTAAGCGAGGGGGCCTGGGTTGAAGTCCAACATCTCAGAAATTCCTTGGTGTTCTGGGACTACATGCTGAGAACCACTGGTGGGGTGTTTGGATTTCCAATTTTCTGCCAAGCACCAGCAGCACCAGCAGCAGCAACAAGGAACCCTGGGGAAACTCATGCCCTCCACTCACCCAGCCCTGTTGAGTGAGGTCATATAAGGGGATTCAGAGGTTGTTTGGGTGTGATCTGGGTCAAAGAGCTGTGCCATGCCTTCCTCTACCTTACATTTTTCTGATGGTTTTGGTTTAGGTAAAAACCAGCCATGACACTCTAAACGGCAGGCTGTCCATTGAGAAACACTCCCCACTGTCTCTTGAAGAAGAGCCAGGGTCCCATGACATACTGAGTCATCTCCAGTAAGTTAGGTATTGAGAATGGTGGCTCCCCCCTTTCCCACAACCCTCGCAAGTATTCAGCCATGAAAAGGTTTGTGAACCAAAGAAAAGGCTTATAATTTGTGGCGTTTCCAAACTGACTTATTTTATCCTCTACTATTATGCACTCCCTCAGCTTATGACATTTTCAAGCTTTAAAAGATATGGTGACCAGTTTCTGGATCACCCAAGGTTAAGAAGTTTAAATGGTCATCTAGAAAAAAAATGCCAGTTTTCAGGGAGAACGGGACAGGCCAGGAAGTGGATGTTTCAGATTAGAATAAAGTCAAAGAGAGGCCAGGACCTCAGCTCTTGGGGTGACTGAAGAAGGGACACAGATATATCCTAGAAGTGATGTAAAGCAATGGGGAGGAGGTAGGAACTCGGGGAATCTAGCACTTCTGCTGGTGACCCAAACAGTAGACAGGAGGAAGCTTTGGCTCATTCAGGAGGCAGCAGCACCACCTAGTGGCTGTCAGTAACAGAAGTCTCCTTGCTCTGCCTCAGCCAGCTAACTCCAAAGGGGAGGGGGTGGAGGCAGGAGGAGGGCATGGAGAGAGACAGGTAAGACAGAATTACTCACATAGACCTTAATTGGCTTGACTCTATAGTTAGAAAACATACTGGGCAAAATGAAATTAAACATGTTCTACCCTAACATGTGCAGGATACCAAAAGAAAAGAAAATAATGTATAGAAAGTGGACATGAGGCTCAGTGGTTCAGAAAACTAGCTGCTTTTCCAGAGGACATGGGTTCTATTCTCAGCACCCACAAGGCATGCTACAGCTACCTTTAACTCAACCTTCAGAGGATTTCTCTCTCTCTCTCTCTCTCTCTCTCTCTCTCTCTCTCTCTGTGTGTGTGTGTGTGTGTGTGTCTCTCTCTGTCTATCTGTCTCACACACATACACAAACACACACACGCACACACACACACGCACACACACACATGCACACACATGCATGCAAGCAAACCACCAATGCATATAAAATAAAATTTTAAAAAGAAAATGGCAATGATGTATACAGAGTGCTCGCTGGGTAAAACTTGTATTTGCTTTTTTGAACCTTGTTTTAAGCAGTTGGCTACCTGGCACGCACAGGCTAGCTGATGTGATTATCTGAGATTCAGCAGCTTGTTCTAGGATTGAAGTCCATTACACATCAAGATAGAATAAGGTTCACAGTGTATACAGACACCATTAGTCTAATTTTAGCATATTTCGGTCGAACTACATTTGATTGAATAGAATTACCATGAGAAATAACTCCCTGTCTACTCCTTCTCTCTTCAGCCATAACTAATCCAATATTAACATTACAGTGACCATTTAAACCAATAATTATGTTAATCATTGAAAACACTATTGTTGTTTCTAAGTCATTGATTCCAATTGTCTTTGATGTGTTGCTTTCGGTGGTAGTCAGGGGCAGGAAAGTGAGATCAGAGTAGCCCAATAGGGAGTATTTTAACACGGACAGTGTTTAGAATTGATGGCTCCTGCTAATAATAGTGAAATAATTGTCGTGTGATATCTAATATTCAGTTAAAAATCTCAGAGTCATGTTATACTTATCTGTTTCTGAAGCCTACTATTCCCACTGTGCTTACTCCACTGAGCTTATTTACATTTATGTATCGTTCAATAAAAAATTGTGTTGCTATAACCAAATACCTAACGCGGTCATGAGGGAGGTACTTATTTTGCTCTCCTGAGTGAGAGGTACAATCTATCATGGTAGGGAAGGATTGTACAATTCATGACAATAGACTCATGAGCCTAAGACTCTAACTATTGATGGGCAAGGAAGCCAAGAACAGACAGGAAGTGACAGCGTGCTACAAAACTTCAAGGCACTCACCCAATGGTCTACTATCTCCAGTGAGAGCCCAGCTCTGAAAGTCCACAAATTTATATGTGGTGATATATTATGTATGATTTGTCAAAGCTTGCCCGAGGATTCAAAAAGCAAAGCCAGTCAAAAGCTATTGCAATCAGGCAAAGGTGACACATACCTTTAATCCCAGCATCCATACCAGCTAGCCAGGCAGTGGTGGCACACGCTTTGGGTGGATTTCTGTGAGTTTGAAACCCCCCAGGGATACACTAGAGTGAATCAGTCTATAAGATTACTAGAGCTCATGCCTTTAATCCCAGCTTTAGAGAGGCATATAAAAAACAGAAACCCAATGTCTCAGGCTGCATTGTGAGATTTGGTCTCTAGGCACCCTGAGGAGAGGCAGCATTCTGAGGTTTGCTAGAGATCTTGCAGGGACAGGATCACCCCCTTTTAGACTGAGGTAGAAGTAAGTGCTAGTGTCTTGGCGGCTCTGCTGCTCTGACCTTCAGCTTGATGCTTGAACCCCAATATCTGTATCTGGGTTTTTATTTTTGGTGTTACAGTTACACACCTGGAAGTGTGCAGCAACACATGGAGGAGAGACCTTCCACACCGAACTATGGTGTTCCACTCTTGTCCCCTCTGACTCACACGAGTATCTGGTGTCTATTAATCATCTGCAGGCTGTCCAGGGCATGGGCCTGGCCTTTATGGTCTACACTAAGGCCATTAGAAGCATGGAAGTGTCCCAGCTGTGGTCAGTTCTCTACTTCTTCATGCTGCTGATGATGCTGGGTATGGGGATCCTGCTTGGACACACAGTGGCCATGCTCACCCATCTGACAGACAGCAAGGTCTTCTCCAGCTACCCACCCAAGGCGGCCATTGCAGGTGAGGACACCAGGCAGTGGAGGCTGGGCAACTATGGATGGCAAAATGCAAGACAATCAGTGGAGGGGTCTTATTAGGGGCCACGTGCTGCTAAGACAACCCCAGAGGGGCTGCAGGGATGTAGCTGTGCTCCTGCAATGGTGATACTCAGCTCCACTTGGATCAGTTTTTCTAGGAGCTGTTTGCACATGCAATATGCACCACAGAGACCCATTTTTTTATTTCACCACCTTGCCACCCAGCCAGGATCATGAAAACCCTCATGTGCTTCTGATGGCACTATGTCCATGATAGATAATGTCACTTCTGATCACATGTCCTAGTTATCATGTGGGATGTATCCTCTTCCCCGTTCCTCGAAGCTTGATAGCACTTGGTATTTTTTTTTCATAAATTGGGACACTGTGGTCCACTGTACAAATGCATGTAGCTCTCAATCTAGCACTTAATCATCTCCTGAGAGAGCAACCCAGTGTTTGACATAATATGGTATGGCAGTGGGAAAGGCTACTATGAATTCAGAGGCACCATGCAAAGCCTTCGGAAGTCAGAAGAAAACCTGGAAAGAGTCAAATATTGACTCTGCCATGTTGTACTACAGGGAGATATCAGACAACACTAAGCCCTGACATCCCGGTACACAAGGGATCCCTGACTACTACTTTGGAGGCTTAATCTGCTAAAGTTGATGACCAGACCCAAGCAAGTGATAGCAGCTATGTAAATTGTAACTTCCTCCCAAACCAATCCTTCTCTAGGACCCCACACCACATTTCAGTCCAATTCTCACAGTCTCAAGGGCTATGTTTTGGTATGTTCAGCATTCCTAGACTTTCAGCCATTATGATGTCCCCTAAAGTGCAACAACCTAACTGTTGTTGTTTTCCTGCTATGAAATCCCCTGCAAAGCAGCCCTTAAAGCTGATGTGGGGACTCGCCCTCCACAGCAAACCTAGGTATCTATGGCTCTTGTTGACATCTAATGTGGGATGACTCAGGGAGTCTCAGAGAGGTGAGCTGCAATCTGGTGCTCCTGGTCAGGTGTGCCACATCAACTGTGCCATCGGCATAGAGTTCACCATAGAGGCTGGGAAATATTGGTTTGACATCTTCAATGACTCTGCAGGCACACTGTCCCTGCTGCTCCGCATGGTGGTGGAGATCCTAGCTGTGTGCTAAGTGTATGGGCTAAAGAGGTAAGGAGACTCCAGAACCTGCCTGCTATAGAGGGCAGAGAATCTGTAGGGAAACATGCAGAAGAAAATCATCTTTCCTCTATGCGCATTTCAGTTTTAGATACAAGAACTGGCAGTTTAGTCTCTGCCCTCTGATCTCAGCTATCACTTACTTCCTCAGTTTACCTGTATCCAACAGTTTCTTTTTCTAAACGTTTCCTTTTTTTTTTTTTTCCTTTCCCATGTTGTATCCTGGTGTGTTTGCCTGCTAGACCTGCTCTATTTGTGGCTTTCTGGGATGGGACTCAGTCTCCAGGACTAGATTCTGTGATCTTCCACCATCAGAGCTTTTCAAGAAACCTGACTGGAGTCCAGTTTGAAAAGACAGCCCATGGACGTGTCAGTTTTTTTACCTTGTTGCCCTGGCCAGCACTGGGATATGTTTTACCTCCCCGGTGATGGGATATATTTCTGGTGCCGATATTCCTAATTAGGGCAGCCTCCAAGCCTGGGCGTTATCATATCATAGGGGTATCTTGTGAAAACTGGACGAGTGCTTGAAGATGTTTTAAGCGAGGGGGCCTGGGTTGAAGTCCAACATCTCAGACATTCCTTGGTGTTCTGGGACTACATGCTGAGAACCACTGGTGGGGTGTTTGGATTTCCAAATTTCTGCCAAGCACCAGCAGCAGCAACAGCAGCAACAAGGAACCCTGGGGAAACTCATGCCCTCCACTCACCCAGCCCTGTTGAGTGAGGTCATATAAGGGGATTCAGAGGTTGTTTGGGTGTGATCTGGGTCAAAGAGCTGTGCCATGCCTTCCTCTACCTTAGATTTTTCTGATGGTTTTGGTTTAGGTAAAAACCAGCCATTACGCTCTAAACGGCAGGCTGTCCATTGAGAAACACTCCCCACTGTCTCTTGAAGAAGAGCCATGGTCCCATGACATACTGAGTCATCTCCAGTAAGTTAGGTATTGAGAATGGTGGCTCCCCCCTTTCCCACAACCCTCGCAAGTATTCAGCCATGAAAAGGTTTGTGAACCAAAGAAAAGGCTTATAATTTGTGGCATTTCCAAACTGACTTATTTTATCCTCTACTCTTATGCACTCCCTCAGCTTATGACATTTTCAGGCTTTTAAAGATATGGTGACCAGTTTCTGGATCACCCAAGGTTAAGAAGTTTACATGGTCATCTAGAAAAAAAAATGCCAGTTTTCAGGGAGAACGGGACAGGCCAGAAGTGGATGTTTGAGATTAGAATAAAGTCAAAGAGAGGCCAGGACCTCAGCTCTTGGGGTGACTGAAGAAGGGACACAGATATATCCTAGAAATGATGTAACGCAATGGGGAGGAGGTAGGAACTCGGGAATCTTGCACTTCTGCTGGTGACCCAAACAGCAGACAGGAGGAAGCTTTGGCTCATTCAGGAGGCAGCAGCACCACCTAGTGGCTGTCAGTAACAGAAGTCTCCTTGCTCTGCCTCAGCCAGCTAACTCCAAAGGGGGGGGGGTGGAGGCAGGAGGAGGGCATGGAGAGAGACAGGTAAGACAGAATTACTCTCATAGACCTTAACTGGCATGACTCTATAGTGAGAAAACATACTGGGCAAAATGAAATTAAACATGTTCTACCCTAACATGTGCAGGATACCAAAAGAAAAGAAAATAATGTATAGAAAGTGGACATGAGGCTCAGTGGTTCAGAAAACTAGCTGGTTTTCCAGAGGACATGGGTTCTATTCTCAGCACCCACAAGGCATGCTACAGCTACCTTTAACTCAACCTTCAGAGGATTTCTCTCTCTCTGTGTGTGTGTTTGTGTCTCTCTCTCTCGGTCTGTCTGTCTCACACACATACACAAACACACACACACACACACACACGCACACACACACATGCACACACATGCATGCAAGCAAAAACACCAATGCATATAAAATATAAATTTTAAAAAGAAAATGGCAATGATGTATACAGAGTGCTCGTTGGGTAAAACTTGTATTTGCTTTTTTGAACCTTGTTTCAAGCAGTTGGCTACCTGGCACGCACAGGCTAGCTGATGTGATTATCTGAGGTTCAGCAGCTTGTTCTGCGATTGAAGTCCATTACACATCAAGATAGAATAAGGTTCACAGTGTATACAGACACCATTAGTCTAATTTTTGCATATTTCAGTCAAACTACATTTGATTGAATAAAATTACCATGAGAAATAACTCCCTGTCTACTCCTTCTCTCTTCAGCCATAACTAATCCAATATTAACATTACAGTGACCATTTAAACCAATAATTATGTTAATCATTGAAAACACTATTGTTGTTTCTAAGTCATTGATTCCAATTGTCTTTGATGTGTTGCTTTCGGTGGTAGTCAGGGGCAGGAAAGTGAGATCAGAGTAGCCCAATAGGGAGTATTTTAACACGGACATTGTTTAGAATTGATGGCTCCTGCTAATAATAGTGAAATAATTGTCGTGTGATATCTAATATTCAGTTAAAAATCTCAGAGTCATGTTATACTTATCTGTTTCTGAAGCCTACTATTCCCACTGTGCTTACTCCACTGAGCTTATTTACATTTATGTATCGTTCAATACAAAATTGTGTTCCTATAACCAAATACCTAACGCGGTCATGAGGGAGGTACTTATTTTGCTCTCCTGAGTGAGAGGTACAATCTATCATGGTGGAGAAGGATTGTACAATTCATGACAATAGACTCATGAGCCTAACACTCTAACTATTGATGGGCAAGGAAGCCAAGAACAGACAGGAAGTGACAGCGTGCTACAAAACTTCAAGGCACTCACCCAATGGTCTACTATCTCCAGTGAGAGCCCAGCTCTGAAAGTCCACAAATTTATATGTGGTGATATATTATGTATGATTTGTCAAAGCTTGCCCGAGGATTCAAAAAGCAAAGCCAGTCAAAAGCTATTGCAATCAGCCAAAGGTGACACATACCTTTAATCCCAGCATCCATACCAGCTAGCCAGGCAGTGGTGGCACACGCTTTGGGTGGATTTCTGTGAGTTTGAAACCCCCCAGGGATACACTAGAGTGAATCAGTCTATAAGATTACCAGAGCTCATGCCTTTAATCCCAGCTCTAGAGAGGCATATAAAAAACAGAAACCCAATGTCTCAGGCTGCATTGTGAGATTTGGTCTCTAGGAACCCTGAGGAGAGGCAGCATTCTGAGGTTTGCTAGAGATCTTGCAGGGACAGGATCACCCCCTTTTAGACTGAGGTAGAAGTAAGTGCTAGTGTCTTGGCGGCTCTGCTGCTCTGACCTTCAGCTTGATGCTTGAACCCCAATATCTGTATCTGGGTTTTTATTTTTGGTGTTACAGTTACACACCTGGAAGTGTGCAGCAACACATGGAGGAGAGACCTTCCACGTCCGAACTATGGTGTTCCACTCTTGTCCCCTCTGACTCACACGAGTATCTGGTGTCTATTAATCATCTGCAGGCTGTCCAGGGCATGGGCCAGGTCTTTATCGTCTACACTGAGGCCATTAGAAGCATGGAAGTGTCCCAGCTGTGGTCAGTTCTCTACTTCTTCATGCTGCTGATGATGCTGGGTATGGGGATCCTGCTTGGACACACAGTGGCCATGCTCACCCATCTGACAGACAGCAAGGTCTTCTCCAGCTACCAACCCAAGGCGGCCATTGCAGGTGAGGACACCAGGCAGTGGAGGCTGGGCAACTATGGATGGCAAAATGCAAGACAATCAGTGGAGGGGTCTTATTAGGGGCCACGTGCTGCTAAGACAACCCCAGAGGGGCTGCAGGGATGTAGCTGTGCTCCTGCAATGGTGATACTCAGCTCCACTTGGATCAGTTTTTCTAGGAGCTGTATGCACATGCAATATGCACCACAGAGACCCATTTTTTATTTCACCACCTTGCCACCCAGCCAGGATCATGAAAGCCCTCATGTGCCTCTGATGGCACTATGTCCATGATAGATAATGTCACTTCTGATCACATGTCCTAGTTATCATGTGGGAAGTATCCTCTTCCCCGTTCCTCGAAGCTTGATAGCACTTGGTATTTTTTTTCATAAATTGGGATACTGTGGTCCACTGTACAAATGCATGTAGCTTTCAATCCAGCACTTAATCATCTCCTGAGGGAGCAACCCGGTGTTTGACATAATATGGTATGGCAGTGGGAAGGGCTACTATGAATTCAGAGTCACCATGCAAAGCCTTGGGAAGTCAGACGAAAACCTGGAAAGAGTCAAATATTGACTCTGCCATGTTGTACTACAGGGAGATATCAGACAACACTAAGCCCTGACATCCCGGTATACAAGGGATCCCTGACTACTACTTTGGAGGCTTAATCTGCTAAGGTTGATGACCAGACCCAAGCAAGTGATAGCAGCTATGTAAATTGTAATTTCCTCCCAAACCAATCCTTCTCTAGGACCCCACACCACATTTCAGTCCAATTCTCACAGTCTCAAGGTCTATGTTTTGGTATGTTCAGCATTCCTAGACTTTCAGCCATTATGATGTCCCCTAAAGTGCAACAACCTAACTGTTGTTGTTTTCCTGCTATGAAATCCCCTGCAAAGCAGCCCTTAAAGCTGATGTGGGGACTCAGCCCTCCCACAGCAAACCTAGGTATCTATGGCTCTTGTTGACATCTAATGTGGGATGACTCAGGGAGTCTCAGAGAGATGAGCTGCAATCTGGTGCTCCTGGTCAAGTGTGCCACATCAACTGTGCCATCGGCATAGAGTTCACCATAGAGGCTGGGAAATACTGGTTTGACATCTTCAATGACACTGCAGGCACGCTGTCCCTGCTGCTCCGCATCGTGGTGGAGATCCTAGCTGTGTGCTAAGTTTATGGGCTAAAGAGGTAAGGAGACTCCAGAACCTGCCTGCTATAGAGGGCAGAGAATCTGTAGGGAAACATCCAGAAGAAAATCATCTTTCCTCTATGCGCATTTCAGTTTTAGATACCAGAACTGGCAGTTTAGTCTCTGCCCTCTGATCTCAGCTATCACTTACTTCCTCAGTTTACCTGTATCCAACAGTTTCTTTTTCTAAACGTTTCCTTTTTTTTTTCCTTTCCCATGTTGTATCCTGGTGTGTTTGCCTGCTAGCCCTGCTCTATTTGTGGCTTTCTGGGATGGGACTCAGTCTCCAGGACTAGATTCTGTGATCTTCCACCATCAGAGCTTTTCAAGAAACCTGACTGGAGTCCAGTTTGAAAAGACAGCCCATGGACGTGTCAGTTTTTTTACCTTGTTGCCCTGGCCAGCACTGGGATATGTTTTACCTCCCCGGTGATGGGATATATTTCTGGGGCCGATATTCCTAATTAGGGCAGCCTCCAAGCCTGGGCGTTATCATATCATAGGGGTATCTTGTGAAAACTGGACGAGTGCTTGAAGATGTTTTAAGCGAGGGGGCCTGGGTTGAAGTCCAACATCTCAGACATTCCTTGGTGTTCTGGGACTACATGCTGAGAACCACTGGTGGGGTGTTTGGATTTCCAAATTTCTGCCAAGCACCAGCAGCAGCAACAGCAGCAACAAGGAACCCTGGGGAAACTCATGCCCTCCACTCACCCAGCCCTGTTGAGTGAGGTCATATAAGGGGATTCAGAGGTTGTTTGGGTGTGATCTGGGTCAAAGAGCTGTGCCATGCCTTCCTCTACCTTAGATTTTTCTGATGGTTTTGGTTTAGGTAAAAACCAGCCATGACGCTCCCCACTGTCTCTTGAAGAAGAGCCAGGGTCCCATGACATACTGAGTCATCTCCAGTAAGTTAGGTATTGAGAATGTTGGCTCCCCCCTTTCCCACAACCCTCGCAAGTATTCTGCCATGAAAAGGTTTGTGAACCAAAGAAAAGGCTTATAATTTGTGGCATTTCCAAACTGACTTATTTTATCCTCTACTCTTATGCACTCCCTCAGCTTATGACATTTTCAAGCTTTAAAAGATATGGTGACCAGTTTCTGGATCACCCAAGGTTAAGAAGTTTAAATGGTCATCTAGGAAAAAATGCCAGTTTTCAGGGAGAACGGGACAGGCCAGGAAGTGGATGTTTCAGATTAGAATAAAGTCAAAGAGAGGCCAGGACCTCAGCTCTTGGGGTGACTGAAGAAGGGACACAGATATATCCTAGAAGTGATGTAAAGCAATGGGGAGGAGGTAGGAACTCAGGGAATCTTGCACTTCTGCTGGTGACCCAAACAGCAGACAGGAGGAAGCTTTGGCTCATTCAGGAGGCAACAGCACCACCTAGTGGCTGTCAGTAACAAAAGTCTCCTTGCTCTGCCTCAGCCAGCTAACTCCAAAGGGGAGGGGGTGGAGGGAGGAGGAGGGCATGGAGAGAGACAGGTAAGACAGAATTACTCTCATAGACCTTAATTGGCTTGACTCTATAGTTAGAAAACATACTGGGCAAAATGAAATTAAACATGTTCTACCCTAACATGTGCAGGATACCACAAGAAAAGAAAATAATGTACAGAAAGTGGACATGAGGCTCAGTGGTTCAGAAAACTAGCTGCTTTTCCAGAGGACATGGGTTCTATTCTCAGCACCCACAAGGCATGCTACAGCTACCTTTAACTCAACCTTCAGAGCATTTCTCTCTCTCTCTCTCTCTCTCTCTCTCTCTCTCTCTCTCTCTCTCTCTCTGTGTGTGTGTGTGTGTGTCTCTCTCTCTGTCGGTCTGTCTCACACACATACACAAACACACACAACACACACGCACGTGCGCGCACACACACACATGCATGTAAGCAAAACACCAATACATATGAAATAAAATTTTAAAAAGAAAATGGCAATGATGTATACAGAGTGCTCGTTGGGTAAAACTTGTATTTGCTTTTTTGAACCTTGTTTCAAGCAGTTGGCTACCTGGCACGCACAGGCTAGCTGATGTGATTATCTGAGATTCAGCAGCTTGTTCTACGATTGAAGTCCATTACACATCAAGATAGAATAAGGTTCACAGTGTATACAGACACCATTAGTCTAATTTTTGCATATTTCAGTCGAACTACATTTGATTGAATAGAATTACCATGAGAAATAACTCCCTGTCTACTCCTTCTCTCTTCAGCCATAACTAATCCAATATTAACATTACAGTGACCATTTAAACCAATAATTATGTTAATCATTGAAAACATTATTGTTGTTTCTAAGTCATTGATTCCAATTGTCTTTGATGTGTTGCTTTCGGTGGTAGTCATGGGCAGGAAAGTGAGATCAGAGTACCCCAATAGGGAGTATTTTAACACGGACATTGTTTAGAATTGATGGCTCCTGCTAATAATAGTGAAATAATTGTTGTGTGATATCTAATATTCAGTTAAAAATCTCAGAGTCATGTTATACTTATCTGTTTCTGAAGCCTACTATTCCCACTGTGCTTACTCCACTGAGCTTATTTACATTTATGTATCGTTCAATAAAAAATTGTGTTGCTATAACCAAATACCTAACGCGGTCATGAGGGAGGTACTTATTTTGCTCTCCTGAGTGAGAGGTACAATCTATCATGGTGGAGAAGGATTGTACAATTCATGACAATAGACTCATGAGCCTAAGACTCTAACTATTGATGGGCAAGGAAGCCAAGAACAGACAGGAAGTGACAGCGGGCTACAAAACTTCAAGGCACTCACCCAATGGTCTACTATCTCCAGTGAGAGCCCAGCTCTGAAAGTCCACAAATTTATATGTGGTGATATATTATGTATGATTTGTCAAAGCTTGCCCGAGGATTCAAAAAGCAAAGCCAGTCAAAAGCTATTGCAATCAGCCAAAGGTGACACATACCTTTAATCCCAGCATCCATACCAGCTAGCCAGGCAGTGGTGGCACACGCTTTGGGTGGATTTCTGTGAGTTTGAAACCTCCCAGGGATACACTAGAGTGAATCAGTCTATAAGATTACCAGAGCTCATGCCTTTAATCCCAGCTCTAGAGAGGCATATAAAAAACAGAAACCCAATGTCTCAGGCTGCATTGTGAGATTTGGTCTCTAGGCACCCTGAGGAGAGGCAGCATTCTGAGGTTTGCTAGAGATCTTGCAGGGACAGGATCAACCCCTTTTAGACTGAGGTAGAAGTAAGGGCTAGTGTCTTGGCTGCTTTGCTGCTCTGACCTTCAGCTTGATGCTTGAACCCCAATATCTGTCTCTGGGTTTTTATTTTTGGTGTTACAGTTACACACCTGGAAGTGTGCAGCAACACATGGAGGAGAGACCTTCCACGTCCGAACTATGGTGTTCCACTCTTGTCCCCTCTGACTCACACGAGTATCTGGTGTCTATTAATCATCTGCAGGCTGTCCAGGGCATGGGCCTGGTCTTTATCGTCTACACTGAGGCCATTAGAAGCAAGGAAGTGTCCCAGCTGTGGTCAGTTCTCTACTTCTTCATGCTGCTGATGATGCTGGTATGGGGATCCTGCTTGGACACACAGTGGCCATGCTCACCCATCTGACAGACAGCAAGGTCTTCTCCAGCTACCAACCCAAGGCGGCCATTGCAGGTGAGGACACCAGGCAGTGGATGCTTGGCAACTATGGATGGCAAAATGCAAGACAATCAGTGGAGGGGTCTTATTAGGGGCCACGTGCTGCTAAGACAACCCCAGAGGGGCTGCAGGGATGTAGCTGTGCTATGGTATTATGGTTATGGTTAGTGTTATGGTTAGGTGGAGGGTTCAGAGTAGGGATGGTTAGGGTTAGCTTTAACGTGGGTGATAATGTGAGGTTTAGGGTTTGTGTTATGTTAGTGTTAGACTTAGTGTTAGATTACAGTTTGGTTAGAGTCACGGATTGGTTTAGTGTTTGTCCTAGCTTATGGTTATGCTTAGGGTTATCGTCAGTGTTAGCGTTAGGTTAGCGTTGGTGTTAGGTTAACGTTCGTCTTAATTTTAGGTTTAGTGTTATGTTTTGGCTGTGTGAAACATTTAGTTAGTGGTAGCATTATTGTTATGTTACGGTTAGAGTTAGGTTAGGGTTAGGTTTACAGTTTTTGTTAGGGTTAAATTTCAGTTTGATGTTAGTGTTAATGTTAGTTTAGGTTAGGGTTCGTGTTAGTATTTTGTTTTAATTGCAATACGTAAAGTGATACTGTTAATGCTAGTGTAATGGATAGTTCAGGGTCAGTTTAAGTGATAGTGGTATGTCTAGATTTATAGTGTTAGTTTTAGGTATAGGGTTAGTGGTTAAGATTATGGTAAGAATAAGGGTTATTGTTAAGTGTAGGGTTGGTTTATCGCCGTGGTTACACTATCTCTTAAGGTTATGGTTAGTTATATGGTTAGGGTTAGCTTTAGCATTATGGTGACCGTTAGTTTAGTATTTGGGTTAGGGTTTAGGTTAGGGTTAGGCTTCTTGTTATGGTTACCGTTCGATTTTGTTAGGGTTACAGTTAGTATTAGGGGTAGTGTTTCTTAGTTCGTTTAGAGGGATAAGGTCAAAGTTTGCATTGGTTTAGTAGTATGGTCAGATCAAGTGATACGGTTATGCTTTGTGTTAGGGTTAGGTTTATTATTAGTGTTAGTTTTAGTGTTAACTTTAGGTTAGGCCTAGGGTTAGAGTTAAGGTTATTGTTGGGTTATGGGTTCTGTGCTACTTTAGCTGTTATTATTAGTGGTAGGGTTAGGTTTCAGGTTTTTTTTAGAGGTAAATTTAGGTTATAGTTTAGTTAGTGTTAATGTTATCGTTAGGGTTAGTGGTTAGAATGAGTGTTCTCTTTAGTGTTTGTGTTAGCACTATGTTTAGAGTTAGTGTTATGGTTAGGGTTAGTTTTATGGATTGGAATAGGTTTAGGTTAGGCTTATGATATGCTTAGGATTAGGGTTAATATTCGGGTTAGCGTTAGTGTTATGGTTATGGTTATTGTTATGGTTAGGAGGAGGGTTCAGAATAGGGATTGCTTAGTGTTATCGTTAGGGTTGGTGATAATGTGAGGTTTTGGGTATGAGTTTGTGTTAGTGTTAGTCTTAGCATTAGATTGTGGTTTGCTTAGAGTCACGGTTATGGTAAGTGCATGTGTTAGGTTTGGGTTAGGCTTAGGGTTCAGTGTTAGTGTTAGGATTGGTGTTAGGTAAAGGTTTGGGTTAGTTTTAGTTTTTGTGTTGGGTTTTGGCTGGGCATTACATTTAGTTAGTTGTAGTATTATGGTTACTTTTAGGGTTAGGATTAGCTTAGGGTTGGGGTTAGTGTTTATGTTAGGGTTAAGTTTCAGGGTTAGGTTAGGGTTAGTGTCAAGGATTGGAATAGTTTTAGGTTAAGGTTATGTTATGCTTAGGTTTAGTCTTAATATTAGTGTTAAGGTTAGTGTTATGGTTATGGTTAGTGTTACGGTTCGGTGGAGGGTTCAGATTAGGGATTGTTAGGGTTAGCTTTAAGGTTGGTGATCATGTGAGGTTTATGGTTTTAGTTGTGTTAGTGTTAGTCATAGTGATAGATTACGTTAGAGTCACGTTAGATTTGGTTAGAGTCACGGTTTGGGTTAGTGTTTGTCTTAGGTAATGGTTATGCTTAGGGTTATCGTCAGTGTTAGCTTTAGGTTAGGGTTGGTGTTAGGTTAACGTTCGTGTCAGTTTTAGATTTAGTGTTGGGTGTTGGCTGTGCGATACATTTAGTAGGTGGTAGCATTATTGTTATGTTTAGGGTTAGAGATAGGTTAGGGTTAGATTTACAGTTTTTGTTAGGGTTAACTTTCAGGTTGATGTTAGTCTTAATGTTAGTTTAGGTTAGGGTTAGTGTTAGTGTTTTTGCTTTAGTGTGCATTACGTATATTGATGCTGTTAATGCTAGGGGAATAGATAGTTCAGGGTCAGTTTAAGTGATAGTGGTATGTCTAGATTTTACTGTTAGTTTTAGGGTTAGGGTTAGTGCTTACGATTATGGTAAGCGTTAGGGTTAGTGGTAGGTGTAGGGTTGGGTTTAGCGCGTGGTTTCACTTTCTGTTAGGTTTATGGCTAGTTTTATGTATAGGGTTAGGTTTAGCATTATGGTGAGCGTTACTTTAGGATTTGGGTTAGGGTTAAGGTTAGGGTTAGGCTTCGTGCTAGGGTTAGTGTGACGTTTATGACAGGGTTACAGTCAGTGTTAGTGGTAGCGTTTGTTAGTGGGTTTGGGGTTACGGTTAGAGTTTGCATTAGTTTTTGTCGTATGGTCAGGGCAAGTGATACGGTTACGCTTTGTGTTAGCGTTAGGTTAGTATTATGTATATTATTAGTGTTAGTGTTAGTGTTAAGTTTAGGTTAGGCTTAGGGTTAGGGTTAAGGTTATCGTTGGGTTTTGGGTGTATGTTACTTTAGCGTTAATGTTAGGTTTCAGGTTTTTCTTTTAGAGTTAAAGTGGGGTTTATAGTTTAGTTAGTGTTAATGTTATCATTAGGGTTAGTGGTTAGAATGAGTGTTCTGTTTAGTGTTTGTGTTAGCACTATGTTTAGAGTTAGTGTTATGGTTAGGGTTAGTTTTATGGATTGGAATAGGTTTAGGTTAGGCTTATGATATGTGTAGGATTAGGGTTAATATTCGTGGTAGCGCCAGTGTTATGGTTATGGTTATTGTTATGGTTAGGAGGAGGGTTCAGAATAGGGATTGCTTAGTGTTAGCGTTAGGGATGGTGATAATGTGAGGTTTTGGGTTTGAGTTTGTGTTAGTGTTAGTCTTAGCATTAGATTGTGGTTTGCTTAGAGTCACGGTCATGGTAAGTGCATGTGTTAGGTTTGGGTTAGGCTTACGGTGTCAGTGTTAGTGTTAGGTTAGGATTGGTGTTAGGTTAAGATTTGGGTTAGTTTTAGTTTTCGTGTTGGGCTTTGCCTGGCGTTACATTTAGTTAGTTGTAATATTAGTGTTACTTTTAGGGTTAGGATTAGCTTAGGGTTGGGGTTAGTGTTTATGTTAGGGTTAAGTTTCAGGGGTAATGTTAGGGTTAATGTAACTTTAGGTTAGGGTTAGTGTCATGGATTGGAATAGGTTTAGGTTAAGGTTATGTTATGCTTAGCTTTAGTCTTAATATTAGTGTTAGGGTTAGTGTTATTGTTATGGTTAGTGTTATGGTTAGGTGGAGGGTTCAGATTAGGGATTGTTAGGGTTAGCTTTAAGGTTGGTGATCATGTGAGGTTTAGGGGTTTGAGTTGTGTTAGTGTTAGTCATAGTGTTAGATTACTTTAGAGTCACCTTAGATTTGATTAGAGTCACGGTTTCGGTTAGTGTTTTTCTTAGGTTATGGTTATGCTTAGGTTTATCGTCAGGTTAGCGTTAGGTTAGGGTTGGTGTTAGGTTAACGTTCGTGTCAGTTTTCGGTTTAGTGTTGGGTTTTGGCTGTGCGATACATTTACTTAGTGGGAGCATTATTGTCATGTTTAGGGTTAGAGTTAGGTTAGGGTTAGGTTTACAGTTTTTGTTAGGGTTAACTTTCAGGTTGATGTTAGTGTTAATGTTAGTTTAGGTTAGGGTTAGTGTTAGTGTTTTGCTTTTAGTTTGCATTACGTATATTGATGCTGGTAATGCTAGGGGAATGGATAGTTCAGGGGTGTGGTGGTGTTTTTACTGTTAGTTTTAGTGTTAGGGTTAGTGCTTATGATTATGGTAAGCGTTAGGGTTAGTGGTAGGTGTAGGGTTGGGTTTAGCACTGTGGTTTCACTTTCTGTTAGGTTTATGGCTAGTTTTATGGTTAGGGTTAGGTTGAGCATTATGGTGAGCGTTACTTTAGGATTTGGGTTAGGGTTAACGTTAGGGTTAGGCTTCGTGCTAGGGTTAGTGTGAGGTTTATGACAGTGTTACAGTCAGTGTTAGGGGTAGCGTTTGTTAGTGGGTTTCGGGTTACGGTTAGAGTTTGCATTAGTTTTTGTCGTATGGTCAGGGCAAGTGATACGTTTAGGCTTTGTGTTAGGGTTAGGTTAGTATTACGTATATTATTAGTGTTAGTGTTAGTGTTAAGATTAGGTTAGGCTTAGGGTTAGGGTTAAGGTTATCGTTGGTTTTGGGTGTGTGATACTTTAGCGCTAATGTTAGGTTTCAGGTTTTTTTTTAGAGTTAAAGTGGGGTTTATAGTTTAGTTAGTGTTAATGTTATCATTAGGGTTAGTGGTTAGAATGAGTGTTATGTTTAGTGTTTGTGTTAGCACTATGTTTAGAGTTAGTGTTATGGTTAGGGTTAGTTTTATGGATTGGAATAGGTTTAGGTTAGGCTTATGATATGCTTAGGATTAGGGTTAATATTCGTGTTAGCGTCAGTGTTATGGTTATGGTTATTGTTATGGTTAGGAGGAGGGTTCAGAATAGGGATTGCTTAGTGTTAGCGTTAGGGTTGGTGATAATGTGAGGTTTTGGGTTTGAGTTTGTGTTAGTGTTAGCTTAGCATTAGATTGTGGTTTGCTTAGAGTCACGGTCATGGTAAGTGCATGTGTTAGGTTTGGGTTAGGCTTAGGGTCAGTGTTAATGTTAGGTTAGCATTGGTGTTAGGTTAAGGTTTGGGTTAGTTTTAGTTTTCGTGTTGGGTTTTGCCTGGTGTTACATTTAGTTAGTTGTAATATTATGGTTACTTTTAGGGTTAGGATTAGCTTAGGGTTGGGGTTAGTGTTTATGTTAGGGTTAAGTTTCAGGGGTAATGTTAGGGTTAATGTAACTTTAGGTTAGGGTTAGTGTCATGGATTGGAATAGGTTTAGGTTAAGGTTATGTTATGCTTAGCTTTAGTCTTAATATTTGTGTTAGGGTTAGTGTTATGGTTATGGTTAGTGTTACGGTTAGGTGGAGGGTTCAGATTAGGGATTGTTAGGGTTAGCTTTAAGGTTGGTGATCATGTGAGGTTTAGGGTTTGAGTTGTGTTAGTGTTAGTCATAGTGTTAGATTACGTTAGAGTCACGTTAGATTTGGTTAGAGTCACGGTTTGGGTTAGTGTTTGTCTTAGTTTATGGTTATGCTTAGGGTTATCTTCAGGTTAACGTTAGGTTAGGGTTGGTGTTAGGTTAACGTTCGTGTCAGTTTTAGGTTTATTGTTGGGTTTTGGCTGTGCGATACATTTAGTTAGTGGTAGCATTATTGCTATGTTTAGGGTTAGAGTTAGGTTAGGGTTAGGTTTACAGTTTTTGTTAGGTTAACTTTCAGGTTGATGTTAGTGTTAATGTTAATTTAGGTTAGGGTTAGAGTTAGTGTTTTGCTTTAGTGTGCATTACGTATATTGATGCTGTTAATGCTAGGGGAATGGATAGTTCAGGGTCTGTTTAAGTGATAGTGGTATGTCTAGATTTTACTGTTAGTTTTAGGGTTAGGGTTAGTGCTTATGATTATGGTAAGCGTTAGGGTTAGTGGTAGGTGTAGGGTTGGGTTTAGCGCCGTGGTTTCACTTTCTGTTAGGTTTATGGCTAGTTTTATGGTTAGGGTTAGGTTTAGCATTATGGTGAGCGTTACTTTAGCATTTGGGTTAGGGTTAAGGTTAGGGTTAGGCTTCGTGCTAGGGTTAGTGTGAGGTTTATGACAGTGTTACAGTCAGTGTTAGGGGTAGCGTTTGTTAGTGGGTTTAGGGTTACGGTTAGAATTTGCATTAGTTTTTGTCGTATGGTCAGGGCAAGTGATACGGTTACGGTTTGTGTTAGGGTTAGGTTAGTATTACGTTTATTATTAGTGTTAGTTTTAGTGTTAAGATTAGGTTAGGCTTAGGGTTAGGGTTAAGGTTATCGTTGGGTTTGGGTGTGTGTTACTTTAGCGTTAATGTTACGTTTCAGGTTTTTTTTTAGAGTTTAAGTGGGGTTTATAGTTTACTTGGTGTTAATCTTATCGTTAGGTTTAGTGGTTAAAATGAGTGTTCTGTTTAGTGTTTGTGTTAGCACTATGTTTAGAGTTAGTGTTATGGTTAGGGTTAGTTTTATGGATTGGAATAGGTTTAGGTTAGGCTTATGATATGTGTAGGATTAGGGTTAATATTCGTGGTAGCATCAGTGTTATGGTTATGGTTATTGTTATGGTTAGGAGGAGGGTTCAGAATAGGGATTGCTTAGTGTTAGCGTTAGGGCTGGTGATAATGTGAGGTTTTGGGTTTGAGTTTGTGTTAGTGTTAGCAGTAGATTGTGGTTTGCTTAGAGTCACGGTCATGGTAAGTGCATGTGTTAGGTTTGGGTTAGGCTTAGGGTCAGTGTTAATGTTAGGTTAGCATTGGTGTTAGGTTAAGGTTTGGGTTAGTTTTAGTTTTCGTGTTGGGTTTTGCCTGGTGTTACATTTAGTTAGTTGTAATATTATGGTTACTTTTAGGGTTAGGATTAGCTTAGGGTTGGGGTTAGTGTTCATGTTAGGGTTAAGTTTCAGGGGTAATGTTAGGGTTGATGTAACTTTAGGTTAGGGTTAGTGTCATGGATTGGAATAGGTTTAGGTTAAGGTTATGTTATGCTTAGGTTTAGTGTTAATATTAGTGTTAGGGTTAGTGTTATGGTTATGGTTAGTGTTACGGTTAGGTGGAGGGTTCAGATTAGGGATTGTTAGGGTAGCTTTAAGGTTGGTGATCATGTGAGGTTTAGGGTTTGAGTTGTATTCGTGTTAGTCATAGTGTTAGATTACGTTAGAGTCACGTTAGATTTGGTTAGAGTCACGGTTTGGGTTAGTGTTTTTCTTAGTTTATGGTTATGCTTAGGGTTATCTTCAGGTTAACGTTAGGTTAGGGTTGGTGTTAGGTTAACATTCGTGTCAGTTTTAGGTTTGTATTTTTCAATAATTAAATATGAGATGGTTACATTTAATTCTCTTTATGTATACTTATTTGTTTTGAGGCAGGGTCTTGCTTTGTAGCCAAGACCACTTGAAGGTATTAGCAGTCATCTGTCCATACTTCCAAGTGCTGCAATTATAAACTTGCATAGAGAAATGTGAGGCATTGGTGTTTGTTTGACAGACGGGGTAAGGAAACATTGAATAAATTGATTAATTTGAAAACTGCTTCAATTATAAACTTGCACTACACATAGCTACCTAAATGCATGGGGCTTTTTTTGTTTTTTTGTTTTTTTGTTTTTTTTTTTGCATATAGAGTATTTTTTTATTTAATTTTATATAACAAAGTCCAATTAAATGAAAACAAACATTTATACACAATATTTGGGAATTTGGGCGTCGTTCTTTCCAAACTACTTCCTGCTGGTAAGGGGCGCTGTCTTGGGGGATTTGAAGAAGATTCAGATATCCTAGCTGTAGTCTGTAGGGCTGTTTTGTCCAGCTGTTTGGAATGTAGGATCAGCCTGTACTCTGTTTCAGGCGGTCTGGTGTGATCAAACCACATTAGTCTGGAAGGAATCCACATCTTTTCATTTTCTGTGGAAACAAAAATAGAAATACTTTTCCCCAGTAACTTGTTCTTCAACTTAAATTTTGGAGTCAAAGCATTTTTTTTTATTATTATTATTTTACATGTAGATCCCAGTTCCCTCTCCCTCCCTTGCTCCCTCCCCCCCAAGCCCTCCCTCCATCCTTCCCTCCCTTTTGCCCTCTCTACCCTCTCGCATGGGACTTTTTTGTAAAAGTAAAAAATTATATATGTTTAGGCTTATATTTTGTCATGTTCAAAAAACAGCTGGTAGTTTTCTAAGACAGAGGAATATGTTGTCAGTTTAGCATTGCAAATGGAAAGCATTCTAGTTGGAGGAGGGATATATATGACAAATGTGGAAGGCAGTTACCCTATCACCCTGCTTACAATTTTTTTCTTTTGTTTTACAGAGCATAATAATATTTTAACTTCAGAGAAATGGGAGGCATTGGTGTTTGTTTGAAGGAGGGGTAAGGAAACATTGAATAAATTGATTAATTTGAAAACTGCTTCCCTCAAAGCCATGAAAACCTCAATTCACTCCTCACAATTCTTGAAAATTTATCCAGATTGCTGGGTTGTGGATTATGCCTTTAACACCAGTACTTTGGAAGCAGAGTCAGAGGCAGAAAGATCTTCAAAGGCCAGCCTGTTCTACAGAGTAAGTTTCAAGACAGCCAGGGCATCATATAGGAACCTTGTCTCGAGTGAAAAAACATAATGTTTGCATATACTTCTAACTTCAACATTGAGAGGCAGAGATAGGTGGACTGAGAAACTCCATCTCCAAAATACGTAAAAATAAGACAGCAGCTTAAGATACATTGTTCAATTGCATTCCTTTTCTGCTCTTGAATAAGAGCAGGTTTCAGTTTCTAGCCCATGTGGTGGACTATAACTGTACTGAACTGCTATTCCAGGGAAACCAGCACTGACTTGTGACTTCAGTGGTCACCAGATTCACAAGCAACACACTTAAATACATGAAGGAAAGAATCTCATAGTCTTGTAAGTTAGGCTTTATATCAAATACCCAGGTAGACAGTATCACCCCAAACTTGATTTCTGTCCTCCATTCCTTCTTCATATATATGTCTGATCTACCATCCACCACCAGAGAATAAATGGGTACATAAGAGCCGAGTATATGTAGTGATACAAATAGTTGTTACCAGACAAATTTAAAACTTTGTGGCTCCTTTAATGATCAAACCTGTGTACCACTCAGCCATCCAGGATGATTCTGAAAATATGGGACACTAGGGAGAGCTGAATGATAATGTTGAGGTATCTCATGTTCCATTACTAGTAAAGTAGAATCATACCACCCATGTCTGTAAATGGAATAATACCAATAGTCAGACTGCCTTTCAAAGGTAAGGATAATTGATTCTTCAAGAAGACCATGACATTAGACCATTTTCCTTAAGTGAATATGATTGATGTAGATGTGCTACATGAAAAATCCTTTTTTTTTCTTAAACACTCAAGTTCACTCATGTGAATTTAGGCACATGAGAACCTTTGGAGTATACTAATCACATCTGTTTTCTCTGAATATAAGGCAGTTTTTAAACAATGATTAGTGAAACTATATTTTTACAATATATATAAATAATATTCACTCTACTTCATTCTTTATCCACCAGGAATGGGGCAGGATCTACTGTATTCATAGTAATGGGAAAAGAGGTGATCATGGGAATATTAGTGTAAGTATTGTGTAATTTGAGTACTGTATTGACAGTGAAAAACTGGCTGTGTTTATACTTGCAATATAGATTGTGCTGAGTACATATTGCTTTTGTCCCATTTGTGGGGATGGAATTTCATTAAGATTGTTGTTAACTTGGAGCAGGGCAATAATTCAGGTGTGTTTTACTACAGTATAAATTGGAGCAATCTGTATTTACTACCAAAGATATTACACGCAGGGCTATAAGTCAGGAATATTTTACTACAGTAGGAATTGTAAAAGGGAGTTGAGCATGGTGACTGATACCTGTAATCTTAACCTGAAAAGGAGGTTGGAGTATCGGGACTCTAGTTATTTTTTTACCACATAGGAGAAGTCAAGCACGAAACAAAGTCATAATTGTTCTTTCTTGCTAGAAGTATTAGGTGATCCTTTTTTCATTTTTTTCTGTTTGGCATAACCTACATTTTTGGCAGTTTATCTCTGTGTAATAGCTCTGCCCATCTTAGCCCATAGTTTGTATTCAAGGGTGGTCTCCAACTCACAGATAACCACTGCACTTCTGTCTCCCAAGTGCTACAATTAAAAAATTGTGACACCACCCGAGGCTTAAACTGCCTTGTATGTCAATTTAACCATTTGGCATTCCTATTATTTTGTAGTTCCATTACCATCCTTGCACCTTACTATAATCATATCTGGTTTCATTAAAAAAAAAAAACAGACAAGTGTCCATTAACTAGAAAAGAATTGTACACTCATGTAGAATTCCTCAAAAAATGTAAAACAGACAGAATTCATAAACATAAACTACTCTTATAACAATATGAAGAACTATGTAAACTTCTTCATAGGCCTATATATGATTCGCATATCACCTCTGACCCCACCGTAGAGAAGCTGAACCTGTTCCAACAACATGTGGCAACTTTGAGGCAATCAAAGGTATGCTGCTGCATTCATTCCCGCATGAAATTTCATTGGACTTTTATGTATCTCATAACAATTTTGATTGTTTTAAGAATTTAGGAATTAACAGTTTGTCAATATTAATAACAAATCATATTGTGTATGAGAAAATTGGAACTAACTTCAGATTCAAGTTTTGAAAAAGATGGAATGTGTCAATTTCAAAGTGTATTTTCTGTGTCATTGCAGAGTATCGTGGCACTACATACATTGCTTTTGCAGGTAATATGTGTTCAGATTATGCAGTATCAATTCACTTGTATTTATCAATTTGAAAAACCTGACAGCTTTTGCCTTAATTCTAAATAAGGAGCCAGTTTGTATTAAGGGATGCTGAGGTAGGCATCACTTCAGTTTTAGACTAGCCTTGTACACAAAGTGAGTTTGGGGTCAGGCAGGGCTACACAGGGAAACCCTTTCTCGAGTAAACAAACAGAAAAGGCACATACAGGGATAGAATAGGTGAAGACAACCAACCACAATACAATATGGGATATATCTGTTTGTTTACTGTGTGTGTGTGTATGTGTGTGTGTGTGTGGGTGGGTGTGGGTGTGG
The DNA here is from genome assembly GCF_943737965.1 of Phodopus roborovskii. NCBI lineage: Eukaryota > Metazoa > Chordata > Mammalia > Rodentia > Cricetidae > Phodopus > Phodopus roborovskii. The sequence continues at coordinate 211,435 of NW_026126950.1, read as the reverse complement.
GTGTGGGTGTTTGTGTTTATTTATGGGGAGAGAGAGGCAGAAGCACAGACAGACAGAGACAGTGCAATAGAGAGATCACATGTCAAAGTCAATTCAATCCCAATTGTCCATCTTATTTATCAGGTTCACATTTATGAAGGTAAACTTTTCTGCCACTGAGACTTACAGATCTCTCTCACCTTTCCAGTGCTATTATGTAGTTGGACTTTCTTGTCAGATTTTCTTGGAATATTCCATCCCCCAAATAATGACACAGACATTTCTAAATTATGAATGATTGACGTTTAACCTAACCTTGTTCCCAACAATTTCCTATACCTTAACAAATGTCTATTAGCCTGTTGTCTATTATTCTGTATTTGCAGCTCCCTCTTTGTCTTCCTGGCATGGGTCCAGGCCTAGATTCATTCCCCTGAGTTTTTCTCTCAGCCCAGCAATCCTGCCTAACCATTCCTTTTGAGCAATTGGCCGTTTAACTTTTTATTAAACCAATTAAGTGTCTTAGGCAGTCAAGGTAAAAGGCACCCTAATTTCACATAATGATCAAATGTCCCACAAGTTTAACTTTTAATCATCCCCTTCTAGATTTAGCATTTTGCTTGATCTCTGGTCCTTCGTGTTTGTAATTTATTGACTGAGATATCTACTCAGGCCCTATTTTTCTTTGTTGGTAAGAGAGGCTGAACTTAAATCTCTTAGTATCAGGAATTCTAGACACTAGCCAATAACCCCTAATTATAGCCCATAATTTACTACTTTTTAATTTAGAAACAAAATCGACCTCAATTTTGTGTGAATAAGAAATGTAATAAAAATTAATTATTGTCTCAGAATGCATAGCACTAGCCATTTTAACTAAACTAATGCTTATTTATGTTAACAATATAAAATTTTATTCCTGAGATGATCATGGTGTTTCATGCCTTTGAACCCAGGACTCAGGAGCCAAAAGCATGAATCTCAATGAATTCCAGGCCAGTCACAGATACATAATGAGGCCCTTTCTTAAAAACACAACAATGGAAGAGACAGAAGACTAAAAGTTGAAGCACACTGACTGTACTTACAGAGGATTTGAGTTAACTCCCACCAACCAGATGGTAGCTCACGACCATCTACAATCAGATCTGTTGCCTTCTTCTTTTCTACCAGCAGACATTCAAGTAGGGTACTATATATGACAAAATAACTTTTAAAAATGAAATAAAATGTCCTACTGGTTACTTGAAACCCATCACTGGGCCTCTGCTAGAGTTCCCTCAGCTAAAGACCGCCAAATACTTGTTAGATCCCCATATCCTCTTGGGAACATCCTGAGTCCATGCATGCCGGATATTTTTTAAAATTAGTTCATGATTTTTTACCTGTAGATCCTTGTTCCCTATATCTCCCTCAATTCCTTCCCTTCCTCTTATCATCTGTTGCCCCCTCACATTCACCCTGACCACCCTGCCATCCTATTCACCCACAATCAACACATAGGGCTAGGCCATCCAAGTGGGGTCATGTATTTCTGACAGCGCATTTGAAGTGTTGATTAGAATGTCTCTTCTATGTCTAGGTTTAGGAGGTATCCCTGGATTGGGGGAATGTGTCCTCAAGGTCCTTTTGCGCACCAGGAATACATCCAGGTCCCACTGTCTGAACTCCATTAGACAGCTCACACCTTCTAGCTGATACCCATCTCAGGGGTCTGAGTCAGTTCCATGCTGGATTCACAGCTATCAGTCTGGGGTCCTATTAGCTCCTCCTTCATCAGGTCAGCTGTCTCAATGTGTTTCTGCAACTCGATCTTGTCCTCTGTCTCTCTCTGCATCTGGATTCTACTTAGACGCAGTGTTTACTTCTGGGTGTTTGCTTCTGTTTTCTACAGAGAGCAGATGAAGGCTCCATGTCACGCTCGAGTTAGTTGCTGATCTCATTTTCAGGGAAGGACAATAATGGAAGCCTTTCCACTGTTGCTCAGATTGTTAGTTGGAGTCAGTCTTGTAGGTCTCTAGATATAACTTTAGGTTCAACTTTCTCTTCAAACCAATAATGACTTGCTCTTTTATGTTCTCTCCCTCTCTACCATGTTCTACTTTTTGTGCCTGGGTTACCTCATTCATGATTAATTCTTCAAGTGCCATCCACTTCCCTGTGCATTTCAAGATTCCATTTTTTCTGTCTATTAGTAGTCCATTGTGTAGATGTGCCACAAGTTCTTTATCCATTCTTCACTTGAGAGGCATCTGGGTAGCTTCTAGGTTCTTGCTATTACAAATAATGCTGCTATACATATAATTAAACACTTGTCTCTGTTGCATGAATGTGGATAATTTGGGTATATGGCTATGAGTGGGATTGCCAGGTCCTGTGGTAAACCAATTCCCATCTTGCTGAGGAACTGCCATAGCTATCTTGAAAATGGCTGTACAAGTTTGAACTCCCAAAAGCAGTGGAGGAGAGTTCCCCTTTCTACACATCCTGTCCAGCAGTACTCAGGAGCCAAAAGCATGAATCTCAATGAATTCCAGGCCAGTCAAAATTACATAATGAGGTCTTTTCTTCAAACACAACAATGGCATGGATAGATGGCTAAAAGTTCAAGCACACTGATTGTACTTACAGAGGATATGAGTTACTTCCCACCAACCAGATGGTAGTTCACAACCATCTACAATGAGATTGTTGCCCTCTTATTTTCTACCAGGAGATATTCAAATAGGATATTACATATGATAAATAATTTTTAAATGAAACAAAACGTCCTACTGGATACTTGAAACCCATCACTGGGCCTCTGCTAGAGTTCCCTCAGCTAAAGACCACAAGATATCTGTTAGATCCACTAATCCTCTTGGGCACATTCTGAGTCCCTACATACTGAATTTTTTAAAATTATTATTGTTTATTTTACATGTCGATTCCTATCCCGCACTTGATACCCTCCCTCCCTCTTACATTCTCTCCCCCTTTACATTCACCCTGACCACCTCCCCTTCCATTCACCCCCTCTCCAATATGGGGCTATGCCATCCAGGTAGGGTCATGTATTTCTGACATTGAGAGTTCAGTTTAAGGTATGGTTAGAGTTAGGGTGAGCATTATGGTTGGTGGTAGCATTAGTGTTGGGTTCCTGAAGCCCGGGAAAGGACTGAGAGCCCATGGCGAAAATAACAGGAAAGGAAAGTAACTTTCAGATAGAAGAGAGTTTCCCCTTAGCAGTCTATGTAATTTTTTGGGACCTTTGCTAAGCAATCAGTGGGATAAGAGATGTTGGAAGAAACATTTGAGGCACCCATAGATAATGTGACCCAGAGCCATAGGTCAACATCTCTACCAGAGATGATTAATAAAGGAGTAGAGCCGTGCTGATATCATGCACCTGGGCTTGCCCAAGGATCCAGAGCTCTTGGGGATTGTACTGCAGAAGCAATGGGGGAAATGTGGGTAGGAGCAAGATGTGTAAACTGATGGACTACCTGTGAGGTCTAGACAGAGAGGGAAACTTTGGAAAAACACGGAGGGCCAGAATCAGGGTTTGGTGTGATAGCAGAACCTGGAGACCAGAGACTGAAAGGTGAAACAGGAGCCCAGGTCTGAAGAAGGCACATGGGTTTCCCATCCTGTAGTGATTTTTGCCTCAAGGGATGGAGTCACCTTTGATACATGTGAACTTCCTGGCAGAGGATGAGGAGCTGTAGCTCTGGAGAACCCTGATATGCCCTTGGTCAGCACCCAAAGAGGAAGCAGAGGCAAGAAGCAAGTCCTATCCTTTTCTGAGGAAGCAGTGCAGCATGCAAAGTAGGGCTAAATCCCACACAGCTGCCTGCAGTCTAAGCATAGAGAGGAATGCTGCATGCCAGGCGTTATCACTGAACTTCCAGGCCAAGACTGCCTTGTGGAAATTGTACAAGGATGTTCTGTGTCTTCCCAGTCCACACACAGAAGCCACCAGCTACAAGTGGCTAAATGATTGTCATGATAAACAGTCAATTCCAGGCTCTTTCTTGACAAAAAGTAGGTTTAGCTGCAAGTTTGTGGTGTTGAGGAACACTTGGCAAGTGAAATTCCACATGAAGATGCTATGTACACTAGGTACTTTAGTGAGGCTACCCTGGAAGTAATATCAAAATCCTGGTCATTTTAAGGATGTGGACAGCTTCTGAAAAGTTCAGAGTACCTAGTGTGAGACATATGACCCAGGAAATACAGGAGAAGAGCCATTTTTAAATTCTTAATTTTTATCTCAAAATACATAATAAAAACTATAGCTTCATATACATAGTAGTATCAAAGTTTCAGTTTTACTTTCCAAAATTTTTATTTAGTAAATGTGCATGCATTTGTTCCTGAGTGACAGGAGCCTTCAGAACCCAGAAGAGGGTATCAGGTCTCCTGTTAAAAGAATTACAGATAGGTGTGACCCACCATGTGGATGCTAGGAATTGAACCAGGTGTCCTCTAAGGGCATTAACCACTGAGCCAGCCCTGGTGCCCCAAGCCCTGCAGAGCTGCATTTGTTCTGAAAAGTGAATCCTATGTGTTCCTTTGGGACTGTGGCTGATATGTCGTATTCAACCTTAGAGGTAGGTTTCTCACCTGAAGCAAAATGCTGTGGATTTTTAGACTTCAGAGGTAAAACTCTGTTTTCTAAAACCCAGGTATGCAAGGCTCAAATTTCTCAGGGCTTAATTTAAAAAAAAACAAAATTCCTCAAAGCTTTCCAAACATACTAAGAAGTTTGGACTTCATCTTGTGGGGAACTAGAAGCTCTAGAGGGTAGTTAGGTAGCAATGGAAATCACCAAGTTTAGCAAATGATTGAAAGCTGCATGGCCTTCATATTAATAAGGTAAGAATATAGAATCTCGGGATGCACTTATTGGCCCACACCCATGCAGTCATGGCCCCCTCTTCTCCTCTTTAGGAAAGTGCATAAATGAACTTCAGTGTTGCGATTGTCATAGATGCTATGAAAGTAAAGTCTGAAGAAAGGGTTCTCCCACAAGCCAGAGTAGGCTCCTCTGAGCACTAAAGCTTGTCTGAAACCATAAAACCACCCGAAAGAGAAACAAACACCTCAAAGAGCTGAATTTGCTAGACTGTCCAGTCCTCTACAGACCTCTAAGTAACCAGTTAGGGCATATGGAGGGCTTTTGAGAATTTGTTTCATTAAATACAGTCCATGTTGAGGACTAAGTTATTGTATAAATTATCTAAATCAGAAGTACATGTTAAATATCATTTCCAGTTATGCGCTTCTCTTTAGTATCAGCTAAGGTCTTGTGGCCACACAAGTCACTGTACATGCATGGTGAGAATGCAACATGTGGTTTGCACTAAATGTCTTCTCCCCAACCCTACCCAGTGATATGTTGGGAGCTCAAACTAGCCAAAATTGGAGTTATTTCCTCTGAAATTAACAAGAAGTTGAGAGATTCTTCTGCAAAAAGGGAATATATAACTGTCAGTCTAACATTAATGTTCACACACTGCATCATTCTCTCCGTGCAGAGGTCCCCCCACGACCACATTCTTTGTAAATGTAGTAGTCCATCACTCAATGAATCAGCTGACATAAAAGTTACCAAGTTCATGTTTAGGGTGGTGTGATGATCTGACTATTTTTTTGCATTTACTTGAACTGGGTGATTCTTTATACTACACACACACATACACACAAACACACACACACACACACATCACAGACACACAAAGGCAGAGAATATCACTTACTGAGCCTCAAATATTGGGATGGTTTCCCAAGGCAGCTAAGACAAGATGCTGGTCTGGTCCCTGGTGTAAGGACTAAAAGAAGGGCACTGCCACCATGGTACCAACAAATCCCATGGTAACTGTCCTGGGTGTCTTTCTGAGGTGTCCACTTCCTAAATGTCACTATGTGGCTAAGAACCCTACAGGAGAACTAATTTGTGATACCCAAAACATAAGTACATAGCTGGAGGCAGCAACAGCTGTTTGATCCAAACTATTCACCATCATGCCCTTAGGTAGACCCTCTACCTGGACAGCTGTGGCTGGAGATGGCTCATTGGGTAAAAGGTCAGGGACAGTGACACATGACTTTTTCTCCAAATACAGAGGAGAGGGACAATATGGAGACAGGAGTCTCCTGCAGTGCATTAACCAGCCAGCCTAGCAGAATCCTTGAGATCCAGGTTCAGTGAAGGGCACTTTCTAGGCAGTAACTCAATCACTGCTGAGATTAGCTTTGCTATGGGTTTGACTCCTCAGAAATAGCTTCATGACCTTGGACTTGAGAAGCAAGAAGTTGGGACTTTTGTTGTTGTTTGGGTTTTTTTGGTTTTGTTTTTGTTTTTTTGAGACAGGATTTATGTGTAATCACTATGTTCAACCAGGCTGATCTCGAAATCACAGATTCTCTGGTCTCTCAAGTGCTAGAATTAAAGACATCTACTACTATCCTGGTAGGAAAAAGCTGTGTAAAGTAAGACATGAGGGAAAAAAAAGGTCATGAAGGCAACCTTTTTAAAATATTGATAGATTAGTTTGTTTTTAATATTTATTTTTCTTTTGTATGTATATGACTGTGTGTTTGTACAAGCACATATAGGTGCCCTCAAAAAAAAAAAAAAAAAAAAAAAAAAAGCCATCAGAACCCCTACAACACCTGGAGTTACATGTGGTAGTAAGCTCACCCTGTGGAGTCTGGAAACCAATCTCTCATCTTTCTGCTTACTTGGTTACTTTTTGAGATAGGGACTCCAAAAACAGGCTAGCCTTGAACTTGCTATGTAGCTGTGTAGCTGAGGATGACCTTGAACCTCTGATCTTCCTGCCTCTACCTCCCAAATACTGGGATTATAGGTAAACACCACCATACATACCCAGTTTCTGGAGAGCCAGGAATAGAGCCCAGGGTCTCATGCATGTTAGGCAAGCACTCTGTAAACACTGAGCTACATCACAAATTGAACTTTCTGGAAGTTAAGAATTCTCTCCAATAGAAGACACTTAAAATTGGCCAAAAAGGCAACACAGTAAGGAATGAAACTGTTGGTATATAAAGCAGACATAGGGCCTGTATCCAAAGTAGGGAAACAAGTGCAAACCTGTAGAAAAAGACAGCCCAGTAAAAACTGATCAAGGGCTCAGGCAGACATTTCAGAAACCGCGGGCTCTTTTGAGCAGGTGCAAAGGTTGCAGTTGTCAGTGAAATCAACAGGCAAATGGAACCATCAGTGCACAGTCATAAGTCTACACAAAAATGTAAAAACTTAATGGCAGGGCCAGTGAAAAAGTAAGGTCACTTGCCTGGCTCCTTCAATTTGTCTCTGACTTCCACTCCTGCTATGGGACCTGCTCCCAATAAATGCTTGTTTGAAACACATACACAGAGAGACAGAGGGATGGGGGAGGAGAATAAGAGAGAAAGAGGAACATGCTAGAAGGTGCACACTAGTTCTGTTCATAGTAGCCACAAACTGGAACAACACAAATATCCATCAGCATTAGAGTGGAATTAGGCATGGGTGAGGAAGAGGCCAAGTAGATGGAGAAGCTTAGGGTCAAACTGAGGGCCTCACAGGTGCTAGGGCAGTGCTCTGCTGCTGAGCCTCCAAACTCAACCTCTCTGTGCAAAAGTCATCTCACAGCTGTAGAGCCCTCAGTCCCTGTCTATCAGGTTCAAGTACTTATCCCTTTAAATTCTTCCCTCATCTCCTATTTAGGTGAACTAGGTGGTGTGTACCAATCGAAAGTGCCCCAGTAGATCAAAAGAAGGCAAGAACAAGGCATCCCTTAGCACTTAAATGTTCCTGCCATCTGAATGTCAGCTCTAGCGTGAGAGAGCTGTGTTTTCCTGTTGCACAGTGGTGCTTGATATATAAGTATTGCCATGGATGAATCCAAAAAGAGCCTGAGGAAATGTGATTCATTCCCTTTGCCAAAGAGGGCTGCCTACCTGCAGAAGCTCAGCAGGGTGGGTCTGCCCTTACCCCCTCTGGCAGGTGTTAATGAGATTAGCAATTAAAATGCAGGCCAGCAGTGGCCAGACACCAGGAACTGACTGAGAGTCAGCTCAGGAAATGGAGAAGGCATGGCCTCAGTGAGGCAACCAGCTGTAGTTCCTGTTTGCCTATATCCCCTATGCCATGGGCTTGGATAGTGTGGTGTTTCCCATACATGTGCCAGATAGGACAGTGGAGTTGAGTGCCCACTAGCAGGATACGGGAGTTGCCTGGATACAGGTGGCAGTGATCCTTGATGCAGGTGGGATATATCACTTGTTCCTAGATATCCCAGGATGCCCTTACCTTCTGTTAAAAAGAGATATCCTGTCAAATGTAGGAGCCTGGATTTGTTTTGACTCTGAACAGCCATCAGTATCCGATAAACAGGGAAGGAGCTTGATCCTGTAGGCAGTGGATGGTTTGGCTGTCTAAAAGCTATGGCTGCCATGGCTGTACTGGTCAAAGACTCTGACATGTTAACTTAGGGGCAGAAAGTAACTACAATAGCCCCCCATGCACTGGTGAGCAGGAGAGCATTGTCCGGCAGCCCACAGAACAATGGATGTCCAATGCCCACATGAATCACTGATGCACTACCTGCCACTCTTCTGCCTGAGAAGACTGAAGAACAAGTAATTTGGGACTGTCATCACCTGCTGATTAAAGAGACAGGAGATTGCAAAGACCTTACAGTCTTCCCTCTGGCCATGGAAACACTAACTTGGTTAACTGATGGGAACCTTGTGAAAGGTAAAGAAAGGACTGGGACAAGGATGTGAATGAAACCTGCAGAGTTTGAGCCAGCAGCCTGCCAGAAGGAAACTCAGCATAAGAAGCTGAGCTCTTGGCCTTAACACAGGCCTTGTAGCTGGCAAAAGAAAAGAAAAAAATCTGTAAACCTGTACACGGGCAGCAGTTATGCTTTTATAACTGTCCATGTGCACGGGGCTGTCTGTAAACAAAGGGGACTGGCTAAGCTTTACTGTGAGCAAGTGAGAGAGCCAGAGATGAGCTGACACCTGCATTCCTCCACATTTTCTTCCCACTGTCCTGCTTGAGTCGCTGCTGTAATTTTCATTAGGGACAGTGACCTGGAGCATAAGCTAAGTAAGCCCCTTTCTGGCCTGCATTGTGTGTGGTCAGTGTTTTAGCACAGCAACAGATGCTCACCAGAACGGTAAGATAAGATTTTCTTCTTTTCAACTGTGGTGAAGTAAATGTATGTTTTATTGTTTATTTTCATCTCATTTGTTCTTTTGCCAAGATAGGTTCTTAGCAATACAGTCGTTTCTGTCCTTGAATTTGTGACTCCTGTCTCAAGCTTCTGAGTACTGAGCAAGGCATGTACCATCCCACTGGTTTGTATTTTTCAATAATTAAATATGAGATGGTTACATTTAATTCTCTTTATGTACTCTTATTTGTTTTGAGGCAGGGTCTTGCTTTGTAGCCAAGCCCACTTGAAGGTATTAGCAGTCATCTGTCCATACTTCCAAGTGCTGCAATTATAAACTTGCATAGAGAAATGGGAGGCATTGGTGTTTGTTTGAAAGACGGGGTAAGGAAACATTGAATAAATTGATTAATTTGAAAACTGCTTCAATTATAAACTTGCACTACACATAGCTACCTAAATGAATGGGGCTTTTTTGTAAAAGTAAAAAATTATATATGTTTAGGCTTATATTTTGTCATGTTCAAAATACAAGCTGGTAGGTATCTAAGACAGAGGAATATGTTGTCAGTTTAGCATTGTAAATGGAAAGCATTCTAGTTGGAGGAGGGATATATATGACAAATGTGGAAGGCAGTTACCCTATTCACCCTGCTTAAATATTTTTCTTTTGTTTTACAGAGCATAATAATATTTTAACTTTAGAGAAATGGGAGGCATTGTTGTTTGTTTGAAAGAGGTGTAAGGAAACATTGAATAAATTGATTAATTTGAAAACTGCTTCCCACAAAGCCATAATAACCTCAATTCACTCCTCACAATTCTTGAAAATTAATCCAGATTGCTGGGTTGTGGATTATGCCTTTAACACTAGTACTTTGGAGGCAGAGTCAGAGGCAGAAAGATATTCAAAGCCAGCCTGTTCTACAGAGTAAGTTTCAAGACAGCCAGCGCATCCTATAGGAACCTTGTCTCGAGTGAAAAAACATAATGGTTGCATATACTTCTAACTTCAACATTGAGAGGCAGAGATAGGTGGAATGAGAAACTCCATCTCCAAAATACGTAAAAATAAGAGAGCAGCTTAAGATACATTGTGCAATTGCATGCCTTTTCTGCTCTTGAATAAGAGCAGGTTTCAGTTTCTAGCCCATGTGGTGGACTACAACTGTCCTGAACTGCTATTCCAGGGAAACCAGCACTGACTTGTGACTTCAGTGGTCACCAGATTCACAAGCAACACACTTAAATACATGAAGGAAAGAAACTCATAGTCTTGGAAGTTAGGCTTTATATCAAAAAACCAAGTAGACAGTATCACCCCAAACTTGATTTCTGTCCTCCATTCCTTCTTCATATATATGTCTGATCTACCATCCACCACCAGAGAATAAATGGGTACATAAGAGCCGAGTATATGTAGTGATACAAATAGTTGTTACCAGACAAACTTAAAACTTTGTGGCTCCTTTAATGATCAAACCTGTGTACCACTCAGCCATCCAGGATGATTCTGAAAATATGGGACACTAGGGAGAGCTGAATGATAATGTTGAGGTATCTCATGTTCCATTACTATTAAAGTAGAATCATACCACCCATGTCTATAGATGGAATAATACCAATAGTCAGACTGCCTTTCAAAGGTAAGGATAATTGATCCTTCAAGAAGACCATGACATTAGACCATTTTCCTTAAGTTAATATGATTGATGTAGATGTGCTACATGAAAAATCCTTTTTTTTTTTTTTTCTTAAATACTCAAGTTCACTCATGTGAATTTAGGCACATGAGAACCTTTGGAGTATACTAATCACATCTGTTTTCTCTGAATATAAGGCAGTTGTTAAACAATGATTAGTGAAACTATATTTTTAAAATACATAAATAATATTCACTCTACTTCATTCCTTATCCACCAGGAATGGGGCAGGATCTACTGTATTCATAGTAATGGGCAAAGAGGTGATCATGGGAATATTAGTGTAAGTATTGTGTAATTTGAGTACTGTATTGACAGTGAAAAACTGGCTGTGTTTATACTTGCAATACAGATTGTGCTGAGTATATATTGCTTTTGTCCCATTTGTGGGGATGGAATTTCATTAAGATTGTTGTTAACTTGGAGCAGGGCAATAATTCAGGTGTGTTTTACTACAGTTTAAATTGGAGCAATCTGTATTTACTACCAAAGATATTACAGGCAGGGCTAAAATTCAGGGATATTTTACTACAGTAGGAATTTTAAAAGGGAGTTGAGCATGGTGACTGATACCTGTAATCTTAACCTGAAAAGGAGGTTGGAGTATCAGGACTCTAGTTATTTTTTTACCACATAGGAGAAGTCAAGCATGTACCATCCCAGTGGTTTGTATTTTTCACTAATTAAATATGAGATGGTTACATTTAATTCTCTTTATGTATACTTATTTGTTTTGAGGCAGGGTCTTGCTTTGTAGCCAAGGCCAGCTTGGAGGTAGTAGCAGTCATCTGTCCATACTTCCAAGTGCTGCAATTATAAACTTGCACTACACAGTTACCTAAATGCATGGGGCTTTTTTGTAAAAGTAGAAAATGATATATGTTTAGGCTTAAATTTTGTGGTGTTCAAAACAAGCTGGTGGGTATCTAAGACAGAGGAATGTGTTGTCTGTGTAGCAATGCAAATGGAAAGCATTCAAGTTGAAGGAGGGATATATATGACAAATGTGAAAGGCAGTTACCCTATTCTCCCTGCTTATAATTTTTTTTTTTGTTTTATAGAGCATAATAATATTTTAACTTTAGAGAAATGGGAGGTATTGGTGTTTGTTTGAAAGAGGGGGTTAGGAAACTTTGAATAAATTGATTAATTTGAAAACTACTTCCCTCAAAGCCATGAAAACCTGAAGTCAATCCTCATAATTCTTGAAAATTAATCCAGATGGCTGGGTTGTGGATTATGCCTTTAACACCAGTACTTTGGAGGCAGAGGCAGAGGCAGAAAGTTCTCCAAAGGTCAGCCTGTTGTACAGAGTAAGTTTCAAGACAGCCAGGGCATCCTATAGGAACCTTGTCTCGAGTGAAAAAACATAATGGTTGCATATACTTCTAACTTCAACATTGAGAGGCAGAGATAGGTGGAATGAGAAACTCCATCTCCAAAATACGTAAAAATAAGACTGCAGCTTAAGATACATTGTGCAATTGCCTGCCTTTTCTGCTCTTGAATAAGAGCAGGTTTCAGTGTCTAGCCCATGTGGTGGACTACATCTGTCCTGAACTGCTATTCCAGGGAAACCAGCCCTGACTTGTGACTTCAGTGGTCACCAGATTCACAAGCAACACACTTAAATACATGAAGGAAAGAATCTCATAGTCTTGTAAGTTAGGCTTTATATCAAAAAACCAAGTAGACAGTATCACCCCAAACTTGATTTCTGTCCTCCATTCCTTCTTCATATATATGTCTCATCTACCATCCACCGCCAGAGAATAAATGCGTACATAAGAGCCAAGTATATGTAGTTATAAAAATAGTTGTTACCAGACAAACTTAAAACTTTTGGCTCCTTTAATGATCAAACCTGTGTACCACTCAGCCATCCAGGATGATTCTGAAAATATGGGACACCAGGGAGAGCTGAGTGATAATGTTGAGGTATCTCATGTTCCAATTACTATTAAAGTAAAAGCATACCACCCATGTCTGTAGATGGAATAACACTAGCAGTCAGACTGCCTTTCAAAGGTAAGGATAATTGATCCTTCAAGAAGACCATGACATTAGAGCATTTTCCTCAAGTTAATATAACTGATGTATATGTGCTAAATAAAAAATACTTTTATTTTTTCTTAAACACTCAAGTTCACTCATGTGAATTTAGGCACATGAGAACCTTTGGAGTATGCTAATCACATCTGTTTTCCCTGAATATAAGTCAATTTTTAAACAATGATTAGTGAATCTTTATTTACATTATATAAATAATACTCACTCTACTGCCTTCTTTATATACTAGGAATGGGGCAGGATCTACTGTATTCATAGTAATGCGCAAAGAGGTGATCATGGGAATATTAGAGTAGGTACTGTGTAAATTGAGTTCTGTATTGAAAGTGAAAAACTGGCTGTGTTTATACTTGCAATACAGTTTTGCTGAGTACATATTGCTTTTGTCCCATTTGTGGGGATGGAATTTCATTAAGATTGTTCTTAACTTGGAGCAGGGCAATAATTCAGGGGTGTTTTACTACAGTATAAATTGGAGCAGTCTCTATTTACTACCAAAGATATTACACGCAGGGCTATAATTCAGGGATATTTTACTACAGTAGGAATTGTAAAAGGAAGTTGAGCATGGTGACTGATACCTGTAAGCTTAACCTAAAAAGGAGGTTGGAGTATCAGGACCCTGAGGTATTTCTTTGCCACATAGCAGAAGTCAAGCACGAAACAAAGTCATAATTGTTCTTTCTTGCGAGAAGTATTAGGTGATCCTTTTTTTCAATATTTTCTGTTTGGCATAACCTACATTTTTGGCAGTTTATCTCTGTGTAATATCCCTGCCCATCTTAGCCCATAGTTTGTATTCAAGGGTGGTCTCCAACTCACAGGTAACCACTGCCCTTCTGTCTCCCAAGTGCTACATTTAAAAAATTGTGCCACCACCCGAGGCTTAAACTGCCTTGTATGTCAATTTAACCATTTGGCATTCCTATTATTTTGTAGTTCCATTACCATCCTTGCACCTTACTATAATCATATATGGTTTCATAAAAAAAAAAAAAGAGAAAAGTCTCCATTAACTAGAAAAGAATTGGACACTCAAGTAGAATATCTAAAAAATGTAAAAAAGAGAGAATTCATAAACATAAACTACTCTTATAACAATATGAGGAACTCTGTAAACTTCTTCATAGGCCTGTGTATGATGTGCATATCACCTCTGACCCAACTGTAGAGAAGCTGAACCTGTTCCAACAACATGTGGCAACTTTGAGGCAAACAAAGGTTTGCTGCTGCATTCATTCCCCCATAAAATTTGATTGGAATTTATGTATCTCATAATAATTTTGATTGTTTTAAAAGATTAGGAATGAACAGTTTGTCAATATTAATAAACATATCATATTGTGTATGAAAAAATTGGAACTAACTTCTGATTCAAGTTTTGAAAAAGTTGGAGTGTGTCAATTTCAAAGTGTATTTTCTGTGTCATTGCAGAGTATTGTGGCACTACATATGTTGCTTTTGCAGGTAATATGTGTTCAGATTATGCAGTATCAACTCACTTGTATTTATCAATTTGAAAAACCTGACAGCTTTTGCCTTAATTCTAAATAAGGAGCCAGTTTGTATTAAGGGATGCTGAGGTAGGCATCACTTCAGTTTTTGAACAGCCTTGTACACAGAGTGAGTTTGGGGACAGGCAGGGCTACACAGGGAAACCTTTTCTTGAGTAAACAAACAGAAAGGGACAAAATATGTGAAGACACCCAACCATAATACAATATGGAATAAATCTGTTTGTTTACTGTGTGTATGTGTGTGTGTGGTGCGGGGTGGATGTGGGTGTGTTTGTTTATGTTATGGGGAGAGAGAGACAGAAGCACAGATAGACAGAGACAGAGCAATAGAGTGATCACGTGTCAAAGTCAATTCAATTCCAATTGTCCATCTTATTTATCAGGTTCACATTTATGAAGGTAAACTTTTCTGCCACTGAGACTTACAGATCTCTCTCACCTTTCCAGTGCTATTATGTAGTTGGACTTTCTTGTCAGATTTTCTTGGAACAATCCATCCCCAAATAATGACACAGACATTTCTGAATTATGAATGATTGGCCTTTAACTTAACCTTGTTCCCAACTATTTCCTATACCTTAACAAATGTCTATTAGCCTATTGTCTATTATTGTGTATTCGCAGCTCCTTCCTTGTCTTCCTGGCATGGGTCCAGGCCTAGATTCATTCCCATGAGTTTTTCTCTCAGCCCAGCAATCCTACCTAACCATTCCTTTTGAGCAATTGGCCGTTTAACTTTTTATTAAACCAATTAAGGGCCTTAGGCAGGCAAGGTAAAAAGCACCCTATTTTCACATATTGATCAAATGTCCCACAAGTTTAACTTTTAATCATCCCCTTCTAGATTTAGCATTTTGCTTGATCTCAGGTCCTTCGTGTTTGTACTTTATTGACTGAGATACCTACTCAGGCCCTATTTTGCTTTGTTGGTAATAGAGGCTGAACTTAAATCTCTTAGTATCAGGAATTCTAGACACTAGCCAATAACCCCTAATTATAGCCCATAATTTACCACTTTTTAATTTAGAAACAAAATCTACCTCAATTTTGCGTGAATTAGAAATGTAATAAAAATTAATTATTGTCTCAGAATGCATAGCACTAGCCATTTTAACTAAACTAATGCTTATTTATGTTAACGATATAAAATTTTATTCCTGAGATGATCATGGTGTTTCATGCCTTTGAACCCAGGACTCAGGAGCCAAAAGCATGAATCTTAATGAATTCCAGGCCAGTCACAGATACATAATGGGGCCCTTTCTTAAAAAAAAACAACAATGGAAGAGACAGAAGACTAAAAGTTGAAGCACACTGACTGTACTTACAGAGGACATGAGTTAACTCCCACCAACCAGATGGTAGCTCACAACCATCTACAATCAGATCTGTTGCCCTCTTCTTTTCTACCAGCAGACATTCAAGTAGGGTACTACATATGACAAAATAACTTTTAAAAATGAAATAAAATGTCCTACTGGTTACTTGAAACCCATCACTAGGCCTCTGCTAGAGTTCCCTCAGCTAAAGACCACCAAATACTTGTTAGATCCTCATATCCTCTTGGGAACATCCTGAGTCCATGCATGCCGGATATTTTTTAAAATTAGTTCATGATTTTTTACATGTAGATCCTTGTTCCCTATATCTCCCTCAATTCCTTCCCTTCCTCTTATCATCTGTTGCCCCCTCACATTCACCCTGACCACCCTGCCGTCCTATTCACCCACAATCAACACATAGGTCTAGGCCATCCAAGTGGGGTCATGTATTTCTGACAGCACATTTGAAGTGTTGATTAGAATGTCTCTTCTATGTCTAGGTTTAGGGGGTATCCCTGGATTGGGGGAATGTGTCCTCAAGGTCCTTTTGCGCACCAGGAATACATCCAGGTCCCACTGTCTGAACTCCATTAGCTCACACCTTCTAGCTGATACCCATCTCAGGGGTCTGAGTCAGTCCCATGCTGGATTCACAGCTATCACTCTGGGGTCCTATTAGCTCCTCCTTCATCATGTCAGCTGTCTCAATGTGTTTCTACAACTCGATCTTGTCCTCTCTCTCTCTGCATCTGGATTCTAGTTAGATGCAGTGTTTACTTATGGGTGTTTGCTTCTGTTTTCTACAGAGACTAGATGAGGGCTCCATGTAGTGCTCGAGTTAGTTGCTGATCTCATTTTCAGGGAAGGTCAATAATGGAAGCCTTTCCACTGTTGCTCTGATTGTTAGTTGGAATCAGTCTTGTAGGTCTCTAGATATAACGTTCAACTTTCTCTTCAAACCAATAATGACTTGATCTTTTATGTTCTCTCCCTCTCTACCATGTTCTACTTTTTGTGCCTGGGTTACCTCATTCATGATTATTTCTTCAAGTGCCATCCACTTGCCTGCGCCTTTCAAGATTCCATTCTTTCTGTCTATTAGTAGTCCATTGTGTAGATGTGCCACAAGTTCTTTATCCATTCTTCAGTTGAGAGGCATCTGGGTAGCTTCTAGTTTCTTGCTATTACAAATAATGCTGCTATACATATAATTAAACACTTGTCTCTGTTGCATGAATGTGGATAATTTGGGTATATGGTGGCAGTGCCCTTCTTTTAGTCCTTACACCAGGGACCAGACCAGCATCTTGTCTTAGCTGCCTTGGGAAACTATCCCAATATTTGAGGCTCAGTAAGTGATATTCTCTGCCTTTGTGTGTCTGTGATGTGTGTGTGTGTGTGTGTGTGTATGTGTGTGTGTAATATAAAGAATCACCCAGTTCAAAGAAATGCAAAAAAATAGTCAGATCATCACACCACCCTAAACATGAATTTGGTAACTTTTATGTCAGCTGATTCATTGAGTGATGGACTACTACATTTACAAAGAATGTGGTCATGGGGGACCTCTGCACGGAGAGAATGATGCAATGTGTGAACATTATTGTTAGACTGACAGATGTATATTCCCTTTTTGCAGAAGAATCTCTCAACTTCTTGTTAATTTCAGAGGAAATAACTCCAATTTTGGCTATTTTGAGCTCTCAACATATCACTGGGTAGGGTTGGGGAGAAGACATTTAGTGCAAACCACATGTTGCATTCTCACCATGCATGTACAGTGACATGTGTGGCCACAAGACCTTAGCTGATACTAAAGAGAAGCGCATAACTGGAAATGATTTTTAACATGTACTTCTGCTTTAGATAATTTATACAATAACTTAGTCCTCAACATGTACTGTATTTAATGAAACAAATTCTCAAAAGCCCTCCATATGCCCTAACTGGTTACTTAGAGCTCTGTAGAGGACTGGACAGTAGCGCGAATTCAGCTCTTTGAGGTGTTTGTTTCTCTTTCGGGTGGTTTTAAGGTTTCAGACAAGCTTTAGTGCTCAGAGGAGCCTACTCTGGCTTGTGGGAGAACCCTTTCTTCAGACTTTACTTTCATAGCATCTATGACAATCGCAACACTGAAGTTCATTTATGCACTTTCCTAAAGAGGAGAAGAGGGGGCCATGACTACATGGGTGTGGGCCAATAAGTGCATCCCGAGATTCTATATTCTTACCTTATTAATATGAAGGCCATGCAGCTTTCAATCATTTGCTAAACTTGGTGATTTCCATTGCTACCTAACTACCCTCTAGAGTTTCTAGTTCCCCACAAGATGAAGTCTAAACTTCTTAGTATGTTTGGAAAGCTTTGAGGAATTTTGTTTTTTTTAAATTAAGCCCTGAGGAATTTGAGCCTTGCATACCTGGGTTTTAGAAAACAGAGTTTTACCTCTGAAATCTAAAAATCCACAGCATTTTGCTTCAGGTGAGAAACCTACCTCTAAGTTTGAATAAGACATATCAGCCACAGTCCCAAAAGAACACATAGGATTCACTTTTCAGAACAAATGCAGCTCTGCAGGGCTTGGGGCACCAAGGGTTAGCTCAGTGGTTAATGCCCTTAGAGGACGCCTGGTTCAATTTCTAGCATCCACATGGTGGTTCAGACCTATCTGTAATTCTTTTAACAGGAGAACTGATACCCTCTTCTGGGTTCTGAAAGCTCCTGTCACTCAGGAACAAATGCATGCACATTTACTAAATAAAAATTTTGGAAAGTAAAACTGAATCTTTGATACTACTATGTATATGAAGGTATAGTTTTTATTATGTATTTTTAGATAAATATTAAGAATTTAAAAATGGCTCTTCTCCTGTATTTCCTGGGTCATATGTCTCACACTAGGTACTCTGACCTTTTCAGAAGCTGCCCACATCCTTAAAATCTCCAGGATTTTGATATTACGTCCAGGGTAGCCTCACTAAAGTACCTAGTGTACATAGAATTTTCATGGGGAATTTTACTTGCCAAGTGTTCCTCAACACCACAAACTTGCAGCTAAGCCTACTTTTTGTCAAGAAAGAGCCTGGAATTGACTGTTTATCATGACAATCATTTAGCCACTTGTAGCTGGTGGCTTCTGTGTGTGGACTGGGAAGACACAGAACAACCTTGTACAATTTCCACAAGGCAGTCTTGGCCTGGAAGTTCAGTGATAACGCCTGGCATGCAGCATTCCTCTCTATGCTTAGACTGCAGGCAGCTGTGTGGGATGGAGCCCTACTTGGCATGCTGCACTGCTTCCTCAGAAAAGGATAGGACTTGCTCCTTGCCTCTGCTTCCTCTTTGGGTGCTGAACAAGGGCATGTCAGGGTTCTCCAGAGCTACAGCTCCTCATCCTCTGCTAGGAAGTTCACATGTATCAAAGGTGACTCCATCCCTTGAGGCAACAATCATTACAGGATGGAAAACCCATGTGCCTTCTTCAGACCTGGGCTCCTGTTTCACCTTTCTGTCTCTGGGCTCCATGTTCTGCTATCACACCAAACCCTGATTCTGGCCCTCCGTGTTTTTCCAAAGTTTCCCTGTCTGTCTAGTCCATCAGATTACACATCTTGCTCCTACCCACATTTCCCCCATTGCTTCTGCAGTACAATCCCCAAGAGCTCTGGATCCTTGGGCAAGCCCAGGTGCATGATATCAGCATGGCTCTACTCCTTTATTAATCATCTCTGGTAGAGGTGTTGACCTATGGCTCTGGGTCACATTATCTGTGGGTGCCTCAAATGTTTCTTCCCACATCTCTTATCCCACTGATTGCTTAGCAATGGTCCCAAATAATTACATAGACTACTAAGGGGATACTCTCTTCTATCTGAACTTTACTTTCCTTTCCTGTTATTTTCGCCATGGGCTCTCACTCCTTTCCTGGGCTTCAGGAACCCAACACTAACGCTACCACCAACCATAATGCTCACCCTAACTCTAACCATACCTTAAACTGAACTCTCAATGTCAGAAATACATGACCCTACCTGGATGGCATAGCCCCATATTGGAGAGGGGGTGAATGGAAGGGGAGGTGGTCAGGGTGAATGTAAAGGGGGAGAGAATGTAAGAGGGAGGGAGGGTATCGAGTGAGGGATAGGAATCGACATGTAAAATAAACAATAATAATTTAAAAAAATTCAGTATGTAGGGACTCAGAATGTGCCCAAGAGGATTAGTGGATCTAACAGATATCTTGTGGTCTTTAGCTGAGGGAACTCTAGCAGAGGCCCAGTGATGGGTTTCAAGTATCCAGTAGGACGTATTGTTTCATTTAAAAATTATTTATCATATGTAATATCCTACTTGAATACCTCCTGGTAGAAAATAAGAGGGCAAAAATCTCATTGTAGATGGTTGTGAACTACCATCTGGTTGGTGGGAAGTAACTCGTATCCTCAGTGTGCTTGAACTTTTAGCCATCTATCCATTCCATTGTTGTGTTTGAAGAAAAGGCCTCATTATGTAATTTTGACTGGCCTGGAATTCATTGAGATTCATGCTTTTGGCTCCTGAGTCCTGGGTTCAAAGGCATGAAACACCATGATCATCTCAGGAAAAAATTTTATATTGTTAACATAAATAAGCATTAGTTTAGTTAAAATGGCTAGTGCTATGCATTCTGAGACAATAATTAATTTTTATTACATTTCTTATTCACACAAAATTGAGGTAGATTTTGTTTCTAAATTAAAAAGTAGTAAATTATGGGCTATAATTAGGGGTTATTGGCTAGTGTCTAGAATTCCTGATACTAAGAGATTTAAGTTCAGCCTCTATTACCAACAAAGCAAAATAGGGCCTGAGTAGGTATCTCAGTCAATAAAGTACAAACACGAAGGACCTGAGATCAAGCAAAATGCTAAATCTAGAAGGGGATGATTAAAAGTTAAACTTGTGGGACATTTGATCATTATGTGAAAATAGGGTGCTTTTTACCTTGCCCGCCTAAGGCCCTTAATTGGTTTAATAAAAAGTTAAACGGCCAATTGCTGAAAAGGAATGGTTTGGCAGGATTGCTGGGATGAGAGAAAAACTCAGGGGAATGAATCTAGGCCTGGACCCATGCCAGGAAGACAAGGAAGGAGCTGCAAATACAGAATAATAGACAATAGGCTAATAGACATTTGTTAAGGTATAGGAAATTGTTGGGAACAAGGTTAAGTTAAAGGCCAATCATTCATAATTTAGAAATGTCTGTGTCATTATTTGGGGATGGATTGTTCCAAGAAAATCTGACAAGAAAGTCCAACTACCTAATAGCACTGGAAAGGTGAGAGAGATCTGTAAGTCTCAGTGGCAGAAAAGTTTACCTTCATAAATGTGAACCTGATAAATAAGATGGACAATTGGAATTGAATGGACTTTGACACGTGATCTCTCTATTGTTCTGTCTCTGTTTATCTGTGCTTCTGTCTCTCTCTCCCCATAACATAAACAAACACACCCACACCCACCCCCCCCCCCCCACACACACACATACACACAGTAAACAAACAGATTTATTCCATATTGTATTATGGTTGGGTGTCTTCACATATTTTGTCCCTTTCTGTTTGTTTACTCGAGAAAGGGTTGCCCTGTGTAGCCCTGCCTGTCCCCAATCGCACTCTGTGTACAAGGCTGGTCAAAAAATGAAGTGATGCCTACCTCAGCATCCCTTAATACAAACTGGCTCCTTATTTAGAATTAAGGCAAAAGCTGTCAGGTTTTTCAAATTGATAAATACAAGTGAATTGATACTGCATAATCTGAACACATATTACCTGCAAAAGCAATGTATGTAGTGCCACGATACTCTGCAATGACACAGAAAATACACTTTGAAATTGACACACTCCATCTTTTTCAAAACTTGAATCAGAAGTTAGTTCCAATTTTTTCATACACAATATGATATGTTTATTAATATTGACAAACTGTTCATTCCTAATCTTTTAAAACAATCAAAATTATTATGAGATACATAAATTCCAATCAAATTTTATGGGGGAATGAATGCAGCAGCATACCTTTGTTTGCCTCAAAGTTGCCACATGTTGTTGGAACAGGTTCAGCTTCTCTACAGTTGGGTCAGAGGTGATATGCACATCATACACAGGCCTATGAAGAAGTTTACAGAGTTCCTCATATTGTTATAAGAGTAGTTTATGTTTATGAATTCTCTCTTTTTTACATTTTTTGAGATATTCTACTTGAGTGTCCAATTCTTTTCTAGTTAATGGAGACTTTTCTCTTTCTTTTTTTATGAAACCAGATATGATTATAGTAAGGTGCAAGGATGGTAATGGAACAACAAAATAATAGGAATGCCAAATGGTTAAATTGACATACAAGGCAGTTTAAGCCTCGGGTGGTGGCACAATTTTTTAAATGTAGCACTTGGGAGACAGAAGGGCAGTGGTTACCTGTGAGTTGGAGACCACCCTTGAATACAAACTATGGGCTAAGATGGGCAGGGCTATTACACAGAGATAAACTGCCAAAAATGTAGGTTATGCCAAACAGAAAATATTGAAAAAAAAGGATCACCTAATACTTCTAGCAAGAAAGAACAATTATGACTTTGTTTCGTGCTTGACTTCTGCTATGTGGCCAAGAAATACCTCACGTCCTGATACTCCAACCTCATTTTCAGGTTAAGCTTACAGGTATCAGTCACCATGCTCAACTTCCTTTTACAATTCCTACTGTAGTAAAATATCCCTGAATTATAGCCCTGTGTGTAATATCTTTGGTAGTAAATAGAGACTGCTCCAATTTATACTGTAGTAAAACACCCCTGAATTATTGCCCTGCTCCAAGTTAACAACAATCTTAATGAAATTCCATCCCCACAAATGGGACAAAAGCAATATGTACTCAGCAAAACTCTATTGCAAGTATAAACACAGCCAGTTTTTCACTTTCAATACAGAACTCAATTTACACAGTACTTACTCTAATATACCCATGATCAACTCTTTGCGCATTACTATGAATACAGTAGATCCTGCCCCATTCCTAGTATATAAAGAAGGCAGTAGAGTGAGTATTATTTATATATTGTAAAATAAATTTTCACTAATCATTGTTTAAAAATTGACTTATATTCAGGGAAAAAAGATGTGATTAGTATAATCCAAAGGTTCTCATGTGCCTAAATTCACATGAGTGAACTTGAGTGTTTAAGAAAAAAAAGTATTTTTTATTTAGCACATCTACATCATTTATATTAACTTAAGGAAAATGCTCTAATGTCATGGTCTTCTTGAAGGATCAATTATCCTTACCTTGAAAGGCAGTCTGACTGCTAGTGTTATTCCATCTACAGACATGGGTGGTATGCTTCTACTTTAATAGTAATTGGAACATGAGATACCTCAACATTATCACTCAGCTCTCCCTGGTGTCCCATATTTTCAGAATCATCCTGGATGGCTGAGTGGTACACAGGTTTGATCATTAAAGGAGCCAAAAGTTTTAAGTTTGTCTGGTAACAACTATTTGTATCACTACATATACTCGGCTCTTATGTACGCATTTATTCTCTGGTGGTGGATGGTAGCTCAGACATATATATGAAGAAGGAATGGAGGACAGAAATCAAGATTGGGGTGATACTGTCTACCTGGGATTTTGATATAAAGCCTAACTTACAAGACTATGAGATTCTTTCCTTCATGTATTTAAGTGTGTTGCTTTTGAACCTGGTGACCACTGAAGTCACAAGTCAGGGCTGGTTTCCCTGGAATAGCAGTTCAGGACAGTTGTAGTCCACCACATGGGCTGGAAACTGAAACCTGCTCTTATGCAAAAGAGCAGAAAATGCTGGCAAGTGCTCAACCTATCTTCAGCTGCTGTCTTATTTTTACGTATTTTGGAGGTGAAGTTTCTCATTCCACCTATCAATGTTGAAGTTAGAAGTATATGCAACCATTATGTTTTTTCACTCGAGACAAGGTTCCTATAGGATGCCCTGGCTGTCTTGAAACTTACTCTGTACAACAGGCTGACCCTTGGAGAACTTTCTGCCTCTGCCTCTGCCTCTGCCTCCAACGAACTGGTGTTAAAGGCATAATCCACAACCCAGCAATCTGGATTAATTTTCAAGAATTGTGAGGATTGACTTCAGGTTTTCATGGCTTTGAGGGAAGTAGTTTTCAAATTAATCAATTTATTCAGTGTTTCCTAACCCCCTCTTTCAAACAAACACCAATGCCTCCCAATTCTCTAAAGTTAAAATATTATTATGCTACTACCTCCAAGCTGGCCTTGGCTACAAAGCAAGACCCTGCCTCAAAACAAATAAGTACCCTTTCTTCAACTGCCTCAAAACAAATAAGAACCCTTTCTTCAACTTTACTTTGATAGCATCTATGACAATCACAACAATGAAGTTCATTTATGCACTTTCCTAAAGAGGAGAAGAGGGGGCCATGACTACATGGGTGTGGGCCAATAAGTGCATCCCGGTATTCTATATTCTTACCTTATTAATATGAAGGCCATGCAGCTTTCAATCATTTTCTCAACTTGGTGATTTCCATTGCTACCTAACTACGCTCTTGAGCTTCTAGTTCCCCACAAGATAAAGTCCAAACTCCTTAGTTTGTTTGGAAAGCTTTTAGGAATTTTGTTTTTTTTTAAATTAAGCCCTGAGGAATTTGAGCCTTGCATACCTGGGTTCTAGAAAACAGAGTTTTACCTCTGAAATCTAAAAATCCACAGCATTTTGATTCAGGTGAGAAACCTACCTCCAAGGTTGAATAAGACATATCAGCCACAATCCCAAAGGAACACACAGGATTCACTTTTCAGAACAAATGCTTCTGTCTCTCTCTCCCCATAACATAAACACACACACCCACACCCACACCCACACCCACGCACACACACACACACACACACACTCACAGTAAACAAACAGATATATACCATATTGTATTGTGGTTGGTTGTCTTCACCTATTCTA
This sequence comes from Phodopus roborovskii, assembly GCF_943737965.1. NCBI lineage: Eukaryota > Metazoa > Chordata > Mammalia > Rodentia > Cricetidae > Phodopus > Phodopus roborovskii. The sequence goes on along the minus strand of NW_026126950.1, from coordinate 186,673 downwards.
TCCCTGTATGTGCCTTTTCTGTTTCTTTACTCGAGAAAGGGTTTCCCTGTGTATCCCTGCCTGTCCCCAAACTCACTTTGTGTACAAGGCTGTTCTAAAACTGAAGTGATGCCTACCTCAGCATCCCTTAATACAAACTGGCTCCTTATTTAGAATTAAGGCAAAAGCTGTCAGGTTTTTCAAATTGATAAATACAAGTGAATTGATACTGCATAAACTGAACACATATTACCTGCAAAAGCAATGTCTGTAGTGCCACGATACTCTGCAATGACACAGAAAATACACTTTGAAATTGACACACTCCATCTTTTTCAAAACTTGAATCTGAAGTTAGTTCCAATTTTCTCATACACAATATGATTTTTTATTAATATTGACAAACTGTTAATTCCTAAATTCTTAAAACAATCAAAATTGTTATGAGATACATAAACGTCCAATGAAATTTCATGGGGGAATGAATGCAGCAGCATACCTTTGTTTGCCTCAAAGTTGCCACATGTTGTTGGAACAGGTTCAGCTTCTCTACGGTAGGGTCAGAGGTGATATGCGCATCATACATAGGCCTATGAAGAAGTTTACATAGTTCCTCATATTGTTATAAGAGTAGTTTATGTTTATGAATTCTGTCTTTTTTACATTTTTTGAGGAATTCTACATGAGTGTCCAAATCTTTTCTAGTTAATGGACACTTGTCTGTTTTTTTTTTTTTTTAATGAAACCAGATATGATTATAGTAAGGTGCAAGGATGCTAATGGAACTACAAAATAAAGGAATGCCAAATGTGTAAATTGACATACAAGGCAGTTTAAGCCTCGGGTGGTTTCACAATTTTTTAATTGTAGCTCTTGGGAGACAGAAGTGCAGTGGTTATCTGTGAGTTGGAGACCACCCTTGAATACAAACTATGGGCTAAGATGGGCAGGGCTATTACACAGAGATAAACTGCCAAAAATGTAGGTTATGCCAAACAGAAAAAAATGAAAAAAGGATCACCTAATACTTCTAGCAAGAAAGAACAATTATGACTTTGTTTCGTGCTTGACTTCTCCTATGTGGTAAAAAAATAACTAGAGTCCTGATACTCCAACCTCCTTTTCAGGTTAAGATTACAGGTATCAGTCAACATGCTCAACTCCCTTTTACAATTCCTACTGTAGTAAAATATCCCTGAATTTTTGCCCTGCGTGTAATATCTTTGGTAGTAAATACAGATTGCTCCAATTTATACTGTAGTAAAACACACCTGAATTATTGCCCTGCTCCAAGTTACCAACAATCTTAATGAAATTCCATCCCCACAAATGGGACAAAAGCAATATATACTCAGCACAATCTGTATTGCAAGTATAAACACAGCCAGTTTTTCACTGTCAATACAGTACTCAAATTACACAATACTTACACTAATATTCCCATGATCACCTCTTTGCCCATTACTATGAATACAGTAGATCCTGCCCCATTCCTGGTGGATAAAGAATGAAGTAGAGTGAATATTATTTATATATTGTAAAAATATAGTTTCACTAATCATTGTTTAAAAACTGCCTTATATTCAGAGAAAACAGATGTGATTAGTATACTCCAAAGGTTCTCATGTGCCTAAATTCACATGAGTGAACTTGAGTGTTTAAGAAAAAAAAAAAGGATTTTTCATGTAGCACATCTACATCAATCATATTAACTTAAGGAAAATGGTCTAATGTCATGGTCTTCTTGAAGGATCAATTATCCTTACCTTTGAAAGGCAGTCTGACTATTGGTATTATTGCATCTATACACATGGGTGGTATGATTCTACTTTAATAGTAATTGGAACATGAGATACCTGAACATTATCATTCAGCTCTCCCTAGTGTCCCATATTTTCAGAATCATCCTGGATGGCTGAGTGGTACACAGGTTTGATCATTAAAGGAGCCACAAAGTTTTAAGTTTGTCTGGTAACAACTATTTGTATCACTACATATACTCGGCTCTTATGTACCCATTTATTCTCTGGTGGTGGATGGTAGATCAGACATATATATGAAGAAGGAATGGAGGACAGAAATCAAGTTTGGGGTGATATTGTCTACTTGGTTTTTTGATATAAAGCCTAACTTACAAGATTATGAGATTCTTTCCTTCATGTATTTAAGTGTGTTGCTTGTGAATCTGGTGACCACTGAAGTCACAAGTCAGTGCTGGTTTCCCTGGAATAGCAGTTCAGGACAGTTGTAGTCCACCACATGGGCTAGACACTGAAACCTGCTTTTATTCAAGAGAAGAAAAGGCATGCAATTGCACATTGTATCTTAAGCTGCTGTCTTATTTTTATGTATTTTGGAGATGGAGTTTCTCATTCCACCTATCTCTGCCTCTCAATGTTGAAGTTAGAAGTATATGCAACCATTATGTTTTTTCACTCGAGACAAGGTTCCTATATGATGCCCTGGCTGTCTTGAAACTTACTCTGTAGAACAGGCTGGCCTTTGAAGATCTTTCTGCCTCTGACTCTGCCTCCAAAGTACTGGTGTTAAAGGCATAATCCACAACCCAGCAATCTGGATTAATTTTCAAGAATTGTGTGGAGTGAATTGAGGTTTTCATGGCTTTGAGGGAAGCAGTTTTCAAATTAATCAATTTATTCAATGTTTCCTTAACCCTCGTTCAAACAAACACCAATGTCTCCCATTTCTCTAAAGTTAAAATATTATTATACTCTGTAAAACCAAAGAAAAAAAATTTAAGCAGGGTGAATAGGGTAACTGCCTTCCACATTTGTCATATATATCCCTCCTCCAACTAGAATGCTTTCCATTTGCAATTCTAAACTGACAACATATTCCTCTGTCTTAGATACCTACAAGCTTGTTTTTTGAACATGATAAAATATAAGCCTAAACATATATAATTTTTTACTTTTACAAAAAAGCCGCATGCATTTAGGTAGCTTTGTGTAGTGCATGTTTATAATTGAAGCAATTTTCAAATTAATCAATTTATTCAATGTTTCCTTACCCCGCCTTTCAAACAAACACCAATGCCTCCCATTTCTCTATGCAAGTTTATAATTGTAGCACTTGGAAATATGGACAGATGACTGCTAATACCTTCATCCGGGCTTTGCTACAAAGCAAGACCCTGCCTCAAAACCAATAAGTATACATAAAGAGAATTAAATGTAACCATCTCATATTTAATTAGTGAAAAATACAAACCAGTGGGATGGTACATGCCTTGCTCAGTACTCAGAAGCTTGAGACAGGAGTCACAAATTCAAGGACAGAAAGGACTGTATTGCTAAGTGCCTATCTTGGCAAAAGAACAAATGAGATGAAAATAAACAATAAAACATACATTTACTTCACCAGAGTTGAAAAGAAGAAAATCATATCTTACCGTTCTGGTGAGCATCTGTTGCTGTGCTAAAACACTGACCACACACAATGCAGTCCAGAAAGGGGCTTACTTAGCTTATGCTCCAGGTCACTGTCCCTAATGAGAATTACAGTAGCTACTCAAGCAGGACAGTGGGAAGAAAATGTGGAGGAATGCAGGTGTCAGCTCATCTCTGGCTCTCTCACTTGCTCACAGTAAAGCTTAGCCAGTCCCCTTTGTTTACAGATAGCCCCTTGCACATGGACAGTTATAACAGCATAACTGCTGCCCATGTACAGGTTTACAGATTTTTTTCTTGTCTTTGGCCAGCTGCAAGGCCTGTGTTAAGGCCAAGAGCTCAACTTCTCATGCTGAGTTTCCTTCTGGCAGGCTGCTGGCTCAAACTCTGCAGGTTTCATTCACATCCTTGTCCCAGTCCTTTCTTTACCTTTCACAAGGTTCCCATCAGTGAACCAAGTTAGTGTTTCCATGGCCAGAGGGAAGACTGTAAGGTCTTTGCAAACTCCTGTCTCTTTAATCAGCAGGAGATGACAGTCCCAAATTACTTGTTCTTCAGTCTTCTCAGGCAGAAGAGTGGCAGTTAGTGCATCAGTTATTCATGTGGGCATTGGACATCCATTGTTCTTTGGGCTGCCGGACAATGCTCTCCTGCTCACCAGTGCATGGGGGGCTATTGTAGTTATTTTCTGCCCCTAAGTTAACATGTCAGAGTCTTTGATCAGTACAGCCATGGCAGCCATAGCTTTTAGACAGCCAGAACATCCACTGCCTACAGGATCAAGCTCCTTCCCTGTTTATTGGTTACTGATGGCTGTTCAGAGTCAAAACAAATCCAGGCTCCTACATTTGACAGGATGTCTCTTTTTAACAGAAGGTAAGGGCATCCTGGGATATCTAGGAACAAATGATATATCCCACCTGCATCAAGGATCACTGCCACCTGTATCCAGGCAACTCCCGTATCCTGCTAGTGGGCACTCAACTCCACTGTCCTATCTGGCGCAGGTATGGGAAACACCACCCTATCCAAGCCCATGGCATAGGGGATAAAGGCAAACAGGAACTACAGCTGGTTGCCTCACTGAGGCCATGCCTTCTCCATTTCTTGAGCTGACTCTCACTCAGATCCTGGTGTCTGGCCACTGCTGGCCTGCCTTTTAATTGCTAATCTCATTAACACCTGCCAGAGGCCTTAAGGGGAGACCCACCCTGCTGAGCCTCTGCAGGTAGGCAGCCCTCTTTGGCAAAGGGAATGAATCACATTTCCTCAGCCTCTTTTTGGATTCATCCATGGCAATACTTATATATCAAGCACCACTGTGCAACAGGAAAACACAGCTCTCTCACGCTAGAGCTGACATTCAGATGACAGGAACATTTAAGTGCTAAGGGATGCCTTGTTCTTGCCTTCTTTTGATCTACTGGGGCACTTTCGATTGGTACACACCACCTAGTTCACCTAAATAGGAGATGAGGGAAGAATTTAAAGGGATAAGTACTTGAACCTGATAGACAGGGACTGAGGGCTCTACAGAGGTGAGATGACTTTTGCACAGAGAGGTTGAGTTTGGAGGCTCAGCAGCAGAGCACTGCCCTAGCACCTGTGAGGCCCTCAGTTTGACCCTAAGCTTCTCCATCTCCTTGGCCTCTTCCTCACCCATGCCTAATTCCACTCTAATGCTGATGGATATTTGTGTTGTTCCAGTTTGTGGCTACTATGAACAGAACTAGTGTGCACCTTCTAGCATGTTCCTCTTTCTCTCTTATTCTCCTCCCCCACCCCTCTGTCTCTCTGTGTATGTGTTTCAAACAAGCATTTATTGGGAGCAGGTCCCATAGCAGGAGTGGAAGTCAGAGACAAATTGAAGGAGCCAGGCAAGTGACCTTACTTTTTCACTGGCCCTCCATTAAGTTTTTACATTTTTGTGTAGACTTATGACTGTGCACTGATGGTTCCATTTGCCTGTTGATTTCACTGACAACTGACAAGTCTGCAAGCTTTCCACTTGCTCAAAAGAGCCCGCGGTTTCTGAAATGTCTGCCTGAGCCCTTGATCGGTTTTTACTGGGCTGTCTTTTTCTACTGGTTTGCACTTGTTTCCTACTTTGGCTACAGGCCCTATGTCTGCTTTATATACCAACAGTTTCATTCCTTACTGTGTTGCCTTTCTGGACAATTTTAAGTGTCTTCTATTGGAGAGAATTCTTAACTTCCAGAAAGTTCAATTTGTGATGGAGATATATGTAGCTCAGTGTTTAGAGAGTGCTTGCCTAACATGCATGAGACCCTGGGCTCTATTCCTGGCTCTCCAGAAACTGGGTATGTATGGTGGTGTTTACCTATCATCCCAGTATTTGGGAGGTAGAGGCAGGAAGATCGGAGGTTCAAGGTCATCCTCAGCTACACAGCTACATAGCAAGTTCAAGGCTAGCCTGTTTTTGGAGACCCTATCTCAAAAAGTAACCAAGTAAGCAGAAAGATGAGAGATTGGTTTCCAGACTCCACAGGGTGAGCTTACTACCACATGTAACTCCAGGTGTTGTAGGTGTTCTGATGGCTTTTTTTTTTTTTTTTTTTTGGAGGGAACCTATATGTGCTTGTACAAACACACAGTCATATACATACAAAAGAAAAATAAATATTAAAAGCAAACTAATCTATCAATATTTTAAAAAGGTTGCCTTCATGACCTTTTTTTTCCCTCATGTCTTACTTTACACAGCCTTTTCCTACCAGGATAGTAGTAGATGTCTTTAATTCTAGCACTTGAGAGACCAGAGAATCTGTGATTTTGAGATCAGCCTGGTTGAACATAGTGATTACACATAAATCCTGTCTCAAAAAAACAAAAACAAAACCAAAAAAACCCAAACAACAACAAAAGTCCCAACATCTTGCTTCTCAAGTCCAAGGTCATGAAGCTATTTCTGAGGAGTCAAACCCATAGCAAAGCTAATCTCAGCAGTGATTGAGTTACTGCCTAGAAAGTACCCTTCACTGAACCTGGATCTCAAGGATTCTGCTAGGCTGTCTGGTTAATGCACTGCAGGAGACTCCTGTCTCCATATTGTCTCTCTCCTCAGTATTTGGAGAAAAAGTCATGTGCCACTGTCCCTGACCTTTTACCCAATGAGCCATCTCCAGCCACAGCTGTCCAGGTAGAGGGTCTACCTAAGGGCATGATGGTGAATAGTTTGGATCAAACAGCTGTTGCTGCCTCCAGCTATGTACTTATGTTTTGGGTATCACAAATTAGTTCTCCTGTAGGGTTCTTAGCCACATAGTGACATTTAGGAACTGGACACCTCAGAAAGACACCCAGGACAGATACCATGGGATTTGTTGGTACAATCGTGGCAGTGCCCTTCTTTTTGTCCTTACACCAGGGACCAGACCAGCATCTTGTCTTAGCTGCCTTGGGAAACCATCCCAATATTTGAGGCTCAGTAAGTGATATTCTCTGCCTTTGTGTGTCTGTGATGTGTGTGTGTGTGTGTGTGTGTGTGTATTTGTGTGTGTGTGTGTGTGTGTATGTGTGTGTGTAGTATAAAGAATCACCCCATTCAAGTAAATGCAAAAAAATAGTCAGATCATCACACCACCCTAAACATGAACTTGGTAACTTTTTTGTCAGCTGATTCATTGAGTGATGGACTACTACATTTACAAAGAATGTGGTCGTGGTGGACCTCTGCACAGAGAGAATGATGCAGTGTGTGAACATTAATGTTAGACTGACAGATGTATATTCCCTTTTTGCAGAAGAATCTCTCAACTTCTTGTTAATTTCAGAGGAAATAACTCCAATTTTGGCTATTGTGAGCTCTCAACATATCACTGGGTAGGGTTGGGGAGAAGACATTTAGTGCAAACCACATGTTGCATTCTCACCATGCATGTACAGTGACATGTGTGGCCAGAAGACCTTAGCTGATACTAAAGAGTAGCAAATAACTGGAAATGATTTTTAACATGTACTTCTGCTTTAGATAATTTATACAATAACTTAGTCCTCAACATGGACTGTATTTAATGAAACAAATTCTCAAAAGCCCTCCATATGCCCTAACTAGTTACTTAGATCTCTGTAGAGGACTGGACAGTAGAGCGAATTCAGCTCTTTGAGGTGTTTGTTTCTCTTTCGGGTGGTTTTAAGGTTTCAGACAAGCTTTAGTGCTCAGAGGAGCCTACTCTGGCTTGTGGCAGAACCCTTTCTTCAGACTTTACTTTCATAGCATCTATGACAATCACAACACTGAAGTTCATTTATGCACTTTCCTAAAGAAGAGAAGAGGGGGCCATGACTGCATGGGTGTGGGCCAATAAGGGCATCCCGAGATTCTATATTCTCACCTTATTAATATGAAGGCCATGCAGCTTTCAATCATTTGCTAAACTTGGTGATTTCCATTGCTACCTAACTACCTTCTAGAGCTTCTAGTTCCCCACAGGATGAAGTCCAAACTTATTAGTATGTTTGGAAAGCTTTGAAGAATTTTGTTTTTTTTTAAATTAAGCCCTGAGGAATTTGAGCCTTGCATACCTGGGTTTTAGAAACAGAGTTTTAGCTCTGAAGTCTAAAAATTCACAGCATTTTGCTTCAGGTGAGAAACCTACCTCTAAGGTTGAATAAGACATATCAGCCACAGTCCCAAAGGAACACATAGGATTCACTTTTCAGAACAAATGCAGCTCTGCAGGGCTTGGGGCACCAAGGGCTGGCTCAGTGGTTAATGCCCTTAGAGGAAGCCTGGTTCAATTCCTAGCATCCACATGGTGGTTCACACCTATCTGTAATTCTTTTAACAGGAGACCTGATACCCTCTTCTGGGTCCTGAAGGCTCCTTTCACTCAGGAACAAATGCATGCACATTTACTAAATAAAAATTTTGGAAAGTAAAACTGAAACTTTGATACTATTATGTATATGAAGCTATAGTTTTTATTATGTATTTTTAGATAAATATTAAGAATTTAAAAATGGCTCTTCTCCTGTATTTCCTGGGTCATATGTCTCACACTAGGTACTCTGACCTTTTCAGAAGCTGCCCACATCCTTAAAATCTCCAGGATTTTGATATTACGTCCAGGGTAGCCTCACTAAAGTACCTAGTATACATAGCATCTTCATGTGGAATTTCACTTGCCAAGTGTTCCTCAACACCACAAACTTGTAGCTAAGCCTATTTTTTGTCAAGAATGAGCCTGGAATTGACTGTTTATCATGACAATCATTTAGCCACTTGTAGCTGGTGGCTTCTGTGTGTGGACTGGGAAGATACAGAACATACTTGTACAATTTCCACAAGGCAGTCTTGGCCTGGAATTTCAGTGATAATGCCTGGCATGCAGCATTCCTCTCTATGCTTAGACTGCAGGCAGCTGTGTGGGATGGAGCCCTACTTTGCATGCTGCACTGCTTCCTCAGAAAAGGATAGGACTTGCTCCTTGCCTCTGCTTCCTCTTTGGGTGCTGACCAAGGGCATGTCAGGGTTCTCCAGAGCTACAGCTCCTCATCCTCTTCCAGGAAGTTCATATGTATCAAAGGCGACTCCATCCCTTGAGGCAACAATCACTACAGGATGGGAAACCCATGCGCCTTCTTCAGACATGGGCTCCTGTTTCAAGTTTCTGTCTCTGGGCTCCAGGTTCTGCTATCACACCAAACCCTGATTCTGGCCCTCTGTGTTTTTCCAAAGTTTCCCTCTCTGTCTAGACCTCACAGGTAATCCATCAGTTTACACATCTTGCTCCGACCCACATTTCCTCCATTGCTTCTGCAGTACAATCCCCAAGAGCTCTGGATCCTTGGGCAAGCCCAGGTGCATGATATCAGCATGGCTCTACTCCTTTATTAATCATCTCTGGTAGAGGTGTTGACCTATGGCTCTGGGTCACATTATCTACGGGTGCCTCAAATGTTTCTTCCCACATCTCTTATCCCACTGATTGCTTAGCAAAGGTCCCAAATAATTACATAGACTACTAAGGGGAAACTCTCTTCTATCTGAACGTTACTTTCCTTTCCTGTTATTTTCGCCATGGGCTCTCACTCCTTTCCTGGGCTTCAGGAACCCAACACTAACGCTACCACCAACCATAATGCTCACCCTAACTCTAAACATACCTTAAACTGAACTCTCAATTTCAGAAATACATGACCCTACATGGATGGCATAGCTCCATATTGGAGAGGGGGTGAATGGAAGGGGAGGTGGTCAGGGTGAATGTAAAGGGGGAGAGAATGTAAGAGGGAGGGAGGGTATCGAGTGAGGGATAGGAATCAACATGTAAAATAAACAATAATAATTTTAAAAAATTCAGTATGTAGGGACTCAGAATGTGCACAAGAGGATTAGTGGATCTAACAGAGATCTTGAGGTCTTTAGCTGAGGGAACTCTAGCAGAGGCCCAGTGATGGGTTTCAAGTATCCAGTTGGATGTTTTGTTTCATTTAAAAATTATTTATAATATGTAATATCCTACTTGAATATCTCATGGTAGAAAATAAGAGGGCAACAATCTCATTGTAGATGGTTGTGAACTACCATCTGGTTGGTGGGAAGTAACTCATATCCTCTGTAAGTACAATCAGCGTGCTTGAACTTTTAGCCATCTATCCATTCCATTGTTGTGTTTGAAGAAAAGGCCTCATTATGTAATTTTGACTGGCCTGGAATTCATTGAGATTCATGCATTTGGCTCCTGAGTACTGCTGGACAGGATCTGTAGAAAGGGGAATTCTCCTCCACTGCTTTTGGGAGTTCAAACTTGTACAGCCATTTTCAAGATAGCTATGGCAGTTCCTCAGCAAGATGGGAATTGGTTTACCACAGGACCTGGCAATCCCACTCATAGCCATATACCCAAATTATCCACATTCATGCAACAAAGGAAAGTGTTTAATTATATCTATAGCAGCATTATTTGTAATAGCAAGAAACTAGAAGCTACCCAGATGCCTCTCAACTGAAGAATGGATAAAGAACTTGTGGCACATCTACACAATGGACTACTAATAGACAGAAAAAATGGAATCTTGAAATGCACAGGGAAGTGGATGGCACTTGAAGAAATAATCATGAATGAGGTAACCCAGGCACAAAAAGTAGAATATGGTAGAGAGGGAGAGAACATAAAAGAGCAAGTCATTATTGGTTTGAAGAGAAAATTGAACCTAAAGTTATATCTAGAGACCTAGAAGTCTGACTCCAACTAACAATCTGAGCAACAGTGGAAAGGCTTCCATTATTGACCTTCCCTGAAAATTACATCAGCAACTAACTCGAGCGCTACATGGAGCCCTCATCTAGTCTCTGTAGAAAACAGAAGCAAAGACCCAGAAGTAAACACTGCGTCTAACTCGAATCCAGATGCAGAGAGAGAGAGGACAAGATCGAGTTGCAGAAACACATTGAGACAGCTGATCTGATGAAGGAGGAGCTAATAGGATCCCAGACTGATAGCTGTGAATCCAGCATGGAACTGACTCAGACCCCTGAGATGGGTATCAGCTAGAAGGTGTGAGCTGTCTAATGGAGTTCAGACAGTGGGACCTGGATGTATTCCTGGTGCACAAAAGGACCTTGAGGACACATTCCCCCAATCCAGGGATACCCCTAAACCTAGACATAGAAGAGACATTCTAATCAACACTTCAAATGCGCTGTCAGAAATACATGACCCCACTTGGATGGCCTAGCCCTATGTGTTGATTGTGGGTGAATAGGGTGGCAGGGTGGTCAGGGAGAATGTGAGGGGGCAACAGATGATAAGAGGAAGGGAAGGAATGAGGGAGATATAGGGAACAAGGATCTACATGTAAAAAATCATGAACTAATTTTAAAAAATATCCGGCATGCATGGACTCAGGATGTTCCCAAGAGGATATGGGGATCTAACAATTATTTGGTGGTCTTTAGCTGAGGGAACTCTAGCAGAGGCACAGTGATGGGTTTCAAGTAACCAGTAGGACATTTTATTTCATTTTTAAAAGTTATTTTGTCATATGTAGTACCCTCCTTGAATGTCTGCTGGTAGAAAAGAAGAGGGCAACAGATCTGATTGTAGATGGTCGTGAGCTACCATCTGGTTGGTGGGAGTTAACTCATATCCTCTGTAAGTACAGTCAGTGTGCTTTAATTTTCAGTCTTCTGCATGTTCCATTGTTGTGTTTTTAAGAAAGGGCCTCATTATGTATCTGTGACTGGCCTGGAATTCATTGAGATTCATGCTTTTGGCTCCTGAGTCCTGGGTTCAAAGGCATGAAACACCATGATCATCTCAGGAATAAAATTTTATATTGTTAACATAAATAAGCATTAGTTTAGTTAAAATGGCTAGTGCTATGCATTCTGAGACAATAATTAATTTTTATTACATTTCTTATTCACACAAAATTGAGGTCGATTTTCTTTCTAAATTAAAAAGTAGTAAATTATGGGCTATAATTAGGGGTTATTGGCTAGTGTCTAGAATTCCTGATACTAAGAGATGTAAGTTCAGCCTCTATTACCAACAAAGCAAAATAGGGCCTGAGTAGGTATCTCAGTCAATAAAGTACAAACACGAAGGACCTGAGATCAAGCAAAATGCTAAATCTAGAAGGGGATGATTAAAAGTTAAACCTGTGGGACATTTGATCATTATGTGAAAATAGGGTGCTTTTTACCTTGCCTGCCTAAGGCCCTTAATTGGTTTAATAAAAAGTTAAACGGCCAATTGCTGAAAAGGAATGGTTTGGCAGGATTGCTGGGCTGAGAGAAAAACTCAGGGGAATGAATCTAGGCCTGGACCCATGCCAGGAAGACAAGGAAGGAGCTGCGAATACAGAATAATAGACAATAGGCTAATAGACATTTGTTAAGGTATAGGAAATCGTTGGGAACAAGGTTAAGTTAAAGGCCAATCATTCATAATTTAGAAATGTCTGTGTCATTATTTGGGGATGGATTGTTCCAAGAAAATCTGACAAGAAAGTACAACTACATATTAGCACTGGAAAGGTGAGAGAGATCTGTAAGGCTCAGTGGCAGAAAAGTCTACCTTCATAAATGTGAACCTGATAAATAAGAGGGACAATTGGAATTGAATTGACTTTGACATGTGATCTCTCTGTTGCTCTGTCACTGTCTATCTGTGCTTCTGTCTCTCTCTCCCCATAACATAAACACACACACACACACACACACACACACACACCCACACACACACACACATACACACAGTAAACAGATATATTCCATATTGTATTATGGTTGGGAGTCTTCACATATTCTGTCCCTGTATTGTGCACTTTCTGTTTGTTTACTCTAGAAAGGGTTTCCCTGTGTAGCCCTGCCTGTCCCCAATCGCACTCTGTGTACAAGGCTGGTCAAAAAATGAAGTGATGCCTACCTCAGCATCCCTTAATACAAACTGGCTCCTTATTTAGAATTAAGGCAAAAGTTGTCAGGTTTTTCAAATTGATAAATACAAGTGAGTTGACACTGCATAGTCTGAACACATATTACCTGCAAAAGCAACATATGTAGTGCCACAATACTCTGCAATGACTCAGAAAATACACTTTGAAATTGACACACTACATCTTTTTCAAAACTTGAATCAGAAGTTAGTTCCAATTTTTTCATACACAATATGATTTGTTTATTAATATTGACAAACTCTTCATTCCTAATCTCTTAAAACAATCAAAATTATTATGAGATACATAAATTCCAATAAACTTTTATGGGGAATTGAATGCAGCAGCATACCTTTGTTTGCCTCAATGTTGCCACATGTTGTTGGAACAGGTTCAGCTTCTCTACGGTTGGGTCAGAGGTGATATGCACATCATACATAGGCCTATGAAGAAGTTTACAGAGTTCCTCATATTATTATAAGAGTAGTTTATGTTTATGAATTCTCTCTTTTTTCCATTTTTTGAGATATTCTACTTGAGTGTCCAATTCTTTTCTAGTTAATGGAGTCTTGTCTCTTTCTCTTTTTATGATTATAGTAAGGTGCATGGATGGTAATGGAACTACAAAATAATAGCAATGCCAAATGGTTAAATTGACATAGAAGGCAGTTTAAGCCTAGGGTGGTGGCACAATTTTTTAAATGTAGCACTTGGGAGACAGAAGGGAAGTGGTTATCTGTGAGTTGGAGACCACCCTTGAATACAAACTATGGGCTAAGATGGGCAGGGCTATTACACAGAGATAAACTGCCAAAAATGTAGATTATGCAAAACAGAAAATAATGAAAAAAAGGATCACCTAATACTTCTAGCAAGAAAGAACAATTATGACTTTGTTTCGTGCTTGACTTCTGCTATGTGGCAAAGAAATACCTCAGGGTCCTGATACTCCAACCTCATTTTCTGGTTAAGTTTACAGGTATCAGTCAACATGCTCAACTTCCTTTTACAATTCCTACTGTAGTAAAATATCCCTGAAGTATACACTGTGTGTAATATCTTTGGTTGTAAATAGAGACTGCTCCAATTTATACTGTAGTAAAACACCACTGAATTATTGCCCTGCTCCAAGTTAACAACAATCTTAATGAAATTCCATCCCCACAAATGGGACAAAAGCAATATGTACTCAGCACAATCTGTATTGCAAGTATAAACTCAGCCAGTTTTTCACTTTCAATACAGAACTCAAATTACACAGTACTTACTCTAATATTCCCATGATCACTTCTTTGCCCATTACTATGAATATAGTAGATCCTGCCCCATTCCTAGTATATTAAGAAGGCAGTAGAGTGAGTATTATGTATATATTGTAAAATATAGTTTCACTAATCATTGTTTAAAAATTGACTTATATTCAGGGAAAAAAGATGTGATTAGCATACTCCAAAGGTTCTCTTGTGCCTACATCCACATGAGGGAAATTGAGTGTTTAAGAAAAAAAAAAAAGGTATTTTTTATGTAGCACATCTACATCATTTATATTAACTTAAGGAAAATGCTCTAATGTCATGGTCTTCTTGAAGGATCAATTATCCTTACCTTTGAAAGGCAGTCTGACTGCTAGTGTTATTCCATCTACAGACATGGGTGGTATGCTTCTACTTTAATAGTAATTGGAACATGAGATACCTCAACATTATCACTCAGCTCTCCCTGGTATCCCATATTTTCAGAATCATCCTAGATGGCTGAGTGGTACAAAGTTTTGAACATTAAAGGAGCCACAAAGTTTTAAGTTTGTCTGGTAACAACTATTTGTATCACTACATATACTCGGATCTTATATACCCTTTTATTCTCTGGTGGTGGATGGTAGCTCAGACATATATATGAAGAAGGAATTGAGGACAGAATTGAAGTTTGGGGTGATACTGTTTACCTGGTTTTTTGATATAAATCCTAACTTACAAGACTATGAGATTCTTTCCTTCATGTATTTAAGTGCGTTGCTTGTGAATCTGGTGACCACTGAAGTCACAAGTCAGTGCTGGTTTCCCTGGAATAGCAGTTCAGGACAGTTGTAGTCCACCACATGGGCTGGAAACTGAAACCTGCTCCTATGCAAGAGCAGAAAATGCTTGCAACTGCTCAACATATGTTCAGCTGCTGTCTTATTTTTATGTATTTTGGATGTGAAGTTTCTCATTCTACCTATCTCTGCCTCTCAATGTTGAAGTTAGAAGTATATGCAACCATTATGTTTTTTCACTCGAGACAAGGTTCCTATATGATGCCCTGGCTGTCTTGAAACTTACTCTGTACAACAGGCTGACCTTTGTAGATCTATCTCCCTCTGCCTCCAAAGTACTGGTGTTTGAGTCATAAACCACAACCCAGCAATCTGGATTAATTTTCAAGAATTGTGAGGATTGAATTGAGGTTTCCATTGCTTTGAGGGAAGTAGTTTCCAAATTAATCAATTTATTCAATGTTTCCTTTCGCCCTCTTTCAAACAAACACCAATGTCTCCCATTTCTCTAAAATTAAAATATTATTATGCTCTGTAAAGCAAAAAAAAAAAATTTAAGCAGTGTGAATTGGGTAACTGCCTTCCACATTTGTCACATATATCCCTCCTCCAACTAGAATGCTTTCCATTTGCATTGCTAAACTGACAACATATTCCTCTGTCTTACATACCCAACAGCTTGTTTTGAACATTACAAAATTTAAGCCTAAACATATATAAATTTTACTTTTACAAAAAAGCCCCATGCATTTAAGTAGCTATGTATAGTGCAAGTTTATACCTGCAGCACTTGGAAATATGGACACTTGACTGCTACTACCTCCAACCTGGACTTGGCTACAAAGCAAGACCCTACCTCAAAACAAATAAGTATACATAAAGAAACTTAAATGTAACCATCTCATATTTAATTAGTGAAAAGTACAAACCAGTGGGATGGTACATGCCTTGCTTGGTACTCAGAAGCTTGAGACAGGAGTCACAAGTTCAAGGCCACAAAGGTATTGCTAA
The DNA here is from genome assembly GCF_943737965.1 of Phodopus roborovskii. Classification (NCBI taxonomy): domain Eukaryota; kingdom Metazoa; phylum Chordata; class Mammalia; order Rodentia; family Cricetidae; genus Phodopus; species Phodopus roborovskii. The sequence continues at coordinate 170,830 of NW_026126950.1, read as the reverse complement.
GAGACTATCTTGGAAAAAGAAGAAATGAGATGAAAATAAACAATAAAACATACATTTACTTCACCACATTTGAAAAGAATAAAATCATATCTTACCGTTCTGGTGAGCATCTGTTGCTGTGCTAAATCACTGACCACACACAATGCAGGCCAGAAAGGGGCTTACTTAGCTTATGCTCCAGGTCACTGTCCCTAATGAGAATTACAGCAGCGACTCAAGCAGGACAGTGGGAAGAAAATGTGGAGGAATGCAGTTGTCTGCTCATCTCTGGCTTTCTCACTTGCTCACAGTAAATCTTAGCCAGTTCCCTTTGTTTACAGATAGCCCCGTGCACATGGACAGTTATAAAAGCATAACTGCTGCCCGTGTACAAGTTTCCATATTTTTTCTTTTCTTTGGCCAGCTGCAAGACCTGTGTTAAGGCCATGAGATCAGCTTCTCATGCTGAGGTTCCTTCTGGGAGGCTGCTGGTTCAAACAGTGCAGGTTTTATTCACATCACTTTCCCAGTCCTTTTAGTGCTTCCCCTGCCAGAGTGAAGTCTGTAAAATCTTTGCAAACTCCAGTCTCTTTAATCAGCAGTTGATGACAGTCACAAATTACTAATTCATCAGTCTTCTCAGGCAGAAGATTGGCAGGTAGTGCATCAGTGATTCATGTGTACATTGGACATCCATCGGTCTGTGGGCTGCTGCACAATGCTCTCCTGCTTTAGTGCATGGGGGGCTGTTGTAGTTACTTTCTGCCCCAAAGTTAACTTGTCAGCCAGACTGTTGTTCTTTTGCTGCAGCTAATGCCTAAGAAACACACACAGGAGACTTAGCGCCCATGTGGTGTTTTTTGAGTGATTGGAGAGAAAGAGGGGTAGCTGGAGGCCAACTGAAAGAAGGAGAGATAGAGAGCAGAGAGACCAGAGACAAAGCATATAGAGCAGACAGAGGCAGAGAGAGAGAGCAGAGAGAGTGCAGAGTGTGCATAGAGAGGCAGAGAGAGGCAGAGAGAGGCAGAGAGAGGCAGAGAGAGAGCAGAGAGAGAGTAGAGAGAGCAGAGGCAGAGACAGAACAAAGAATGATAGGCACTTGGTGTGCTTGCTTTAAAAGAGGCTTGTGCATGCCTAACTGAGTCCTTCTTGTTGCCAGGTAAAGCTGATGTAGAGATGGCAAGGCCATGAGCATCCTGCCCATCCTTGGGTCCGGGGTCAGCTGGCTGCTAGTTCATAACATTTCCACATATTATTGTTATTAAAAAAGGTGGGGGTTGGGCGTGGCGGGTTAGGGTTAAGGACATTGAGTTCTGGAGACTGCTTCCTGCTGAAATGGGGGTGTAGATAGTCTTTGGGATATCCGAGAAGGCTGGGGTGCGGCCAACTCCTGGTAGCTGGTTGTTTCATCACAGTTCTGACAGTATGGGGCTCTGGCATCTCTTTGAGACCTGGCAAGAGGTTAGCAGAAGAGAGGACAAGGTTAGGATTTTCTCTTAGGTCTTAGTATTTAATGGGAGAAGTGTGAGGTGGGGGAGGGTCTCCCAAGGGTGACCAGGAAGTCCCAAGGCCAGGAAAAAGGTGATTTATTGGAGTGAATCTAACCTGTAAATGGATCTAATTCTGCTCCCTGGAACTTAAAAGAATCCTTTGAGTTTGTGAAAACATAAATATTAAGACATATTAGCAGCATACTCATGTTAGAAATGACTTGGCTGAAAGAATTAAAACATGCAGCTGGCAGATTTTTAGCACAATGAAAAGCACCTTAATTGTAAGGTCATAGTTACAGATGTGATCATATAGTGGCATAGTATGGTGTTTAACACTGTTAAAACTTTATTGATTAATGTTAAGACTATAAACAGTAGCAACCTTAAAATACCCAATTTTGAAATCTGTTTTGAAACAATTGAAGCCTTTGTTGCTGCTTTAAGCTGACAAAGCTACCAATCGTCAAAAGCATCAGAGTTCTTGAGAAGGATACAATTTTACTTGAATAATTAGAGAGTAACACAGACTTACTAGCTGGCAGCATGGACAGCCACCCCAGGTCCTCCACAGTTGTTGAAGTCAGAGGCTTTAAGGACGTCTGCCTTCTGCTGATGGCATGAGACCTGTGGATTAGGAGCTTTTGGAAGACTTACCTACCGTTGGCCCAAGCAACGTGGAGAAAGTCTATTCCACTGCCCTCTTGTCCATGGTCCTTAGAGCCCTTTGCAGCAGTTGAGATGAAAGGCAGGATTGCTCAGTGGCTAGCTTTGCCACTTTTGTGGGTAGAGCTTCTTTCAGTGTCCATCAGCCTTCTTGGAGGAAATGTGTGGTGCAAGCAGCTGGCCTGTCTCTCTGTCATAATAGCTTTTTAAGGAAACATTTTAAATGCCATATTCTCTAGATCTCTGAGCATTTGAGGGCTGTCTGACTATCTAGCATAACTTAGTATACAAAAATATGTCTTTAGTTACTTGCCTTCAGCACACAGGTGGCTAGGTAAGGCTTTATCCCTGTAATTAATTAATCTGTTTGGGCAACTGGATCCAAGCTGAGAGGCTGTGGAGGGATGTTTTACTCAGAGCCCTGAAGCCTGACTGTAAATGGTTTTAACTTAGTAGGTTAGACTTATCCCTGTAGAGGACAAAGAGATGGAGAAAAACTCCCTTTGATAATAGAGGCTTAACCTTTATAAACAGCTTACAGGAAAGACTGTGTGGCATAGATATTTTGTTAGCTTGAAATAGACATGTATAACCTTAAATGTTTACCACCATTAAAAAATGCGCATGACAATTTAGAAGTATTTGAGACAGTACAGTTGAATTTAAGTTGTATGAAGTTAGCTTACATTTACATAAATTTAAATTAAATGTACAGACACATTAAACAGGACTGGGTAAAACTGAGAAGACTAGAATGTGAAGCTATATATGACATAGTGAAAAAGAAATTAGAGACAAAGAATAAAGAATAAAGCAAATAAAAGAATAAAAGCAAAAGGTAAATGAATTACAGGTTCTGTTGGTGGCAGAAGCTGGCTAGACTACCTCTGCCTAGGTGGCTGGTGTAGCAGAGGGAAGAACCATGTGGGTTGAGGCTAGGCCATGTGGTCAAGCTGGAGGCTGCCATTAACATATCCCCAACAACTAGCAGAAATCATAAAGTTTTGTGATAAAATTTTGTCTTGAGTAGATGCTTCCTCAGCCCAGGCTACTGCTCTGAGACATGCTGCAGCTGGGGCGGGCAGGAGAGTTTTAACGTGGCAGGAAGAGAACAGAAATAAGTTTAGGGTAAGAGATTATTTAGCAGAGAGATAGAAAAAACTCCTTCCATCTACCTGTTTACTGGCAGTAATTTGAAAGATCCAGTAAAATATCAGGATCTAGAGAGCCTTTACCTGGCCAATTTGAATTATTTTCTAGGGGATACCTAGCCCACCTGGGTGCCTTAACAAGTGGCATCTATCAGGAATCCCAGTGGAGTGGTGAGGGGTATTTCCTTGGTCGGTTTATTCCCCATGGGTAGACCAGAAAGTGACGAAGCAGTCTTGGAACTCGTCAGCTCAAGAGTGTGGCAACACCGTAAATGAGAATGGCAGAGCTTTACTGGAAGCTCCTCAGCCCAAGTACTTTGCCAGGGCCAACAGGGGCTGGAAGGACTCAGCAGTCCTAGAGCAGAGCAGATATACCGCCAAGGTTGGTATGTCTTCCACCCGTGAGGAATGTACCCGACCTTAAGGAAATGGGTTAAAATTTAAAAGAGTACCTTACCTAATTGAAGTCAGTGTAGGGTAGTATTTCCAGCAAACGGGGTGGGCGGATGAGGGTGGGGGGGTGGATGGAGGCATACTTCTGGTATCTGAAAGAGTGTCTCTGGCTGCCGCCTGCCAGAAGAAGGCCACCAGTGACCCACAAGGAGAGCCTGCCTGGGGTTCGGAACCAATGTTGTTCTTTTGCTGCAGCTAATGCCTAAGAAACACAAACACAAGACTCAGTGCCCACATGTAGTTTATTGAGCGAGGGTAGAGAAAGAGAGGGTATCTGGTGGCCAAAGGAAAGCAGGAGAGATAGCAGAGAGACAAGAGAGAGCAGAGGCAGAGAGAGAGCAAAGAGAGAGCAAAGAGAGAGAAGCACTTGGCGAGCTTGCTTTAAAAGAGGCTTGAACATGTGTTGTAAGACCCTCAGAATGAGGAGTCTTCCAGAATGAGGAGTCAATACCCCAAGAACTCAACATCCAGTCCAGTTGCTGCAAAACGAAAGAGGCTTTAATGAACAGGAAAACTTTGCACAAACAGGCTCCTCCAGGATGCAGGCTAGGGAGAAGCCCCCTCCCCAGGGCCCTGGTGTTTTTAAAGGCAAACCCACAAGCTTAGGGAGGGGGGTGGAACCCTCTGTCCATTGAGTATGTGACCCTTGGAGGCCTGGTGGTCTCGATATTAGGGTCAGCAGACCTTAGGGCTTCAGGTGTGCTAATTAATCTAGTCTGGGCAAACCAGAGTTACAGCTATCTCTTGACCCTATTTACCACCTGTTGTCTCACAGGAAAGGAGGGGCAGTGTGAATAGTTCTTATCTCAGGGCCTTGTGAGAGGAAGCTAGCAAATTCCAAGGAACAGATATTGGTTTCTAGGTTAGTCCATCATTAACATTACTTTTTAGGTCTTTCAGTGTAAATGAGTCCTCTAGCTGCCAGGTAAAGCTGACAAGGCCAAGAGAGTCCCACCCATCCTTAGGGCAGGGGTCAGCTGCCTGCTAGTTCCTAACACAGACCATCCACAGGCTACAGGATCAAGCTCCTTCCCTGTTTATCGGTTACTGATAGCTGTTCAGAGTCAAAATAAATCCAGGCTCCTACATTGACAGGATGTCTCTTTTTAACAGAGGGCACCCTGGGATATCTAGGAACAAGTGATATATCCGGCCTACATCAAGAATCACTGCCACTGGCATACAGGACCTTCCCACATCCTGCTAGTGGGCACACAACTCTGCTGCACTATCTGGCACAGGTAGGGGAAACACCACACTTGCCAAGCCCAAGGCATAGGAGATGAAGGCAAGCAGGAACTGCAGCTGGTTGCCCCACTGAGGCCATGCCTTCTCAATTTCCTGAGCTAGCTCTCAGTCAAGTCCTGGGGTCTGGCCACTGCTGGCCTGCCTTTTAATTGCTAATGTCATTAACACCTGCCAGAGGGAGTAAGGTGAGCCCCAACCAGCCAAGCCTCTGCAGGAAAGGCAGCCTCCTCAGCAATGGGTTTTGACTGCAGAGCACAGGGAAAGGATCACATTTCCTCAGCCTCTTTTGGATTCATCCATGGCAATACCTATATGTCAAGCACCACTGTCCAACAGGAAAACAAAGCCCTCTCACGACCGAGCTGACATTCATACGGTAGCAACATTTAAATGCTAAGGGATGGCTTGTTCTTGCCTTCATTTGACCTACTGGGGAAGTTTCGAATGGTACACACCACTTAGTTCACCTAAATAGGACATGCAGGAACAGTTTAAAGTGATAAGTACTTGAACCTGATAGAAAGAGTTTCAGGGCTCTACACAGGAGAGATGACTTTTGCACAGAGACATTGAATGTGGAGGCTCAGCAGCAGAGGACTGCCCTAGCACCTGTGAGGCCATCAGTTTGACCCTAAGATTCTCCATCTACTTGGCCTCTTCCTCACCTGTGGTATGGCACAATCAGGTTGGGAGCAACTGCTGTGAGGCCCCTGGAAGCTAGAGAGTCTTATTCCCTAGGCTAGGAGGAGACCTAAGATTTTGTTGCTTTTGCTGAACCTGACACCACCAGTGACTTTGGGTCTCTGTCTCCACTACACCACTGGTTAAGGTCTCTGACTTTAACACCTCTGACTGTTTCATCTGCAATAGAAAACAAAAATAAATCCCTGCTACCCCCACCCCTATCCCAACAAGCTTAAACTACCTATCCAAGAAATTTTCACCTTCAAACAGTAAAGAAAGCAGGCACAATACAGCAGAAGGCACTCTGGCTACTTAAGATTCAGATTATAGATTCCCCCACCGTCAAACCCACCCCTGTCAGCTTCCCCCCAGGCATAATTCCAGTCTAATGCTGATGGATATTTGTGTTGTTCCAGTTTGTGGTTAATATAAACAGAAATAGTGTGCATATTCTAGCATGTTAATCTCTTATTCTCTCTCTCTCTCTCTCTCTCTCTCTCTCTCTCTCTCTCTCCTCTGTCTGTGTGTGTTTTAAACAAGCATTTATTGGGAGCAGGTGCCACAGAATGAGTGGAAGTCAGAGACAATTTGTGGGAGTCAGGCAAGTGAACTTAACATTTCATTGGCCCTGCCGTTAAGTTTTTACATTTTTGTGTAGACTTATGACTGTGCACTGATGGTTCCATTTGCCTGTTGATTTCCCTGACAACTGACAAGTCTGCAACCTCTCCATTTGCTCACTGGGCCATCAAAAAGCCCACGGTTTCTGAAATGTCTGCCTGAGCCCTTGATAGGTTTTTTGCTGGGCTGTCTTTTTCTACTGGTTTGCACTTGTTTCCCTACTTTGGCTACAGGCCCTATGTCTGCTTTATATACCAACAGTTTCATTTCTTACTGTGTTGCCTTTCTGGCCAATTTTAAGTGTCTTCTATTGGAGATAATTCTTAACTTCCAGAAAGTTCAATTTGTGCTGGAGATGTATGTAGCTCAGTGTTTAGAGAATGCTTGCCTAACATGCATGAGACCCTGGGCTCTATTCCTGGCTCTCCAGAAACTGGGTATGTATGGTGGTGTATCCCTATACTCCCAGGACTTGGGAGGTAGAGGCAGGAAGAACGGAGATTCTAGGTCATCCACAACTACATAGCTACATAGCAAGTTCAAGGCTAGCCTGTTTTTGGAGACCCTATCTCAAAAAGTAACCAAGTAAGCAGAAAGATTAAAGTTTGGCTTACATCCTCCACAGGGTGAGCTCACTACCACCTGTAACTCCAGGTGTTGTAGGGGATCTGATGGCTTTTTTCTTTTTTTGGAGGGCACCTATATGTGCTTGTACATACACACAGTCATATACACACAAAACAAAAATAAAAATTAAAAACAAACTAATCTATCAATATTTTTAAAAGTTTGCCTTCATGACCTTTTTTTTCCCTCATGTCTTACTTTACAGTCTTTTCCTACCAGGATAGAAGTGGATGTCTTTAATTCTAGCACTTGAGAGACAGGAGAATCTGTGATTTCGAGATCACCCTGGTTGAACATAGTGATTACACACATATCCTGTCTCAAAAAAACAAAAAAAAAAAAAAAAAAAAAAAAAACCCCCCAAAAAACAACAAAAATCCCAACTTCTTGCTTCTCAAGTCCAAGGGCATGAAGCTATTACTGAGGAGTCAACCCCTTAGCAAAGCTAAACTCAGCAGTGAATGAGTTACTATCTAGAAACTGCCCTTCACTGAACCTGGATCTCAAGGATTCTGCTAGGCTGGCTGGTTAATACACTGCAGGGATCCTCCTGTCTCCATATTGTCCCTCTCCTCAGTATTGGGAGAAATAGTCATGTGCCACTGTCCCTGACCTTTTACCCAATGAGCTATCTCCAGCCTCATCTGACCACATAGAGGGTCTACCTAAGGGCATGGTGGTGAATAGTTTGGATCAAACAGCTGTTGCTGCCTCCAGCTATGTACTTATGTTTTGGGTATCACAAATTAGTTCTCCTATAGGGTTCATAGCCACATAGTGACATTTAAGAACTGGATACCTCAGAAAGATACCCAACACACTTACCATGGAATTTGTTGGTACAATGGTGGCAGTGCCCTTCTTTTAGTCCTTACACCAGGGACCAGGCCAGCATCTGGTCTTAGCTGCCTTGGGAAGCCATCCCAATATTTGAGGCTCAGTAAGTGAAATCCTCTGCTTTTGTGTCTCTGTGGTGTGTGTGTGTGTGTGTGTGTGTGTGTGTGTGTGTGTGTGTGTGTGTAGTATAAAGAATCACCCAGTCCAAGTAAATGCAAACAAAGTAGTCAGATCATCACACCAGCCTAAACATGAACTTGGGTCACAACTATCTGTAATTCTTTTAACAGGAGACCTGATACCCTCTCCTGGGTTCTGAAGGCTCCTGTCACTCAGGAACAAATGCATGCACATTTATTAAATAAAAATTATCGAAAGTAAAACTGAAACATTGATACTACTATGTATATGAAGCTATAGTTTTTATTATGTATTTTTAGATAAATATTAAGAATTTTTTTATTTTTTTTATTTAATTTTATATAACAAAGTCCAATTAAATGAAAACAAACATTTATACACAATATTTGGGAATTTGGGCGTCGTTCTTTCCAAACTACTTCCTGCTGGTAAGGGGCGCTATCTTGGGGGAATCGAAGAAGATTCAGATATCCTAGCTGTAGTCTGTAGGGCTGTTTTGTCCAGCTGTTTGGAATGCAGGATCAGCTTTTACTCTGTTTCAGGCGGTCTGGTGTGATCAAACCACATTAGTCTGTAAGGAATCCACATCTTTTCATTTTCTGTGGAAACAAAAATAGAAATCCTTTGCCCCAGTAACTTGTTCTTCAACTTAAATTTTGGAGTCAAAGCGTTTTTTTTTTTTTTTTTTTTTTTTTAATTTATTATTTTACATGTCGATCCCAGTTCCCGTTCCCTCCCTCCCTCCTTCCCTCCCCTCCAGCCCTCCCTCCCTCCTTCCCTCTCTTTTGCCCTCTCTGCCCTCTCCCATGCACTCTAAACACGCTCCCCTCCCAACCTCCCAACACAATACCATATGTAGAGGAAGGCCATCCAGTTGGGGTCATGTAGATCTGACAGGTCCTGTGAAGTAGGGACTAGGGCTTCTCTCCTATCTCTAGAATAAGGCAGTTATCCCTCCATGGGGGATATGTTTGCAAAGTCCTTTTGTGCACCAGGGATACATCCTGGCTCCACTGTCTGAGGTCTCTTAGACTGCTCAGACCTTCTGGCTGAGACCCATATTCATGGGGGTCCGAGTCAGTCCCCTGTTGGCTTCCCAGCTATCAGTCTAGTGGCTCTTAGCTCCTCCTTGTTCAGGTAAGCTGTCTCTATGTACTTCTACCGCATGGTCTTGTCCTCTCCATCTGCTTCTGGGTTGTAGTTCGGCTCAGTGTTTATGTATGGGTGTTTGCTCCTGTTTTCAACAGGCATTAGTTGAGGACTCCATGGAGAAGTTAGTTGTTGATCTCACTCTCCGGGAAGGACATTTATGATAGCCTTTCCAAGGAAGCTCAAATTGTTAGTTGGGAGCAGTCTTGTAGTTCCCTCGACCTTTCTTTGTGTGCAACTTTATCATCAAACCAATATTGGCTCCCTCTTTTATGTTCTCTCTCTCTGTCTCTGACTCTCTCTCTCTCTCTTTCCTATTTTCCATTCCTAACCAGGCTCAATCCTCCTGGTCGCACATGCCTTCCTCTCCTCCCTCACATTTTCTCCTACTTCTCTCTCCATTAGCTGTCTTCCCCCACTTTACCTGAGGTATGGGGGACTTGTCCCTTCCCAGTTCTGTGAGGGACTTTATATGAATCTCTTAGAATACAACTTGTATCCTAGTTCCTCTGGTGATGTGAATTATAGGCTGGTGATCATTTGATCTAGTTCTAAAATCCTAGCACCCACATGGTGGGTCACAACTATCTGTAATTCTCTTAACTGGAGACCTGATACCCTCTCCTAGATTCTGAAGGCTCCTGTCACATTTATTAAATAAAAATTTTGGAAAGTAAAACTGAAACTTTGATACTACTATGTATATGAAGCTATAGTGTTTATTATGTATTTTTAGATAAATATTAAGAATTTAAAAATGGCTCTTCTCCTGTATTTCCTGGGTCATATGTCTCACACTAGGTACTCTGACCTTTTCAGAAGTTGCCCACATCCTTACCATCTCAAGGATTTTCATATTACATCCACGGTAGCCTCACTAACGTACCTAGTGTACATAGCATCTTCATTTGGAATTTCAATTGCGAAGTGTTCCTCAACACCACAATCTTGCAGCTAAGCCTATTTTTTGTCAAGAAAGACCCTGGAATTGACTGTTTATCATGACAATCATTTAGCCACTTGTAGCTGGTGGCTTCTGTGTGTGGATTGGGAAGACACAGAACATCCTTGTACAATTTCCACAAGTCAGTCCTGGCCTGGAAGTTCAGTGATAACGCCTGCCATGCAGCATTCCTCTCTATGCATAGACTGCAGGCAGCTGTGTGGGATGGAGCCCTATGTTGCATGCTGCACTGCTTATTCAGAAAAGGATGGGACTTGCTCCTTGCCTCTGCTCCCTCTTTGGGTGCTGACCAAGGGCATGTCAAGGTTGTCTAGTGCTACAGCTTCTCATCCTGTGCCAGGAATGTCACATGTATCAAAGGTGACTCCATCCCTTGAGGCAACAAGCACTACAGGATGGGAAACTAATGTGCCTTCTTCAGACCTGGGCTCCTGTTTCACCTTTCTGTCTCTGGGCTCCAGGTTCTGCTGTCTCACCAAACCCTGATTCTGGCCCTCTGTGTTTTTCCAAACTTTCCCTATCGGTCTAGAACTCACAGGTAGTCCATCAGTTTACACACCTTGCTCCTACCCACATTTCCCCCATTGCTTCTGCAGTACAAACCCCAAGAGCTCTGGATCCGTGGGCAAGCCCAGGTGCATGATGTCAGCAGGGCCCTGCTCCTTTATTAATCATCTCTGGTAGAGGTTATGACCATGGCAATGGGTCACATCATTTATGGGTGCCTCAAATGATTCTTCCCACATCTCTTATCCCACTGATTGCTCAGCAAAGGTCCCAAATAATTACATAGATGGCTAAGGGTAAACTCTCTCCCATCTGAAGTTTACTTTCCTTTCCTGTTATCTTCGGCATGGGCTCTCACTCCTTTCCTGGGCTTCAGGAACCCAACCCTAATGCTACCACCAACCATAATGCTCACCCTAACTCTAACCATACCCTAAATAGAACTCTCATTGTCAGAAATACATGACCCTAACTGGATGTCATAGCCCCATATGGGGAGAGGGGGTGAATGGGAGGGGTAGTGGTCAGGGTGCAAGAGAAGCGGGACAGAATGTAAGAGCGAGAAAGGGTGGGGAGTGAGGGATAGGAATCAACAAGTAAAATAAAAAATAATAATTGAAAAAATTCAGTATGCAGGGGTTCAGAACGTGCCCATGAGGAATAGTGGATCTAACAGAGATCTTGAGGTCTTTAGCTGAGGGAACTCTAGCAGAGGCCCAGTGATGGCTTTCAAGTATCCAGTAGGACGTTTTATTTCATTAAAAAATTATTAATCATATGTAGTATCCTACTTGAATATCTCATGGTAGAAAAGACGAGGGCAACAATCTCATTGTAGATGGTTGTGAACTATCATCTGGTTGGTGGGAAGTAACTCATATCCTCTTTAAGTACAACCAGCATGCTTGAACATTTAGCCATCTATCCATTCCATTGTTGTGTTTGAAGAAAAGGCCTCATTATGTAATTTTGACTGGCCTGGTATTCATTGAGATTCATGCTTTTGGCTCCTGAGTACTGTTGGACAGGATGTGTAGAAAGGGGAACACTCCTCCACTGCTTTTGGGAGTTCAAACTTGTACAGCCATTTTCAAGATAGGTATGGCAGTTCCTCAGCAAGATGGGAATTGGTTTACCACAGGACCTGGCAATCCCCCCCCATATGCATATACCCATATTAACCACATTCATGCAACAAAAAAATGTGTTTAATTATATCTATAGGAGCATTATTTGTAATAGCAAGAACCTAGAAGCTACCCAGATGCCTCTCAGCTGAAGAATGGATAAAGAATTGTGGCACAACTACACAATCTACTACTAATCTACAGAAAAAATGTAATCTTGAAATGCACTGGCAAGTGGATGGTACTTGAAGAAGCAATCATGAATGAGGTAACCCAGGCACAAAAAGTAAAACATGGTAGAGAGGGAGAGAACATAAAAGAGCAATTCATTATTGGTTTGAAGAGAAAATTGAACCTAAAGTTATATCTAGAGACCTACAAGACTGACTCCAACTAACAATCTGAGCTACAGTGGAAAGGTTTCCATTATTGACCTTCCCTGAAAATGAGATCAACAACTAACTTATGTGCTACATGGAGCCCTCATCTATACTGTAGAAAACAGAAGCAAACACCCATAAGTAAACACTGCATCTAACTAGAATCCAGATGCAGAGAGAGAGAGGACAAGATCCAGTTGCAGAAACACATTGAGACAGCTGACCTGATGAAGGAGGAGGTAATAGGACCCCAGACTGATAGGTGTGAATCCAGCATGGAACTGACTCAGAATAGAGCCCAGGGTCTCATGCATGTTAGGCAAGCACTCTCTAAACACTGAGCTACATACATCTCCAGCACAAATTGAACTTTCTGGAAGTTAAGAATTCTCTCCAATAGAAGACACTTAAAATTGGCCAGAAAGGCAATACAGTAATAAATGAAACTGTTGGTATATAAAGCAGACTTAGGGCCTGTAGCCAAAGTAGGGAAACAAGTGCAAACCAGTAGAAAAAGACAGCCCAGTAAAAACGATCAAGGGCTCAGGCAGACATTTCAGAAACCATGGGCTCTTTTGATGGCCCAGTGAGCAAGTGGAAAGGTTGCAGACTTGTCAGTTGTCAGTGAAATCAACAGGCAAATGGAACCATCAGTGCACAGTCATAAGTCTACACAAAAATGTAAAAACTTAATGGCAGGGCCAGTGAAATGGTAAGGTCACTTGCCTGGCTCCCACAAATTGTCTCTGACTTCCACTCCTGCTATGGGACCTTCTCCCAATAAATGCTTGTTTAAAACACATACACAGAGAGACGGGGAGGGGGGGGGAGTGAAATAAGAGAGAAAGAGGAACATGCTAGAAGGTGCACACGAGTTCTGTTCATAGTAGCCACAAACTGGAACAACACAAATATCCATCAGCATTAGAGTGGAATTAGGCATGGGTGAGGAAGAGGCCAAGGAGATGGAGAAGCTTAGGGTCAAACTGAGGGCCTCACAGGTGCTAGGGCAGTGCTCTGCTGTTAAGCCTCCAAACTCAAACTCTCTGTGCAAAAGTCATTTGTCCTCTGTAGAGCCCAGAGTCCCTGTCTATAAGGTTCAAGGACTTATCCCTTTAAATTGTTCCCGCATCTCCTATTTAGGTGAACTAGGTGGTGTGTACCAATCGAAAGTGCCCCAGTAGATCAAAAGAAGGCAAGAACAAGGCATCCCTTAGCAATTAAACATTCCTGCCATCTGAATGTCAGCTCTAGCGTGAGAGAGCTGTGTTTTCCTGTTGCACAGTGGTGCTTGACATACAAGTATTGCCATGGATGAATCCAAAAGAGGCTGATTAAATGTGATCCTTTCCCTGTGCTCTGAAGTCCACACCCACTGCCAAGAGGGCTGCCTACCTGCAGAGTCTCAGCAGGGTGGGTATCCCCTTACCCCCTCTGGCAGGTGTTAATGAGATTAGCAATTAAAAGGCAGGCCAGCAGAGAGCAGACACCAGGACCTGACTGAGAGCCAGCTCAGGAAATGGAGAAGGCATGGCCTCAGTGAGGCAACCAGCTGGAGTTCCTGTTCGCCTGCATCCCCTATGCCATGGGCTTGGATAGGGTGGTGTTTCCTGTATGTGTGCCAGATAGTACATTGGAGTTGAGTGCCCACTAGCAGGATACAGGAGCTGCCTGGACGCCGGGGGCAGTGATCCTTGATGTAGGTCGGGTATATCACTTGTTCCTAGATATCCTAGGATGCCCTTACCTTCTGTTAAAAAGAGACATCCTGTCAAATGTAGGAGCCTGGAATTGTTTTGACTCTGAACAGCCATCAGTAACCGATAAACAGGGAAGGAGCTTGATCCTGTAGGCAGTGGATGGTCTGGCTGTCTAAAAGCTATGATGGACATGGCTGTACTGGTCAAAGACTCTGACATGCTAACTTTGGGACAGAAAGTAATTACAATAGCCCCCCATGCACTGGTGACCAGGAGAGCATTGTCAGGCAGCCCACAAAACAATGGATGTCCAATGCCCACATGAATCACTGATGCACTACCTGCCATTCTTCTGCCTGAGAAGATTGATAAATAAGTAATTTGGGACTGTCATCACCTGCTGATTAAAGAGGCAGGAGATTGCAAAGACCTTACAGTCTTCCCTCTGGCCGTGGAAACACTAACTTAGTTCACTGATGGGTACAGTTACCTTGTGAAAGGTAAAGAAAGGACTGGGACAAGGATGTGAATGAAACCTGCATGGTTTGAGCCAGCAGCCTGGCAGAAGGAACCTCAGCATGAGAAGCTGAGCTCTTGGCCTTAACACAGGCCTTGTAGCTGGCAAAAGAAAAGAAAAAAATCTGTAAACCTGTACACGGGCAGCAGTTATGCTTTTATAACTGTCCATGTGCACGGGGCTGTCTGTAAACAAAGGGGACTGGCTAAGATTTACTGTGAGCAAGTGAGAGAGCCAGAGATGAGCTGACACCTGCATTCCTCCACATTTTCTCCCCACTGTCCTCCTTGAGTCGCTGCTGTAATTCTCATTAGGGACAGTGACCTGGAGCATAAGCTAAGTAAGCCCCTTTCTGGCCTACATTGTGTGTGGTCAGTGTTTTAGCACAGCAACACATGCTCACCAGAATGGTAAGATATGATTTTCTTCTTTTCAACTGTGGTGAAGTAAATGTATGTTTTATTGTTTATTTTCATCTCATTTGTTCTTTTTCCAAGATAGGCTCTTAGCAATACAGTCCTTTGTGGCCTTGAACTTGTGACTCCTGTCTCAAGCTTCTGAGTACTGAGCAAGGCATGTACCATTCCACTGGTTTGTAATTTTCACTAATTAAATATGACATGGTTACATTTAAGTTTCTTTATGTATACTTATTTGTTTTGAGGCAGGCTCTTGCTTTGTAGCCAAGGCCAGCTTGGAGGTAGTAGCAGTCATCTGTCCATACTTCCAAGTGCTGCAATTATAAACTTGCACTACACATAGTTACCTAAATGCATGGGGCTTTTTTGTAAAAGTAAAAAATGATATATGTTTAGGCTTAAATTTTGTGGTGTTCAAAACAAGCTGGTGGGTATCTAAGACAGAGGAATGTGTTGTCTGTGTAGCAATGCAAATGGAAAGCATTCTAGTTGAAGGAGGGATATATATGACAAATGTGGAAGGCAGTTACCCTATTCACCCTGCTTATAATTTTTTTTTGTTTTACAGAGCATAATAATATTTTAACTTTAGAGAAATGGGAGGCATTGGTGTTTGTTTGAAAGAGGGGGTTAGGAAACACGGAATAAATTGATTAATTTGAAAACTACTTCCCTCAAAGCCATGAAAACCTGAAGTCAATCCTCACAATTCTTGAAAATTAATCCAGATTGCTGTGTTGTGGATTATGCCTTTAACACCAGTACTTTGGAGGCAGAGGCAGAGGCAGAAAGTTCTCCAAAGGTCAGCCTGTTGTACAGAGTAAGTTTCAAGACAGCCAGGGCATCCTATAGGAACCTTGTCTCGAGTGAAAAAACATAATGGTTGCATATACTTCTAACTTCAACATTGATAGGTGGAATGAGAAACTTCACCTCCAAAATACATAAAAATAAGACAGCAGCTGAAGATAGGTTGAGCAGTTGCAAGCATTTTCTGCTCTTTTGCATAAGAGCAGGTGTCAGTTTCCAGGCCATGTGGTGGACTACAACTGTCCTGAACTGCTATTCCAGGGAAACCAGCCCTGACTTGTGACTTCAGTGGTCACCAGGTTCAAAAGCAACACACTTAAATACATGAAGGAAAGAATCTCATAGTCTTGTAAGTTAGGCTTTATATCAAAAACCCAGGTAGACAGTATCACCCCAAACTTGATTTCTGTCCTCCATTCCTTCTTCATATATATGTCTGAGCTACCATCCACCACCAGAGAATAAATGCGTACATAAGAGCCGAGTATATGTAGTGATACAAATAGTTGTTACCAGACAAACTTAAAACTTTTGGCTCCTTTAATGATCAAACCTGTGTACCACTCAGCCATCCAGGATGATTCTGAAAATATGGGACACCAGGGAGAGCTGAGTAATAATGTTGAGGTATCTCATGTTCCATTACTAGTAAAGTAGAATCATACCACCCATGTGTATAGATGGAATAATACGAATAGTCAGACTGCCTTTCAAAGGTAAGGATAATTGATCCTTCAAGAAGACCATGACATTAGAGCATTTTCCTTAAGTTAATATAAATGATGTAGATGTGCTAAATAAAAAATACTTTTTTTTTCTTAAACACTCAAGTTCACTCATGTGGATTTAGGCACATGAGAACCTTTGGAGTATAATAATCACATCTGTTTTCCCTGAATATAAGTCAATTTTTAAACAATGATTAGTGAAACTTTATTTTACAATATATATATAATACTCACTCTACTTCATTCTTTATATACTAGGAATGGGGCAGGATCTACTGTATTCATAGTAACGCGCAAAGAGGTGATCATGGGAATATTAGAGTAAGTACTGTGTAAATTGAGTTCTGTATTGAAAGTGAAAAACTGGCTGTGTTTATACTTGCAATACAGTTTTGCTGAGTACATATTGCTTTTGTCCCATTTGTGGGGATGGAATTTCATTAAGATTGTTGTTAACTTGGAGCAGGGCAATAATTCAGGGGTGTTTTACTACAGTATAAATTGGAGCAGTCTCTATTTACTACCAAAGTATTACACGCAGGGCTATAATTCAGGGACATTTTACTACAGTAGGAATTATAAAAGGAAGTTGAGCATGGTGACTGATACCTGTAAGCTTAACCTGAAAATGAGGTTGGAGTATCAGGACCCTGAGGTATTTTTTGCCACATAGCAGAAGTCAAGCACGAAACAAAGTCATAATTGTTCTTTCTTGCTAGAAGTATTAGGTGATCATTTTTTTCAATATTTTCTGTTTGGCATAACCTACATTTTTGGCAGTTTATCTCTGTGTAATAGCCCTGCCCATCTTAGCCCATAGTTTGTATTCAAGGATGGTCTCCAACTCACAGGTAACCACTGCCCTTCTGTCTCCCAAGTGCTACATTTAAAAAATTGTGCCACCACCCGAGGCTTAAACTGCCTTGTATGTCAATTTAACCATTTGGCATTCCTATTATTTTGTAGTTCCATTACCATCCTTGCACCTTACTATAATCATATCTGGTTTCATAAAAAAAAGAAAGAGAAAAGTCTCCATTAACTAGAAAAGAATTGGACACTCAAGTAGAATATCTCAAAAAATGTAAAAAAGAGAGAATTCATAAACATAAACTACTCTTATAACAATATGAGGAACTCTGTAAACTTCTTCATAGGCCTGTGTATGATGTGCATATCACCTCTGACCCAACTGTAGAGAAGCTGAACCTGTTCCAACAACATGTGGCAACTTTGAGGCAAACAAAGGGATGCTGCTGCATTCATTCCCCCATAAAATTTGATTGGAATTTATGTATCTCATAATAATTTTGATTGTTTTAAAAGATTAGGAATGAACAGTTTGTCAATATTAATAAACATATCATATTGTGTATGAAAAATTGGAACTAACTTCTGATTCAAGTATTGAAAAAGATGGAGTGTGTCAATTTCAAAGTGTATTTTCTGTGTCATTGCAAAGTATTGTGGCACTACATATGTTGCTTTTGCAGGTAATATGTGTTCAGATTATGCAGTATCAACTCACTTGTATTTATCAATTTGAAAAACCTGACAGCTTTTGCCTTAATTCTAAATAAGGAGCCAGTTTGTATTAAGGGATGCTGAGGTAGGCATCACTTCAGTTTTTGACCAGCCTTGTACACAGAGTGAGTTTGGGGACAGGCAGGGCTACACAGGGAAACCCTTTCTCGAGTAAACAAACAGAAAGGGACAGAATATGTGAAGACACCCAACCATAATACAATATGGAATAAAACTGTTTGTTTACTGTTTGTATGTGTGTGTGTGGTGCGGGGTGGGTGTGGGTGTGTTTGTTTATGTTATGGGGAGAGAGAGACAGAAGCACAGATAGACAGAGACAGAGCAATAGAGTGATCACGTGTCAAAGTCAATTCAATTCCAATTGTCCATCTTATTTATCAGGTTCACATTTATGAAGGTAAACTTTTCTGCCACTGAGACTTACAGATCTCTCTCACCTTTCCAGTGCTATTATGTAGTTGGACTTTCTTGTCAGATTTTCTTGGAACAATCCATCCCCAAATAATGACACAGACATTTCTAAATTATGAATGATTGGCCTTTAACTTAACCTTGTTCCCAACAATTTCCTATACCTTAACAAATGTCTATTAGCCTATTGTCTATTATTCTGTATTCGCAGCTCCTTCCTTGTCTTCCTGGCATGGGTCCAGGCCTAGATTCATTCCCCTGAGTTTTTCTCTCAGCCCAGCAATCCTGCCTAACCATTCCTTTTGAGCAATTGGCCGTTTAACTTTTTATTAAACCAATTAAGGGCCTTAGGCAGGCAAGGTAAAAAGCACCCTATTTTCACATAATGATCAAATGTCCCACAAGTTTAACTTTTAATCATCCCCTTCTACATTTAGCATTTTGCTTGATCTCAGGTCCTTCGTGTTTGTACTTTATTGACTGAGATACCTACTCAGGCCCTATTTTGCTTTGTTGGTAATAGAGGCTGAACTTAAATCTCTTAGTATCAGGAATTCTAGACACTAGCCAATAACCCCTAATTATAGCCCATGATTTACTACTTTTTAATTTAGAAACAAAATTGACCTCAATTTTGTGTGACGAAGAAATGTAATAAAAATTAATTATTGTCTCAGAATGCATAGCACTAGCCATTTTAACTAAACTAATGCTTATTTATGTTAACAATATAAAATTTTATTCCTGAGATGATCATGGTGTTTCATGCCTTTGAACCCAGGACTCAGGAGCCAAAAGCATGAATCTCAATGAATTCCAGGCCAGTCACAGATACATAATGAGGCCCTTTCTTAAAAACACAACAATGGAAGAGACAGAAGACTAAAAGTTGAAGCACACTGACTGTACTTACAGAGGATATGAGTTAACTCCCACCAACCAGATGGTAGCTCACCACCATCTACAATCATATCTGTTGCCCTCTTCTTTTCTACCAGCAGACATTCAAGTAGGGTACTACATATGACAAAATAACTTTTAAAAATGAAATTAAATGTCCTACTGGTTAATTGAAACCCATCACTGTGCCTCTGCTAGAGTTCCCTCAGCTAAAGACCGCCAAATACTTGTTAGATCCCCATATCCTCTTGGGAACATCCTGAGTCCATGCATGCCGGATATTTTTTAAAATTAGTTCATGATTTTTTACATGTAGATCCTTGTTCCCTATATCTCCCTCAATTCCTTCCCTTCCTCTTATCATCTGTTGCCCCCTCACATTCACCCTGACCACCCTGCCATCCTATTCACCCACAATCAACACATAGGGCTAGGCCATCCAAGTGGGGTCATGTATTTCTGACAGCGCATTTGAAGTGTTGATTAGAATGTCTCTTCTATGTCTAGGTTTAGGGGGCATCCCTGGATTGGGGGAATGTGTCCTCAAGGTCCATTTGCGCACCAGGAATACATCCAGGTCCCACTGTCTGAACTCCATTAGACAGCTCACACCTTCTAGCTGATACCCATCTCAGGGGTCTGAGTCAGTTCCATGCTGGATTCACAGCTATCAGTCTGGGGTCCTATTAGCTCCTCCTTCATCAGGTCAGCTGTCTCAATGTGTTTCTGCAACTCGATATTGTCCTCTCTCTCTCTGCATCTGGATTCTAGTTACACGCAGTGTTTACTTCTGAGTGTTTGCTTCTGTTTTCTACAGAGAGTAGATGAGGGCTCCATGTAGTGCTCGAGTTAGTTGCTGATCTCATTTTCAGGGAAGGTCAATAATGGAAGCCTTTCCACTGTTGCTCAGTTTGTTAGTTGGAGTCAGTCTTGTAGGTCTCTAGATATAGCTTTAGGTTCAATTTTCTCTTCAAACCAATAATGACTTGCTCTTTTATGTTCTCTCCCTCTCTACCATGTTCTACTTTTGTGCCTGGGTTACCTCATTCATCATTGCTTCTTCAATTACTATCCACTTGCCTGTGCATTTCCAGATTCCATTTTTTCTGTAGATTAGTAGTCCATTGTGTAGATGTGCCACAAGTTCTTTATCCATTCTTCAGTTGAGAGGCATCTGGGTAGATTCTAGTTTCTTGCTATTACAAATAATGCTGCTATAGATATAATTAAACACTTTCCTTTGTTGCATGAATGTGGATAATTTGGGTATATGGCTATGAGTGGGATTGCCAGGTCCTGTGGTAAACCAATTCCCATCTTGCTGAGGAACTGCCATAGCTATCTTGAAAATGGCTGTACAAGTTTGAACTCCCAAAAGCAGTGGGGGAGAGTTCCCCTTTCTACACATCCTGTCCAGCAGTACTCAGGAGCCAAAAGCATGAATCTCAATGAATTCCAGGCCAGTCAAAATTACATAATGAGGCCTTTTCTTCAAACACAACAATGAAATGGAAAGATGGCTAAAAGTTCAAGCACACTGATTGTACTTACAGAGGATATGAGTTACTTCCCACCAACCAGATGGTAGTTCACAACCATCTACAATGAGATTGTTGCCCTCTTATTTTCTACCAGGAGATATTCAAGTAGGATATTACATATGATAAATAATTTTTAAATGAAACAAAACGTCCTACTGATTACTTTAAACCCATCACTGGGCCTCTGCTAGAGTTCCCTCAGCTAAAGACCTCAAGATCTCTTTTAGATCCACTAATCCTCTTGGGCACATTCTGAGTCCCTACATACTGAATTTTTTAAAATTATTATCGTTTATTTTACGTGTCGATTCCTACCCCTCACTCGTTAACCTCACTCCCTCTTACATTCTCTCCCCCTTTACATTCACCCTGACCACCTCCCCTTCCATTCACCCCCTCTCCAATATGGGGCTATGCCATCCAGGTAGGGTCATGTATTTCTGACATTGAGAGTTCAGTTTAAGGTATGGTTAGAGTTAGGGTGAGCATTTAGGTTGGTGGTAGCGTAGGTGTTGGGTTCCTGAAGCCCAGGAAAGGAGTAAGAGCCCATGGCGAAAGGAAAGTAACGTTCAGATAGAAGAGAGTTTCCCCTTAGCAGTCTATGTAATTATTTGGGACCTTTGCTAAGCAATCAGTGGGATAAGAGATGTGGGAAGAAACATTTGAGGCACCCATAGATAATGTGACCCAGAGCCATAGGTCAACATCTCTACCAGAGATGATTAATAAAGGAGTAGAGCCGTGCTGATATCATGCACCTGGGCTTGCCAAAGGATACAGAGCTCTTGGGGATTGTACTGCAGAAGCAATGGGGGAAATGTGGGTTGGAGCAAGATGTGTAAACTGATGGACTACCTGTGAGGTCTAGACAGAGAGGGAAACATTGGAAAAACACGGAGGGCCAGAATCAGGGTTTGGTGTGATAGCAGAACCTGGAGCCCAGAGACAGAAAGGTGAAACAGGAGCCCAGGTCTGAAGAAGGCACATGGGTTTCCCATCCTGTAGTGCTTGTTGCCTCAAGGGATGGAGTCACCTTTGATACATGTGAACTTCCTGGAAGAGGAAGAGGAGCTGTAGCTCTGGAGAACCCTGATATGCCCTTGGTCAGCACCCAAAGAGGAAGCAGAGGCAAGGAGCAAGTCCTATCATTTTCTGAGGAATCTGTGCAGCATGCAAAGTAGGGCTCCATCCCACACAGCTTCCTGCAGTAAGCATAGAGAGGAATGCTGCATGCCAGGCGTTATCACTGAACTTCCAGGCCAAGACTGCCTTGTGGAAATTGTACAAGGATGTTCTGTGTCTTCCCAGTCCACACACAGAAGCCACCAGCTACAAGTGGCTAAATGATTGTCATGATAAACAGTCAATTCCAGGCTCTTTCTTGACAAAAAATAGGCTTAGCTGCAAGTTTGTGGTGTTGAGGAACACTTGGCAAGTGAAATTCCACATGAAGATGCTATGTATACTAGGTACTTTAGTGAGGCTCCCCTGGACGTAATATCAAAATCCTGGAGATTTTAAGGATGTGGGCAGCTTCTGAAAAGGTCAGAGTACCTAGTGTGAGACATATGACCCAGGAAATACAGGAGAAGAGCCATTTTTAAATTCTTAATATTTATCTAAAAATACATAATAAAAACTACAGCTTCATATACATAGTAGTATCAAAGTTTCAGTTTTACTTTCCAAAATTTTTATTTAGTAAATGTGCATGCATTTGTTCCTGCGTGAAAGGAGCCTTCAGGACCCAGAAGAGGGTATCAGGTCTCCTGTTAAAAGAATTACAGATAGGTGTGAACCACCATGTGGATGCTAGGAATTGAACCAGGCGTCCTCTAAGGGCATTAACCACTGAGCCAGCCCTTGGTGCCCCAAGCCCTGCAGAGCTGCATTTGTTCTGAAAAGTGAATCCTATGTGTTCCTTTGGGACTGTGGCTGATATGTCTTATTCAACCTTAGAGGTAGGTTTCTCACCTGAAGCAAAATGCTGTGGATTTTTAGACTTCAGAGGTAAAACTCTGTTTTCTAAAACCCAGGTATGCAAGGCTCAAATTCCTCAGGGCTTAATTTAAAAAAAACAAAATTCCTCAAAGCTTTCCAAACATACTAAGAAGTTTGGACTTCATCTTGTGGGGAACTAGAAGCTCTAGAGGGTAGTTAGGTAGCAATGGAAATCACCAAGTTTAGCAAATGATTGAAAGCTGAATGGCCTTCATATTAATGAGGTAAGAATGTAGAATCTCGGGATGCACTTATTGGCCCACACCCATGCAGTCATGGCCCCCTCTTCTCCTCTTTAGGAAAGTGCATAAATGACCTTCAGTGTTGCGATTGTCATAGATGCTATGAAAGTAAAGTCTGAAGAAAGGGTTCTCCCACAAGCCAGAGTAGGCTCCTCTGAGCACTAAAGCTTGTCTGAAACCTTAAAAACCACCCGAAAGAGAAACAAACACCTCAAAGAGCTGAATTCGCTCTACTGTCCAGTCCTCTACAGAGCTCTAAGTAACGAGTTAGGGCATATGGAGGGCTTTTGAGAATTTGTTTCATTAAATACAGACCATGTTGAGGACTAAGTTATTGTATAAATTATCTAAAGCAGAAGTAAATGTTAAAAATCATTTCCAGTTATTTGCTACTCTTTAGTATCAGCTAAGGTCTTGTGGCCACACATGTCACTGTACATGCATGGTGAGAATTTATCATGTGGTTTGCCACTAAATGTCTTCTCCCCAACCCTACCCAGTGATATGTTGAGAGCTCAAAATAGCCAAAATTGGAGTTATTTCCTTTGAAATTAACAAGAAGTTGAGAGATTCCTCTGCAAAAAGGGAATATACATCTGTCAGTCTAACATTAATGTTCACACACTGCATCATTCTCTCCATGCAGAGGTCCCCCACGACCACATTCTTTGTAAATGTAGTAGTCCATCACTCAATGAATCAGCTGACATAAAAGTTACCAAGTTCATGTTTAGGGTGGTGTGATGATCTGACTATTTTTTTGCATTTACTTGAACTGGGTGATTCTTTATACTACACACACACACACACACACACACACACACACACACACACATCACAGACACACAAAGGCAGAGAATATCACTTACTGAGCTACAAATATTAGGATGGTTTCCCAAGGCAGCTAAGACAAGATGCTGGTCTGGTCCCTGGTGTAAGGACTAAAAGAAGGGCACTGCCACCATGGTACCAACAAATCCCATGGTAACTGTCCTGGGTGTCTTTCTGAGGTGTCCAGTTCCTAAATGTCACTATGTGGCTAAGAACCCTACAGGAGAACTAATTTGTGATACCCAAAACATAAGTACATAGCTGGAGGCAGCAACAGCTGTTTGATCCAAACTATTCACCATCATAGCCTTAGGTAGACCCTCTACCTGGACAGCTGTGGCTGGAGATGGCTCATTGGGTAAAAGGTCAGGGACAGTGGCACATGACTATTTCTCCAAATACAGAGGAGAGGGACAATATGGAGACAGGAGTCTCCTGCAGTGCATTAACCAGACAGCCTAGCAGAATCCTTGAAATCCAGGTTCAGTGAAGGGCACTTTCTAGGCAGTAACTCAATCACTGCTGAGATTAGCTTTGCTATGGGTTTGACTCCTCAGAAATAGCTTCATGACCTTGGACTTGAGAAGCAAGAAGTTGGGACTTTTGTTGTTGTTTGGGTTTTTTTGGTTTTGTTTTTGTTTTTTTGAGACAGGATCTGTGTGTAATCACTATGTTCAACCAGGCTGATCTCGAAATCACAGATTCTCTGGTCTCTCAAGTGCTAGAATTAAAGACATCTACTACTATCCTGGTAGGAAAAGGCTGTGTAAAGTAAGACATGAAGGAAAAAAAAGGTCATGAAGGCAACCTTTTTAAAATAGTGATAGATTAGTTTGTTTTTAATATTTATTTTTCTTTTATATGTATATGTCTGTGTGTTTGTACAAGCACATATAGGTGCCCTCCAAAAAAAAAAAAAAAAAAAAAAAAAAAAAAAGCCATCAGAACCCCTACAGCACCTGGAGTTACATGTGGTAGTAAGCTCACCCTGTGGAGTCTGGAAACCAATCTCTCATCTTTCTGCTTACTTGGTTACTTTTTGAGATAGCGTCTCCAAAAGCAGGCTAGCCTTGAACTTGCTTTGTAGCTGTGTAGCTGGGGATGACCTTGAAGCTCTGATCTTCCTGCCTCTACCTCCCAAATACTGGGATTATAGGTAAACACCACCATACATACCCAGTTTCTGGAGAGCCAGGAATAGAGCCCAGGGTCTCATGCATGTTAGGCAAGCACTCTCTAAACACTGAGCTACATACATCTCCAGCACAAATTGAACTTTCTGGAAGTTAAGAATTCTCTCCAATAGAAGACACTTAAAATTGGCCAGAAAGGCAACAAAGTAAGGAATGAAACTGTTGGTATATAAAGCAGACATAGGGCCTGTAGCCAAAGTAGGGAAACAAGTGCAAACCAGTAGAAAAAGACAGCCCAGTAAAAACCGATCAAGGGCTCAGGCAGACATTTCAGAATCCGCGGGCTCTTTTGAGCAAGTGGAAAGGTTGCAGACTTTTCAGTTGTCAGGGAAATCAACAGGCAAATGGAACCATCAGTGCACAGGCATAAGTCTACACAAAAATGTAAAAACTTAATGGCAGGGCCAGTGAAAATGTAAGGTCACTTGCCTGGCTCCTTCAATTTGTCTCTGACTTCCACTCCTGCTATGGGACCTGCTCCCAATAAATGCTTGTTTGAAACACATACACAGAGAGACAGAGGGGTGGGGGAGGAGAATAAGAGAGAAAGAGGAACATGCTAGAAGGTGCACACTAGTTCTGTTCATAGTAGCCACAAACTGGAACAACACAAATATCCATCAGCATTAGAGTGGAATTAGGCATGGGCGAGGAAGAGGCCAAGGAGATGGAGAAGCTTAGGGTCAAACTGAGGGCCTCACAGGTGCTAGGGCAGTGCTCTGCTGCTGAGCCTCCAAACTCAACCTCTCTGTGCAAAAGTCATCTCACCTCTGTAGAGCCCACAGTCCCTGTCTATCAGGTTCAATTACTTATCCCTTTAAATTCTTCCCTCATCTCCTATTTAGGTGAACTAGGTGGTGTGTACCAATCCAAAGTGCCCCAGTAGATCAAAAGAAGGCAAGAACAAGGCATCCCTTAGCACTTAAATATTCCTGCCATCTGAATGTCAGCTCTAGCGTGAGAGAGCTGTGTTTTCCTGTTGCACAGTGGTGCTTGATATATAAGTATTGGCATGGATGAATCCAAAACGAGGCTGAGGAAATGTGATTCATTCCCTTTGCCAAAGAGGGCTGCCTACCTGCAGAGGCACAGCAGGGTGGGTCTCCCCTTAAGGCCTCTGTCAGGTGTTAATGAGATTAGCAATTAAAAGGCAGGCCAGCAGTGGCCAGACACCAGGAACTGACTGAGAGTCAGCTCAGGAAATGGAGAAGGCATGGCCTCAGTGAGGCAACCAGCTGTAGTTCCTGTTTGCCTGTATCCCCTATGCCATGGGCTTGGATAGGGTGGTGTTTCCCATACCTGTGCCAGATAGGACAGTGGAGTTGAGTGCCCACTAGCAGGATATGGGAGTTGCCTGGATACAGGTGGCAGTGATCCTTGATGCAGGTGGGATATATCACTTGTTCCTAGATATCCCAGGATGCCCTTACCTTCTGTTAAAAAGAGACATCCTGTCAAATGTAGGAGCCTGGATTTGTTTTGACTCTGAACAGCCATCAGTAACCGATAAACAGGGAAGGAGCTTGATCCTATAGGCAGTGGATGCTCTGGCTGTCTAAAAGCTATGGCTTCCATGGCTGTACTGGTCAAAGACTCTGACATGTTAACTTAGGGGCAGAAAGTAACTACAATAGCCCCCATGCACTGGTGAGCAGGAGAGCATTGTCCGGCAGCCCACAGAACAATGGATGTCCAATGCCCACATGAATCACTGATGCACTACCTGCCACTCTTCTGCCTGAGAAGACTGAAGAACAAGTAATTTGGGACTGTCATCACCTGCTGATTAAAGAGACAGGAGATTGCAAAGACCTTACAGTCTTCCCTCTGGCCATGGAAACACTAACTTGGTTCACTGATGGGAACCTTGTGAAAGGTAAAGAAAGGACTGGGACAAGGATGTGAATGAAACCTGCAGAGTTTGAGCCAGCAGCCTGCCAGAAGGAAACTCAGCATGAGAAGCTGAGCTCTTGGCCTTAACACAGGCCTTGTAGCTGGCAAAAGAAAAGAAAAAAATCTGTAAACCTGTACATGGGCAGCAGTTATGCTGTTATAACTGTCCATGTGCAAGGGGCTAGCTGTAAACAAAGGGGACTTGCTAAGCTTTACTGTGAGCAAGTGAGAAAGCCAGAGATGAGCTGACAACTGCATTCCTCCACATTTTCTTCCCACTGTCCTGCTTGAGTCGCTGCTATAATTTTCTTTAGGGACAGTGACCTGGAGCATAAGCTAAGTAAGCCCCTTTGTGGCCTGCATAGTGTGTGGTCCGTGTTTTAGCACAGCAACAGAAGCACACCAGACCGGTAAGATATGATTTTCTCCTTTTCAACTGTGGTGAAGTGTAGGGAGCCGTCCCTGCATTCTCCATTACAAGATGGCGCCTGCATCCCGCTGGCGTTGAGAGTAAACAAGTCAGTGAGCAGGTGCAGGGTGATTTTTCCCTCCCTTGGCCTCTGCCTCTCCCGTGGCGTCATAATGGGCCGATGAGCTGCAGCCAATCAGGAGGTGACACGTCCGAGGCGAAGGTTATAAACCTATATAAGTGTTGGGTTTTGGATATTTGGGGTCTCTGTTTTGTAAGCTTATGCTCTCCCTCTCAAGATGCATTCAAGCTTTACTGCAGAAGGATCCTGAGTGTGCTGCATCATTCTTGGTGGCGACAGGACTTCTGTTGCCGAAACCCGGGAACTGAGACCTCATCATCGTCAGCCCATCGGAGACCCCTTGACTACAAGGAGGATTCAGAACTGCTGGCAGACGTGCTGGGAGAGGTAGGTCTTTTCTGGGCCTTGGTAAGAGGTCCAGGATAGCAAGTCAGAACCCGAGCATAATGAGAGGTTGGGCGCGTGCAGGAAAGAACCAGTCCCCCCCCCAAAAAAAAGTTAAAAAGGCCCTCCCGGTGATTCTAATGACAAGGGAGTGTATTTGTCAGAAACCAAAGCAGTTAATTTGTCTAAGCTGGGTGTGGTGGCACATGCCTTTAATTCCAGCACTTGGGAGACAGAAGCAAGCAAATCTCTTGTGAGTTCAAAGTAAACCTGGTATGCAGAGTGAATTCCAGGACAGATAAGAGTTACACAGAGAAACCCTGTCTCAAAAAATGAAACAATAGAAGTAAAAGAAACAGAGTAATAATAAAGCCATGTAAAGATGAAAAGCTCAGAGAGAATCTGGTTACAGTATGCTATTGTGTTGTCTCTGCATTCATTGTTTGATTGCCGAGAAAATAACAACTGATAAAGGAAATGCTGCTGGATTAATTCAATTGATATATTTTAAAAATGCTTTGACTCCAAAATTTAAGTTCAAGGACAAGTTACTGGGAAAAAGGATTTCTATTTTTGTTTCAACAGGAAATAAAAAGCTGTGGATTCCTTCCAGACTAATGTGGTTTGATCAAGCCAGACCCCCTGAAACCTCGGTTCATATTGCAGAATAGGACCTTTGAGTTTGAGCAGATGCTTCGGGAGTTGAGAGCCGCCATTATTCAGATAAACTTCACGTGCCTTGATCTATCCTTGATGGAGGGACTGTTGTCGTGGATTGCTTCAGCTGTTTCCTATTTCAAGGAATGGGTGGGGGTGGGATTGTTTGGTGCAGCCATTTGCTGCGGACTTGTGTTGCTTCTCTGGCTGGTGTGTAGGCTCAGGGCTCAAACTAAGAGAGACAAGGTGGTTATCACCCAGGTGCTTACAGCTTTGGAACAAGGGGCTTCCACTGATATTTGGTTATCTATGCTTAAGCAGTAGGCTGCTGGCTAGACAGCTCTTGCACGCCCGGAGCCTAAGCTCATTGCACAGGGTACAGTGTCAGGCTTGAGCAGCCCATGAGGGATGCTGAGCAAAGCATCGCACAGGGAGTTGCCTGGCATGCAGGTCTCTCTGAGAGGTATGTTGTCCTGCATAAGTGTTGCCTGCACTAGTCTCCCTTTCCCAGAAAAACGGCAGAGGACAGGTCGAGAGCGCTTTGGGTAAAGCTAACAGCCTAATGGCGACTCTCATACACAGTCTTAATGTTTGATTGGGAAGGTACAACCTCTGCCTCTATCCCTCAATATATGGGTGACCTATTTGCTTGTAAATTTGAAGCCTTTTCATTAATTAATAAAAAAGGGGGAGATGTAGGGAGCTGTCCCTGCATTCTCCATTACAAGATGGCGCCTGCATCCAGCTGGCGTTGAGAGTAAACAAGTCAGTGCACAGGTGCAGGGTGATTTTTCCCTCCCTTGGCCTCTGCCTCTCCCGAGGCATCATATGGGCCGAGGGCTGCAGCCAATCAGGAGGTGACACGTCCGAGGCAAAGGTTGTAAACCTTGGGGTCTCCGCTCTGTAAGCTTATGCTTTCCCTCTCAAGATGCATAAAGGCTTTATTGCAGAAGGATCCTGAGTGTGCCTCATCGTTCTTGCTGGCGAGACGGTAGCGAGGGACAGTGAAGTTAATGTATGTGTAGTGAGGTAGTCCTTCTGTAGCACTGACCACACCCATTGGGGGGTGGAGCGATGGGTGGAGGTGACCTGAGGAAGGAGGTCGGAGGGGGCCAGGAAGGCGCTCTCTCTTTCTGGCGTGACTCGGACAGGAGAGGATCGGGTTGAATTTCCTGGTGTTCATCTGTCTAGGTTGTAAGATATTTCTCCCTGAATAAACATCTATTCGGCCTATTTGTTTATCCTGATCCTTATTTACCGCAATATCTGGTGTCAGAAGTGGGATTTACCTGGGTTTTGCCCCCAGGCGGCAGAAGCCGCTCCCTTCCCCCACCTTCCCCAACGGGCAGGGTTTAACCAGGTGGACTCACCACAGCTTTGGGACATTTGCCTCTTCCTTACTGCAAAGGAGATCTTTGCCGCTAAAGCAGACCTGAGAAGGCACTTACCGCTTAACATTTTTTGCCCATTTCCGCACGGGACTTTGCATTCGCGCAGAACCTCTCGGGCGGCACCCGCCCGGCGGCACCCGCCCGGCTTGCACGCGTTTCGTCTTGTGTTACAAGTAACTCCAAAAGTCCCCTTTTAACAAAATTCTGCTTGCCATAGTTTGTTAAGAACTTTTTACAGGAACCGGGATCAGATGAGCCTGGGCAGCTAGGCACTATTTGATGACACACCTCCAGGCGTAGCTACCACAAGCTGAGAAATACAACTAAAAGCATCAAAGTTCCAGGACAGCAGAATTACACCTAAGGTAATTGTAACATCCTTTGCAATTTAAGCTGATATAAAATCTGAGATAAATTGTTCCATAACTATGGCAGATAATTTTACTATGCAGAACTTTAGGAATTATTTTACTTCATATGTAGAAGGGATTTTAGCAGAAGAAACTTAGGACTGGACCAATATATACTTTTATTTTGTAATAGCAATGGGTTTCATCATTAACATGATATTCTTAAAGAAATGGTTTGAGATTACAGCAAACAATAAGGAACTTGTACAAACCATGGGAGACTTAGTGACAAAGATTCGAAACATTGAAAATGATGGAATTCAAAACATAGAGACAAAGATTCGAAACATTGAAAATGATAGAATTCAAAGCATAGAAAATATAGAAAGAAAGGTTCAGAATATTGAAGATGGCATTGGCGAGCTGAAAGGTATAATTTAATGTCAGATACCTCAATAACCAGAACAGAAACAATGCAATGCATTAACAAACTAGCAGAAACAGCCCACTCCTGGTCGGAGGAAGCTACTAATAAGTTTAAAAAACTGGAATATCAGATAGAAAGACTAGATGACAGAATCTCTTCCCTGTCTGAGGATAATGGCAAGCTAGCGGATAGAACATTCTTTCTGGAAGGCAGTTTACACGCCATTCAGATAATATCTAAGGATGATAAGATTAAAAACATGGAATCATTTGTAGTTGGAGAAAGTAAGAAACTGACTAATGCAATGAAGTCTTTAGAAAGTTATTTGATTCAAGAAGTTCAGACACTCAAAGAAACAATGGTGAATAGATTTCAGGCTTTAGAAGACCTTCAGTCTGATACATCAGAAGAAGAACTACAGGTAACAGGGCATGAAAAAGATTTAAAATTTTCCACACCATTTAGGGTCAGGGGACTGAATTTATTCTGCTTCAGGAAGTCATATAGGTTCTGCTCCAGCATCTCAAAGACCAGGCAAGTATGGCTGCAGTGCAGGAAGCACTCATAGGCCCGCACAAAGTTATACTCATCGGCGTTCTCAGTACTGAGCCTTGCTAAGATGCTCACTTCTATCTCATTTGTTCTTTTTCCAGGATGGGCCCTTAGCAATACAGTACTTTCTGGCCTTGAACTTGTGACTCCTGTCTCAAGCTTCTGAGTACCGAGCAAGGCATGTACCATCCCACTGGTTTTTAATTTTCACCAATTAAATATGAGATGGTTACATTTCATTTCTTTATGTATACTTACTTGTTTTGAGGCAAGGACTTGGTTTGTAGGCAAGGCCAGCTTGGAGGTATTAGCAGTCATCTGTCCATACTTCCAAGTGCTGCAAATATAAACTTGAACTACACATAGCTACCTAAATGCATGGGGCTTTTTTGTAAAAGTAAAAAATGATACATATTTAGGCTTAAATTTTGACAGGTTCAACAAAAGCTGGTGGGTATCTAAGACAGAGGAATATGTTGTCAGTTTAGCAATGCAAATGGAAAGCATTCTAGTTGGAGGAGGGATGTATATGACAAATGTGGAAGGCAATAACCCTATTCACCCTGCTTACAATTTTTTTTTGTTTTGTTTTACAGAGCATAATAATATTTTACTTTAGAGAAATGGAGACATTGGTGTTTGTTTGAAAGAGGGGGTAAGGAAACATTGAATAAATTGATTAATTTATAAACTACTTCCCTAAAAGCCATGAAAACTTCAAGTCAATGCTCACAATTCTTGAAAATTAATCCAGATTGCTGGGTTGTGGTTTATGCCTTTAACACCAGTACTTTGGAGGCAGAGGCAGAGGCAGAAGGATCTCCAAAGGTCAGCCTGTTGTACAGAGTAAGTTTCAAGACAGCCAGGGCATCATATAGGAACCTTGTCTCGAGTGAAAAAACATAATGGTTGCATGTACTTCTAACTTCAACATTGAGAGGCAGAGATAGGTGGAATGAGAAACTTCATCTCCAAAATACCAAAAATAAGACAGCAGCTGAAGATAGGTTGAGCATTTGCAAGCATTTTCTGCTATTTCATAGGAGCAGGTTTCAGTTTCCAGCCCATGTGGTGGACTACAACTGTCCTGATCTTCTATTCCAGGGAATCCAGCACTGACTTGTGACTTCAGTGGTCACCAGGTTCACAAGTAAAACACTTAAATACATGTAGGAAAGAATCTCATAGTCTCGTAAGTTAGGCTTTATATCAAACAACCAGGTAGACAGTATCACCCCAAACCTGATTTCTGTCCTCCATTCATTCTTCATATATATGTCTGAGCTACCATCCACCACCACAGAAAAATTGGGAACATAAAAGCCGAGTATATGAGGTGATAAACAAATAGTTGTTACCAGACAAACTTAAAACTTTGTGGCTCTTTTAATGATCAAAGCTGTACACCACTCAGCCATCCAGAATGGTTCTGAAAATATGGGACACCAGGGAGAGTTGAGTGATAATGTTGAAGTATCTCATATTCCAATTACTATTAAAGTAGAAGCATACCACCCATGTCTGTAGATGGAATAACACTAGCAGTCAGACTGCCTTTCAAAGGTAAGGATAATTGATCCTTCTAGAAGACCATGATATTAGAGCATTTCCTTAAGTCAATATAAATGATGTGGATTTGCTACATAAAAAAATCTTTTTTTTTTTTTTTTTTTTTTTGTTCTTAAACACTCAATTTCACTCATGTGAATTTAGGCACATGAGAACCATTGGAGTATAACAATTACATCTGTTTTCCGTGAATTTAAGGCAATTTTAAAAGAATGATTAGTGAAACTATATTTTTACAATATATAAATAATACTCACTCTAATGCCTACTTTATCCACTAGGAAAGGGGCAGGATCTACTGTATTTATACTAATGGGCAAAGAGGTGATCATGGGAATATTAGTGTAAATATTGTGTAATTTGAGTACTATATTGAAAGTAAAAAACTGGCTATGTTTATACTTGCAATACAGATTCTGCTGAGTACATATTGTTTTGTCCAATTTTTGGGAATGGAATTTCATTAAGATTGTTGTTAACTTGGAGCAGGGCAATAATTCAGGGGTGTTTTACTACAGTATAAATTGGAGCAATCTTATTTACTACCAAAGATATTACACGCAGGGCTATAAATCAAGGATATTTTACTACAGTAGGAATTATAATCGGAAGTTGAGCATGGTGACTGATACCTATAATCATAACCTGAACATGAGGTTGGAGTATCAGGACCCTGAGGTATTTCTTTGCCACATAGCAGAAGTCAAGCACGAAACAAAGTCATAATTGTTCTTTCTTGCTAGAAGTATTAGGTGATCCTTTTTTCATTTTTTTTTTTTGTTTGGCATAATCTACATTTTTGGCAGTTTATCTCTGTGTAATAGCCCTGCCCATCTTAGCCCATAGTTTGTATTCAAGGGTGGTCTCCAACTCACAGATAACCACTGCCCTCCTGTCTCCCAAGTGCTACATTTAAAAAATTGTGCCACCACCCGAGGCTTAATCTGCCTTTTATGTTCATTTAACCATTTGGCATTCTTATTATTTTGTAGCTCCATTACCATCCTTGCACCTTACTATAATCATATCTGGTATCATAAAAAAAGAAAGAGACAAGTCTCCATTAACTAGAAAAGAATTGTACACTCGAGTAGATTTTCTCAAAAAATGTAAAAAAAGAGAGAATTCATAAACATAAACTGCACTTATAACAATATGAGGAACTATGTAAACTTCTTCATAGGCCTATGTATGATGTGCATATCACCTCTGACCCCATCATAGAGAAGCTGAACCTGTTCCAACAACATATGGCAACTTTGAGGCAAACAAAGGTATGCTGCTGCATTCATTCCCCCATAAAATTTCATTGGATTTTATGTATCTCATAATAATTTTGATTGTTTTAAGAATTTAGGAAAGAACAGTTTGTCAATATTAATAGACAAATCATATTGTGTATGAAAAAATTTGAACTAACTTCTGATTCAAGTTTTGAAAAAGATGGAGTGTGTGAATTTCAAAGTGTATTTTCTGTGTCATTGCAGAGTTTTGTGGCACTACATATGTTGCTTTTGCAGGTAATGTGTATTTAGATTATGTACTTGTATTTATCAATTTGAAAAACCTGACAGCTTTTGCCTTAATTCTAAATAAGGAGCCAGTTTGTACTAAGGGATGCTGAGGTAGGCATCACTTCAGTTTTTGACCAGCCTTGTACACAGAGTGAGATTGGGGACAGGCAGGGCTACACAGGGAAACCCTTTCTCGAGTAAACAAACAGAAAAGGCACATACAGGGATAGAATAGGTGAAGACAACCAACCATAATACAATATGGAATATATCTGTTTACTGTGTGTGGGGGGGTGTGTGTGTGTGTGTGTGTGTGTGTGTGTGTGTGTGTGTTACAGGGAGAGAGAGACAGAAGCAGAGATAGACAGAGACAGAGCAATAGAGAGATCACGTGTCAACGTCAATTAAATTCCAATTGTCCATCTTATTTATCATGTTCACATTTATGAAAGTAGACTTTTCTGCCACTGAGACTTACGGATCTCTCTCACCTATCCAGTGCTAACATGTAGTTGGACTTTCTTGTCAGATTTTCTTGGAACAATCCATCCCCAAATAATGACACAGACATTTCTAAATTATGAATGATTGGCCTTTAACTTAACCTTGTTCCCAACGATTTCCTATAACTTAACAAATGTCTATTAGCCTATTGTATATTATTCAGTATTCTCAGCTCCCACCTTGTCTTCTTGGCATGGGTCCAGGCCTGGATTCGTTCCCCTGAGTTTTTCTCTCAGCCCAGCAATCCTGCCTAACCATTCCTTTTGAGCAATTGGCCGTTTAACTTTTTATTAAACCAATTAAGTGCCTTAGGCAGGCAAGGTAAAAAGCACCCTATTTTCACATAATGATCAAATGTCCCACAAGTTTAACATTTAATCATCCCCTTCTAGATTTAGCATTTTGCTTGATCTCAGGTCCTTCGTGTTTGTACTTTATTGAATGAGATACCTACTCAGGCCCTATTTTGCTTTGTTGGTAATAGAGGCTGAACTTAAATCTCGTAGTATCAGGAATTCTAGACACTAGCCATTAACCCATAATTATAGCCCATAATTTACTACTTTTTAATTTAGAAACAAAATCTACCCCAATTTTGTGTGAATTAGAAATGTAATAAAAATTAATTAATGTCTCTGAATGCATAGCACTAGCCATTTTAACTAAACTAATGCTTATTTATGTTAACAATATAAAATTTTCATGGAATATATATGTTTGTTTACTGTGTGTGTTTGTGTGTGTGGGTGTATGTGTGTGTGTATGTTCCGGGAAGAGAGAGACAGAAGCAGAGATAGACAGAGACAGAGCAATAGAGGGATCACGTGTCAAAGTCAATTCAATTCTAATTGTCCATCTTATTTATCAATTTCACATTTAAGAAGGTAGACTTTTCTGCCACTGAGACTTACAGATCTCTCTTCACTTTTCCAGTGCTAATATGTAGTTGGATACTGACTTTCTTGTCAGATTTTTTGGAACAATCTGTCCCCTAATAATGACACAGACATTTCCAAATTATGAATGATTGGCCTTTAACTTAACCTTGTTCCCAACGATTTCCTATAACTTAACAAATGTCTATTAGCCTATTGTATATTATTCAGTATTCTCAGCTCCCACCTTGTCTTCTTGGCATGGGTCCAGGCCTGGATTCGTTCCCCTGAGTTTTTCTCTCAGCCCAGAAGTCCTGCCATGTTGTACTACAGGGAAATATCAGACAACACTAAGCCCTGGCATTCAGGTATACAAGGGATCCCTGACTATTACCTTGGAAGCTTAATATGGTAAGGTACAAGACCAGAACTTGGCATGTGCTAGCACCTATGTAAATTGTCGTTTCCTCACAAACCAATCCTTATCTAGGACCCCACACACATTAAGATAGTTTAAGGTTCACAATGTATACAGACACCATTAGTCCAATTAAAGTGCATCTTTCAGTCAAACTATATTTGATTGAATAGAATTACCATGAGAAATAACTCCCTGTCCAATCCTTCTTTCTTCAGCCATATATAATCCACAATATTAACTTTACAGTGACCATTTAAACCAATAATTATGTTAATCATTGAAAACACTATTGTTTGTTCTAAGTCATTGATAACCAAATGTCTTTGATGTGTGGCTTTCGGTGGTATTCATGGGCAGGAAAGTAAGATCAGAGTACCCCAATAGGGAGTATTTTAACACTAAAATTGTTTAGAATGGATGGCTCCTGCAAATAATAGTGAAGTAATTGTTGTGTGATATCTAAAATTCAGTTAATAATTTCAGTGTCATGTTATCTGCTTCTGAAGCCTACTATTCCCACTGTGCTTACTCAACTGAGCTTATTTACATTTCTATATCAGGCAATAGAAAATTGTGTTGCTATATCCAAATACCTAACACGGTCATCAGGGAGATACTTATTATACTCTCCTGAGTGAGAGGTACAATCTATCAAGGTGGAGAAGAATTGTACAAATCATGACAATAGACTCATGAGCCTAAGACTCTAACTATTGATGGGCAAGGAAGCCAAGAACAGACAGGAAGTGACAGCAGGCTACAAAACTTCAAGGCACTCACCCAATGGTCTACTATCTCCAGTTAGAGCCCAGCTCTGAAAGTCCACAAATTTATATGTGGTGATATATTATGTATGATTTGTCAAAGCTTGCCCGAGGATTCAAAAACCAAAGCCAGTCACAAGCTATTGCAATCAGCCAAAGGTGACACATACCTTTAATCCCAGCATCCATACCAGCTAGCCAGGCAGTGGTGGCACACGCTTTGGGTGGATTTCTGTGAGTTTGAAACCTCCCAGGGATACACTAGAGTGAATCAGTCTATAAGATTACCAGAGCTCATGCCTTTAATCCCAGCTCTAGAGAGGCATATAAAAAACAGAAACCCAATGTCAGATTTGGTCTCTAGGCACCCTGAGGAGAGGCAGCATTCTGAGGTTTGCTAGAGATCTTGCAGGGACAGGATCACCACCTTTTAGACTGAGGTAGAAGTAAGGGCTAGTGTCTTGGCTGCTTTGCTGCTCTGACCTTCAGCTTGATGCTTGAACCCCAATATCTGTCTCTGGGTTTTTATTTTTGGTGTTACAGTTACACACCTGGAAGTGTGCAGCAACACATGGAGGAGAGACCTTCCACGTCCGAACTATGGTGTTCCACTCTTGTCCCCTCTGACTCACACGAGTATCTGGTGTCTATTAATCATCTGCAGGCTGTCCAGGGCATGGGCCTGGTCTTTATCGTCTACACTGAGGCCATTGGAAGCATGGAAGTGTCCCAGCTGTGGTCAGTTCTCTACTTCTTCATGCTGCTGATGATGCTGGGTATGGGGATCCTGCTTGGACACACAGTGGCCATGCTCACCCATCTGACAGACAGCAAGGTCTTCTCCAGCTACCAACCCAAGGCGGCCATTGCAGGTGAGGACACCAGGCAGTGGAGGCTGGGCAACTATGGATGGCAAAATGCAAGACAATCAGTGGAGGGGTCTTATTAGGGGCCACGTGCTGCTAAGACAACCCCAGAGGGGCTGCAGGGATGTAGCTGTGCTCCTGCAATGGTGATACTCAGCTCCACTTGGATCAGTTTTTCTAGGAGCTGTATGCACATGCAATATGCACCACAGAGACCCATTTTTTATTTCACCACCTTGCCACCCAGCCAGGATCATGAAAGCCCTCATGTGCCTCTGATGGCACTATGTCCATGATAGATAATGTCACTTCTGATCACATGTCCTAGTTATCATGTGGGAAGTATCCTCTTCCCCGTTCCTCGAAGCTTGATAGCACTTGGTATTTTTTTTCATAAATTGGGATACTGTGGTCCACTGTACAAATGCATGTAGCTCTCAATCCAGCACTTAATCATCTCCTGAGGGAGCAACCCGGTGTTTGACATAATATGGTATGGCAGTGGGAAGGGCTACTATGAATTCAGAGTCACCATGCAAAGCCTTGGGAAGTCAGACGAAAACCTGGAAAGAGTCAAATATTGACTCTGCCATGTTGTACTACAGGGAGATATCAGACAACACTAAGCCCTGACATCCCGGTACACAAGGGATCCCTGATTACTACTTTGGAGGCTTAATCTGCTAAGGTTGATGACCAGACCCAAGCAAGTGATAGCAGCTATGTAAATTGTAATTTCCTCCCCAAACCAATCCTCCTCTAGGACCCCACACCACATTTCAGTCCAATTCTCACAGTCTCAAGGTCTATGTTTTGGTATGTTCAGCATTCCTAGACTTTCAGCCATTATGATGTCCCCTAAAGTGCAACAACCTTACTGTTGTTGTTTTCCTGCTATGAAATCCCCTGCAAAGCAGCCCTTAAAGCTGATGTGGGGACTCGCCCTCCACAGCAAACCTAGGTATCTATGGCTCTTGTTGACATCTAATGTGGGATGACTCAGGGAGTCTCAGAGAGATGAGCTGCAATCTGGTGCTCCTGGTCAAGTGTGCCACATCAACTGTGCCATCGGCATAGAGTTCACCATAGAGGCTGGGAAATACTGGTTTGACATCTTCAATGACGCTGCAGGCACGCTGTCCCTGCTGCTCCGCATGGTGGTGGAGATCCTAGCTGTGTGCTAAGTGTATGGGCTAAAGAGGTAAGGAGACTCCAGAACCTGCCTGCTATAGAGGGCAGAGAATCTGTAGGGAAACATCCAGAAGAAAATCATCTTTCCTCTATGCGCATTTCAGTTTTAGATACCAGAACTGGCAGTTTAGTCTCTGCCATCTGATCTCAGCTATCACTTACTTCCTCAGTTTACCTGTATCCAACAGTTTCTTTTTCTAAACGTTTCCTTTTTTTTTTTTTTCCTTTCCCATGTTGTATCGTGGTGTGTTTGCCTGCTAGCCCTGCTCTATTTGTGGCTTTCTGGGATGGGACTCAGTCTCCAGGATTAGATTCTGTGATCTTCCACCATCAGAGCTTTTCAAGAAACCTGACTGGAGTCCAGTTTGAAAAGACAGCCCATGGACGTGTCAGTTTTTTTACTTTGTTGCCCTGGCCAGCACTGGGATATGTTTTACCTCCCCGGTGATGGGATATATTTCTGGGGCCGATATTCCTAATTAGGGCAGCCTCCAAGCCTGGGCGTTATCATATCATAGGGGTATCTTGTGAAAACTGGACGAGTGCCTGAAGATGTTTTAAGCGAGGGGGCCTGGGTTGAAGTCCAACATCTCACATTCCTTGGTGTTCTGGGACTACATGCTGAGAACCACTGGTGGGGTGTTTGGATTTCCAATTTTCTGCCAAGCACCAGCAGCAGCATCAGCTGCAACAAGGAACCCTGGGGAAACTCATGCCCTCCACTCACCCAGCCCTGTTGAGTGAGGTCATATAAGGGGATTCAGAGGTTGTTTGGGTGTGATCTGGGTCAAAGAGCTGTGCCATGCCTTCCTCTACCTTAGATTTTTCTGATGGTTTTGGTTTAGGTAAAAACCAGCCATGACGCTCTAAACGGCAGGCTGTCCATTGAGAAACACTCCCCACTGTCTCTTGAAGAAGTGCCAGGGTCCCATGACATACTGAGTCATCTCCAGTAAGTTAGGTATTGAGAATGGTGGCTCCCCCCTTTCCCACAACCCTCGCAAGTATTCAGCCATGAAAAGGTTTGTGAACCAAAGAAAAGGCTTATAATTTGTGGCATTTCCAAACTGACTTATTTTATCCTCTACTCTTATGCACTCCCTCAGCTTATGACATTTTCAAGCTTTAAAAGATATGGTGACCAGTTTCTGGATCACCAAGGTTAAGAAGTTTAAATGGTCATCTAGTAAAAAATGCCAGTTTTCAGGGAGAACGGGACAGGCCAGGAAGTGGATGTTTCAGATTAGAATAAAGTCAAAGAGAGGCCAGGACCTCAGCTCTTGGGGTGACTGAAGAAGGGACACAGATATATACTAGAAGTGATGTAAAGCAATGGGGAGGAGGTAGGAACTCAGGGAATCTTGTACTTCTGCTGGTGACCCAAACAGCAGACAGGAGGAAGCTTTGGCTCATTCAGGAGGCAACAGCACCACCTAGTGGCTGTCAGTAACAAAAGTCTCCTTGCTCTGCCTCAGCCAGCTAACTCCAAAGGGGAGGGGGTGGAGGGAGGAGGAGGGCATGGAGAGAGACAGGTAAGACAGAATTACTCTCATAGACCTTAATTGGCTTGACTCTATAGTTAGAAAACATACTGGGCAAAATGAAATTAAACATGTTCTACCCTAACATGTGCAGGATACCACAAGAAAAGAAAATAATGTACAGAAAGTGGACATGAGGCTCAGTGGTTCAGAAAACTAGCTGCTTTTCCAGAGGACATGGGTTCTATTCTCAGCACCCACAAGGCATGCTACAGCTACCTTTAACTCAACCTTCAGAGGATTTCTCTCTCTCTCTCTCTCTCTCTCTCTCTCTCTCTCTCTCTCTCTGTGTGTGTGTGTGTCTCTCTCTCTGTCGGTCTGTCTCACACACATACACAAACACACACAAACACACACGCACGCGCGCGCACACACACACATGCATGTAAGCAAAACACCAATACATATGAAATAAAATTTTAAAAAGAAAATGGCAATGATGTATACAGAGTGCTCGTTGGGTAAAACTTGTATTTGCTTTTTTGAACCTTGTTTCAAGCAGTTGGCTACCTGGCACGCACAGGCTAGCTGATGTGATTATCTGAGGTTCAGCAGCTTGTTCTACGATTGAAGTCCATTACACATCAAGATAGAATAAGGTTCACAGTGTATACAGACACCATTAGTCTAATTTTTGCATATTTCAGTCGAACTACATTTGATTGAATAGAATTACCATGAGAAATAACTCCCTGTCTACTCCTTCTCTCTTCAGCCATAACTAATCCAATATTAACATTACAGTGACCATTTAAACCAATAATTATGTTAATCATTGAAAACATTATTGTTGTTTCTAAGTCATTGATTCCAATTGTCTTTGATGTGTTGCTTTCGGTGGTAGTCATGGGCAGGAAAGTGAGATCAGAGTACCCCAATAGGAAGTATTTTAACACGGACATTGTTTAGAATTGATGGCTCCTGCTAATAATAGTGAAATAATTGTTGTGTGATATCTAATATTCAGTTAAAAATCTCAGAGTCATGTTATACTTATCTGTTTCTGAAGCCTACTATTCCCACTGTGCTTACTCCACTGAGCTTATTTACATTTATGTATCGTTCAATAAAAAATTGTGTTGCTATAACCAAATACCTAACGCGGTCATGAGGGAGGTACTTATTTTGCTCTCCTGAGTGAGAGGTACAATCTATCATGGTTGAGAAGGATTGTACAATTCATGACAATAGACTCATGAGCCTAAGACTCTAACTATTGATGGGCAAGGAAGCCAAGAACAGACAGGAAGTGACAGCGGGCTACAAAACTTCAAGGCACTCACCCAATGGTCTACTATCTCCAGTGAGAGCCCAGCTCTGAAGGTCCACAAATTTATATGTGGTGATATATTATGTATGATTTGTCAAAGCTTGCCCGAGGATTCAAAAAGCAAAGCCAGTCAAAAGCTATTGCAATCAGCCAAAGGTGACACATACCTTTAATCCCAGCATCCATACCAGCTAGCCAGGCAGTGGTGGCACACGCTTTGGGTGGATTTCTGTGAGTTTGAAACCCCCAGGGATACACTAGAGTGAATCAGTCTATAAGATTACCAGAGCTCATGCCTTTAATCCCAGCTCTAGAGAGGCATATAAAAAACAGAAACCCAATGTCTCAGGCTGCATTGTGAGATTTGGTCTCTAGGCACCCTGAGGAGAGGCAGCATTCTGAGGTTTGCTAGAGATCTTGCAGGGACAGGATCACCCCCTTTTAGACTGAGGTAGAAGTAAGTGCTAGTGTCTTGGCGGCTCTGCTGCTCTGACCTTCAGCTTGATGCTTGAACCCCAATATCTGTATCTGGGTTTTTATTTTTGGTGTTACAGTTACACACCTGGAAGTGTGCAGCAACACATGGAGGAGAGACCTTCCACGTCCAAACTATGGTGTTCCACTCTTGTCCCCTCTGACTCACACGAGTATCTGGTGTCTATTAATTATCTGCAGGCTGTCCAGGGCATGGGCCTGGTCTTTATCGTCTACACTGAGGCCATTAGAAGCAAGGAAGTGTCCCAGCTGTGGTCAGTTCTCTACTTCTTCATGCTGCTGATGATGCTGGTATGGGGATCCTGCTTGGACACACAGTGGCCATGCTCACCCATCTGACAGACAGCAAGGTCTTCTCCAGCTACCAACCCAAGGCGGCCATTGCAGGTGAGGACACCAGGCAGTGGATGCTTGGCAACTATGGATGGCAAAATGCAAGACAATCAGTGGAGGGGTCTTATTAGGGGCCACGTGCTGCTAAGACAACCCCAGAGGGGCTGCAGGGATGTAGCTGTGCTATGGTATTATGGTTATGGTTAGTGTTATGGTTAGGTGGAGGGTTCAGATTAGGGATGGTTAGGGTTAGCTTTAACGTGGGTGATAATGTGAGGTTTAGGGTTTGTGTTATGTTAGTGTTAGTCTTAGTGTTAGATTACAGTTTGGTTAGAGTCACGGATTGGGTTAGTGTTTGTACTAGCTTATGGTTATGCTTAGGGTTATCGTCAGTGTTAGCGTTAGGTTAGCGTTGGTGTTAGGTTAACGTTCGTGTTAATTTTAGGTTTAGTGTTAAGTTTTGGCTGTGTGAAACATTTAGTTAGTGGTAGCATTATTGTTATGTTACGGTTAGAGTTAGGTTAGGGTTAGGTTTACAGTTTTTGTTAGGGTTAAATTTCAGTTTGATGTTAGTGTTAATGTTAGTTTAGGTTAGGGTTCGTGTTAGTATTTTGTTTTAATTGCAATACGTAAAGTGATACTGTTAATGCTAGTGTAATGGATAGTTCAGGGTCAGTTTAAGTGATAGTGGTATGTCTAGATTTATAGTGTTAGTTTTAGGTATAGGGTTAGTGGTTAAGATTATGGTAAGAATAAGGGTTATTGTTAAGTGTAGGGTTGGTTTATCGCCGTGGTTACACTATCTCTTAAGGTTATGGTTAGTTATATGGTTAGGGTTAGCTTTAGCATTATGGTGACCGTTAGTTTAGTATTTGGGTTAGGGTTTAGGTTAGGGTTAGGCTTCTTGTTATGGTTACCGTTCGATTTTGTTAGGGTTACAGTTAGTATTAGGGGTAGTGTTTCTTAGTTCGTTTAGGGATAAGGTCAAAGTTTGCATTGGTTTAGTAGTATGGTCAGATCAAGTGATACGGTTATGCTTTGTGTTAGGGTTAGGTTTATTATTAGTGTTAGTTTTAGTGTTAACTTTAGGTTAGGCCTAGGGTTAGAGTTAAGGTTATTGTTGGGTTATGGGTTCGTGCTACTTTAGCGTTATTATTAGTGGTAGGGTTAGGTTTCAGGTTTTTTTTAGAGGTAAATTTAGGTTATAGTTTAGTTAGTGTTAATGTTATCGTTAGGGTTAGTGGTTAGAATGAGTGTTCTGTTTAGTGTTTGTGTTAGCACTATGTTTAGAGTTAGTGTTATGGTTAGGGTTAGTTTTATGGATTGGAATAGGTTTAGGTTAGGCTTATGATATGCTTAGGATTAGGGTTAATATTCGGGTTAGTGTTAGTGTTATGGTTATGGTTATTGTTATGGTTAGGAGGAGGGTTCAGAATAGGGATTGCTTAGTGTTATCGTTAGGGTTGGTGATAATGTGAGGTTTTGGGTATGAGTTTGTGTTAGTGTTAGTCTTAGCATTAGATTGTGGTTTGCTTAGAGTCACGGTTATGGTAAGTGCATGTGTTAGGTTTGGGTTAGGCTTAGGGTTCAGTGTTAGTGTTAGGATTGGTGTTAGGTAAAGGTTTGGGTTAGTTTTAGTTTTTGTGTTGGGTTTTGGCTGGGCATTACATTTAGTTAGTTGTAGTATTATGGTTACTTTTAGGGTTAGGATTAGCTTAGGGTTGGGGTTAGTGTTTATGTTAGGGTTAAGTTTCAGGGTTAGGTTAGGGTTAGTGTCAAGGATTGGAATAGTTTTAGGTTAAGGTTATGTTATGCTTAGGTTTAGTCTTAATATTAGTGTTAAGGTTAGTGTTATGGTTATGGTTAGTGTTACGGTTCGGTGGAGGGTTCAGATTAGGGATTGTTAGGGTTAGCTTTAAGGTTGGTGATCATGTGAGGTTTATGGTTTTAGTTGTGTTAGTGTTAGTCATAGTGATAGATTACGTTAGAGTCACGTTAGATTTGGTTAGAGTCACGGTTTGGGTTAGTGTTTGTCTTAGGTAATGGTTATGCTTAGGGTTATCGTCAGTGTTAGCTTTAGGTTAGGGTTGGTGTTAGGTTAACGTTTGTGTCAGTTTTAGATTTAGTGTTGGGTTTTGGCTGTGCGATACATTTAGTTAGTGGTAGCATTATTGCTATGTTTAGGGTTAGAGTTATGTTAGGGTTAGGTTTACAGTTTTTGTTAGGTTAAATTTCAGGTTGATGTTAGTGTTAATGTTAATTTAGGTTAGGGTTGGAGTTAGTGTTTTGCTTTAGTGTGCATTACGTGTATTGATGCTGTTAATGCTAGGGTAATGGATAGTTCAGGGTCTGTTTAAGTGATAGTGGTATGTCTAGATTTTAATGTTACTTTTAGGTTTAGGGTTAGTGCTTATGATTATGGTAAGCGTTAGGGTTAGTTGTAGGTGTAGGGTTGGGTTTAGCACCGTGGTTTCTCTTTCTGTTAGGTTTATGGCTAGTTTTATGGTTAGGGTTAGGTTTAGCATT
Organism: Phodopus roborovskii; assembly: GCF_943737965.1. Lineage (NCBI taxonomy): Eukaryota > Metazoa > Chordata > Mammalia > Rodentia > Cricetidae > Phodopus > Phodopus roborovskii. The sequence goes on along the minus strand of NW_026126950.1, from coordinate 125,954 downwards.
ATGGTGAGTGTTAACTTTAGGATTGGGGATAGGGTTAAGGTTAGGGTTAGGCTTCGTGCTAGGGTTAGTGTGAGGTTTATGACAGTGTTACAGTCAGTGTTAGGGGTAGCGTTTGTTAGTGTGTTCAGGGTTACAGTTAGAGTTTGCATTAGTTTTTGTCGTATGGTCAGGTCAAGTTATATGGTTACGCTTTGTGTTAGGGTTAGGTTAGTATTACGTTTATTATTAGTGTTAGTGTTAGTGTTAAGATTAGGTTAGGCTTAGGTTTAGGGTTAAGGTTATCGTTGGTTTTGGGTGTGTGTTACTTTAGCGTTAATGTTACGTTTCAGGTTTTTTTTTAAGTTAAAGTGGGGTTTATAGTTTAGTTAGTGTTAATGTTATCGTTAGGGTTAGTGGTTAGAATGAGTGTTCTGTTTAGTGTTTGTGTTAGCACTATGTTTAGAGTTAGTGTTATGGTTAGGGTTAGTTTTATGGATTGGAATAGGTTTAGGTTAGGCTTATGATATGCTTAGGATTAGGGTTAATATTCGTGGTAGCGTCAGTGTTATGGTTATGGTTATTGTTATGGTTAGGAGGAGGGTTCAGAATAGGGATTGCTTAGTGTTAGCGTTAGGACTGGTGATAATGTGAGGTTTTGAGATTGAGTTGGTGTTAGTGTTAGTCTTAGCATTAGATTGTGGTTTGCTTAGAGTCACGGTCATGGTAAGTACATGTGTTAGGTTTGGGTTAGGCTTAGGGTTCAGTGTTAATGTTAGGTTAGCATTGGTGTTAGGTTAAGGTTTGGGTTAGTTTTAGTTTTCGTGTTCGGTTTTGCCTGGTGTTACATTTAGTTAGTTGTAATATTATGGTTACTTTTAGGGTTAGGATTAGCTTAGTGTTGGGGTTAGTGTTTATGTTAGGGTTAAGTTTCAGGGGTAATGTTAGGGTTAATGTAACTTTAGGTTAGGGTTAGTGTCATGGATTGGAATAGGTTTAGGTTAAGGTTATGTTATGCTTAGCTTTAGTCTTAATATTTGTGTTAGGGTTAGTGTTATGGTTATGGTTAGTGTTACGCTTAGGTGGAGGGTTCAGATTAGGGATTGTTAGGGTAGCTTTAAGGTTGGTGATCATGTGAGGTTTAGGGTTTGAGTTGTGTTAGTGTTAGTCATAGTGTTAGATTACGTTAGATTGACGTTAGATTTGGTGAGAGTCACGGTTTGTGTTAGTGTTTGTCTTAGTTTATGGATATGCTTAGGGTTAACATCAAGTTAACGTTAGGTTATGGTTGGTGTTAGGTTAACGTTCGTGTCAGTTTTAGCTTTAGTGTTGGGTTTTGGCTGTGCGATACATTTAGTTAGTGGCAGCATTATTGCTATGTTTAGGGTTAGAGTTATGTTAGGGTTAGGTTTACAGTTTTTGTTAGGTTAACTTTCAGGTTGATGTTAGTGTTAATGTTAATTTAGGTTAGGGTTTGTGTTAGTGTTTTGCTTTAGTGTGCATTACGTATATTGATGCTGTTAATGCTAGGGGAAAGGATAGTTCAGGGTCTGTTTAAGTGATAGTGGTATGTCTAGATTTTACTGTTAGTTTTAGGGTTAGGGTTAGTGCTTATGATTATGGTAAGCGTTAGGGTTAGTGGTAGGTGTAGGGTTGGGTTTAGCGCCATGGTTTCACTTTCTGTTAGGTTTATGGCTAGTTTTATGGTTAGGGTTAGGTTTAGCATTATGGTGAGCGTTACTTTAGCATTTGGGTTAGGGTTAAGGTTAGGGTTAGGCTTCGTGCTAGGGTTAGTGTGAGGTTTATGACAGTGTTACAGTCAGTGTTAGGGGTAGCGTTTGTTAGTGGGTTTCGGGTTACGGTTAGAATTTGCATTAGTTTTTGTCCTATGGTCAGGGCAAGTGATACGGTTACGCTTTGTGTTAGGGTTAGGTTAGTATTATGTATATTATTAGTGTTAGTGTTAGTGTTAAGTTTAAGTTAGGCTTAGGGTTAGGGATAACGTTATCGTTGGTTTTGGGTGTGTGTGTTACTTTAGCGTTAATGTTAGGTTTCAGGTTTTTCTTTCAGAGTTAAAGTGGGGTTTATAGTTTAGTTAGTGTTAATGTTATCATTAGGGTTAGTGGTTAGAATGAGTGTTCTGTTTAGTGTTTGTGTTAGCACTATGTTTAGAGTTAGTGTTATGGTTAGGGTTAGTTTTATGGATTGGAATAGGTTTAGGTTAGGCTTATGATATGCGTAGGATTAGGGTTAATATTCGTGTTAGTGTTAGTGTTATGGTTATGGTTATTGTTATGGTTAGGAGGAGGGTTCAGAATAGGGATTGCTTAGTGTTAGCGTTAGGGTTGGTGATAATGTCAGGTTTTGGGTTTGAGTTTGTGTTAGTGTTATTCTTAGCATTAGATTGTGGTTTGCTTAGAGTCACGGTCATGGTAAGTGCATGTGTTAGGTTTGGGTTAGGCTTAGGGTCAGTGTTAATGTTAGGTTAGCATTGGTGTTAGGTTAAGGTTTGGGTTAGTTTTAGTTTTCGTGTTGGGTTTTGCCTGGTGTTACATTTAGTTAGTTGTAATATTATGGTTACTTTTAGGGTTAGGATTAGCTTAGGGTAGGGGTTAGTGTTTATGTTAGGGTTAAGTTTCAGGGTTAATGTTAGAGTTAATGTACCTTTAGGTGAGGGTTAGTGTCATGGATTGGAATAGGTTTAGGTTAAGGTTATGTTATGCTTAGCTTTAGTCTTAATATTAGTGTTAGGGTTAGTGTTATGGTTATGGTTAGTGATACGGTTAGGTGGAGGGTTCAGATTAGGGATTGTTAGGGTTAGCTTTAAGGTTGGTGATCATGTGAGGTTTAGGGTTTGAGTTGTGTTAGTGTTAGTCATAGTGTTAGATTACGTTAGAGTCACGTTAGATTTGGTTAGAGTCACGGTTTGGGTTAGTGTTTGTCTTAGGTTATGGTTATGCTTAGGGTTATCGTCATTTTTAGCGTTAGGTTAGGGTTGGTGTTAGGTTAACGTTCGTGTCAGTTTTAGGTTTTGTGTTGGGTTTTAGCTGTGCGATACATTTACTTAGTGGGAGCATTATTGTTATATTTAGGGTTAGAGTTAGGTTAGCGTTAGGTTTACAGTTTTTGTTAGGGTTAACTTTCAGGTTGATGTTAGTGTTAATGTTAATTTAGGTTAGGGTTAGAGTTAGTGTTTTGTTTAGTGTGAATTACCTATAATGATGCTGTTAATGCTAGGGGAATGGATAGCTCAGGGTCATTTTCAGTGATAGTGGTATGTCTAGATTTTACTGTTAGTTTTAGGGTTAGGGTTAGTGGTTATGATTATGGTAACCGTTAGTCTTAGTGGTAGGTGTAGGGTTGGGTTTAACGCTGTGATTTCTCTTTCTGTTAGGTTTATGGCTAGTTTTATGGTTAGGGTTAGGTTGAGCATTATGGTGAGAGTTACTTTAGGATTTGGGTTAGGGTTAACGTTAGGGTTAGGCTTCGTGCTAGGGTTAGTGTGAGGTTTATGACAGGATTACAGTCAGTGTTAGGGGTAGCGTTTGTTAGTGGGTTTAGGGTTACGGTTAGAGTTTGCATTAGTTTTTGACTTATGGTCAGGTCAAGTGAACGGTTACGGTTTGTGTTAGGGTTAGGTTAATATTACGTTTATTATTAGTGTTAGTGTTAGTGTTAAGTTTAGGTTAGGCTTAGGGTTAGGGTTAAGGTTATCGTTGGTTTTGGGTGTGTGATACTTTAGCGTTAATGTTAAGTTTCAGGTTTTTTTTTAGAGTTTAAGTGGGGTTTATAGTTTACTTGGTGTTAATCTTATCGTTAGGTTTAGTGGTTAAAATGAGTGTTCTGTTTAGTGTTTGTGTTAGCACTATGTTTAGACTTAGTGTTATGGTTAGGGTAGTTTTATGGATTGGAATAGGTTTAGGTTAGGCTTATGATATGTGTAGGATTAGGGTTAATATTCGTGGTAGCGTCAGTGTTATGGTTATGGTTATTGTTATGGTTAGGAGGAGGGTTCAGAATAGGGATTGCTTAGTGTTAGCGTTAGGGTTGGTGATAATGTGAGGTTTTGGGTTTGAGTTTGTGTTAGTGTTAGCATTAGATTGTGGTTTGCTTAGAGTGACGGTTATGGTAAGTGCATGTGTTAGGTTTGGGTTAGGCTTAGGGTCAGTGTTAATTTTAGGTTAGCATTGGTGTTAGGTTAAGGTTTGGGTTAGTTTTAGTTTTCGTGTTGGGTTTTGCCTGGCGTTACATTTAGTTAGTTGTAATATTATGGTTACTTTTAGGGTTCGGATTAGCTTAGGGTTGGGGTTAGTGTTTATGTTAGGGTTAAGTTTCAGGGGTAATGTTAGGGTTAATGTAACTTTAGGTTAGGGTTAGTGTCATGGATTGGAATAGGTTTAGGTTAAGGTTATGTTATGCTTAGCTTTAGTCTTAATGTTAGTGTTAGCGTTAGTGTTATGGTTATGGTTAGTGTTACGGTTCGGTGGAGGGTTCAGATTAGGGATTGTTAGGGTTAGCTTTAAGGTTGGTGATCATGTGAGGTTTAGGGTTTGAGTTGTGTTAGTGTTAGTCATAGTGTTAGATTACGTTAGAGTCACGTTAGATTTGGTTAGAGTCACGGTTTGGGTTAGTGTTTGTCTTAGGTTATGGTTATGCTTAGGGTTATCGTCATTTTTAGCGTTAGGTTAGGGTTGGTGTTAGGTTAACGTTCGTGTCAGTTTTAGGTTTTGTGTTGGGTTTTAGCTGTGCGATACATTTACTTAGTGGGAGCATTATTGTTATATTTAGGGTTAGAGTTAGGTTAGCGTTAGGTTTACAGTTTTTGTTAGGGTTAACTTTCAGGTTGATGTTAGTGTTAATGTTAATTTAGGTTAGGGTTAGAGTTAGTGTTTTGTTTAGTGTGAATTACCTATAATGATGCTGTTAATGCTAGGGGAATGGATAGCTCAGGGTCATTTTCAGTGATAGTGGTATGTCTAGATTTTACTGTTAGTTTTAGGGTTAGGGTTAGTGGTTATGATTATGGTAACTGTTAGTCTTAGTGGTAGGTGTAGGGTTGGGTTTAACGCCGTGGTTTCACTTTCTGTTAGGTTTATGGCTAGTTTTATGGTTAGGGTTAGGTTGAGCATTATGGTGAGCGTTACTTTAGGATTTGGGTTAGGGTTATCGTTAGGGTTAGGCTTCGTGCTAGGGTTAGTGTGAGGGTTATGACAGGGTTACAGTCAGTGTTAGGGGTAGCGTTTGTTAGTGGGTTTAGGGTTACGGTTAGAGTTTGCATTAGTTTTTGTCGTATGGTCAGTGAAGTGGTACGGTTACGCTTTGTGTTAGGGTTAGGTTAGTATTACGTTTATTATTAGTGTTAGTGTTAGTGTTAAGTTTAGGTTAGGCTTAGGGTTAGGGTTAAGGTTATCGTTGGGTTTGGGTGTGTGTTACTTTAGCGTTAATGTTATGTTTCAGGTTTTTTTTTAGAGTTTAAGTGGGGTTTATAGTTTACTTGGTGTTAATTTTATCGTTAGGGTTAGTGGTTAGAATGAGTGTTCTGTTTAGTGTTTGTGTTAGCACTATGTTTAGAGTTAGTGTTATGGTTAGGGTTAGTTTTATGGATTGGAATAGGTTTAGGTTAGGCTTATGATATGTGTAGGATTAGGGTTAATATTCGTGGTAGCGTCAGTGTTATGGTTATGGTTATTGTTATGGTTAGGAGGAGGGTTCAGAATAGGGATTGCTTAGTGTTAGCGTTAGGGCTGGTGATAATGTGAGGTTTTGGGTTTGAGTTTGTGTTAGTGTTAGCATTAGATTGTGGTTTGCTTAGAGTCACGGTCATGGTAAGTGCATGTGTTAGGTTTGGGTTAGGCTTAGTGTCAGTGTTAATGTTAGGTTAGCATTGGTGTTAGGTTAAGGTTTGGGTTAGTTTTAGTTTTCGTGTTGGGTTTTGCCTGGTGTTACATTTAGTTAGTTGTAATATTATGGTTACTTTTAGTGTTAGGATTAGCTTAGGGTTGGGGTTAGTGTTTATGTTAGGGTTAAGTTTCAGGGGTAATGTTAGGGTTAATGTAACTTTAGGTTAGGGTTAGTGTCATGGATTGGAATAGGTTTAGGTTAAGGTTATGTTATGCTTAGCTTTAGTCTTAATATTTGTGTTAGGGTTAGTGTTATGGTTATGGTTAGTGTTACGGTTAGGTGGAGGGTTCAGATTAGGGATTGTTAGGGTAGCTTTAAGGTTGGTGATCATGTGAGGTGTAGGGTTTGAGTTGTGTTAGTGTTAGTCATAGTGTTAGATTACGTTGGATTCACGTTAGATTTGGTTAGAGTCACGGTTTGTGTTAGTGTTTGTCTTAGTTTATGGTTATGCTTAGGGTTATCTTCAAGTTAACGTTAGGTTAGGGTTGGTGTTAGGTTAACGTTCGTGTCAGTTTTAGGTTTATTGTTGGGTTTGGCTGTGCGATACATTTAGTTAGTGGTAGCATTATTGCTATGTTTAGGGTTAGAGTTATGTTAGGGTTAGGTTTACAGTTTTTGTTAGGTTAACTTTCAGGTTGATGTTAGTGTTAATGTTAATTTAGGTTAGGGTTAGAGTTAGTGTTTTGCTTTAGTGTGCATTACGTATATTGATGCTGTTAATGCTAGGGGAATGGATAGTTCAGGGTCTGTTTAAGTGATAGTGGTATGTCTAGATTTTACTGTTAGTTTTAGGGTTAGGGTTAGTGCTTATGATTATGGTAAGCGTTAGGGTTAGTGGTAGGTGTAGGGTTGGGTTTAGCGCCGTGGTTTCACTTTCTGTTAGGTTTATGGCGAGTTTTATGGTTAGGGTTAGGTTTAGCATTATGGTGAGCGTTACTTTAGCATTTGGGTTAGGGTTAAGGTTAGGGTTAGGCTTCGTGCTAGGGTTAGTGTGAGGTTTATGACAGTGTTACAGTCAGTGTTAGGGGTAGCGTTTGTTAGTGGGTTTCTGGTTACGGTTAGAATTTGCATTAGTTTTTGTCGTATGGTCAGGGCAAATGATACGGTTACGCTTTGTGTTAGGGTTAGGTTAGTATTATGTATATTATTAGTGTTAGTGTTAGTGTTAAGATTAGGTTAGGCTTAGAGTTAGGTTTAAGGTTATCGTTGGTTTTGGGTGTGTGATACTTTAGCGTTAATGTTAGGTTTCAGGTTTTTTTTTAAAGTTAAAGTGGGGTTTATAGTTTAGTTAGTGTTAATGTTATCGTTAGGGTTAGTGGTTAGAATGAGTGTTCTGTTTAGTGTTTGTGTTAGCACTATGTTTAGAGTTAGTGTTATGGTTAGGGTTAGTTTTATGGATTGGAATAGGTTTAGGTTAGGCTTATGATATGCTTAGGTTTAGGGTTAATATTCGTGGTAGCGTCAGTGTTATGGTTATGGTTATTGTTATGGTTAGGAGGAGGGTTCAGAATAGGGATTGCTTAGTGTTAGAGTTAGGGTTGGTGATAATGTGAGGTTTTGGGTTTGAGTTTGTGTTCGTGTTAGTCTTAGTATTAGATTGTGGTTTGCTTAGAGTCACGGTCATGGTAAGTGCATGTGTTAGGTTTGGGTTAGGCTTAGTGTTCAGTGTTAATGTTAGGTTAGCATTGGTGTTAGGTTAAGGTTTGGGTTAGTTTTAGTTTTCGTGTTGGGTTTTGCCTGGTGTTACATTTAGTTAGTTGTAATATTATGGTTACTTTTAGGGTTAGGATTAGCTTAGGGTTGGGGTTAGTGTTTATGTTAGGGTTAAGTTTCAGGGGTAATGTTAGGTTTAATGTAACTTTAGGTAAGGGTTAGTGTCATGGATTGGTATAGGTTTAGGTTAAGGTTATGCTTAGCTTTAGTCTTAATATTTTTATTAGGGTTAGTGTTATGGTTATGGTTAGTGTTACGGTTAGGTGGAGGGTTCAGATTAGGTATTGTTAGGGTTAGCTTTAAGGTTGGTGATCATGTGAGCTTTAGGGTTTGAGTTGTGTTAGTGTTAGTCATAGTGTGAGATTACGTTAGAGTCACGTTATATTTCGTTAGAGTCACGGTTTGGGTTAGTGTTTGTCTTAGGTTAAGGTTATGCTTAGGGTTATCATCAGGTTACCATTAGGTGAGGGTTGGTGTTAGGTTAACGTTCGTGTCAGTTTTAGGTTTAGTGTTGGGTTTTGGCTGTGCGATACATTTAGTTAGTGGTAGCATTATTGCTATGTTCAGGGTTAGAGTTAGGTTAGGGTTAGGTTTACAGTTTTTGTTAGGTTAACTTTCAGGTTGATGTTAATGTTAATTTAGGTTAGGGTTAGAGTTAGTGTTTTGCTTTAGTGTGCATTACGTATATTGATGCTGTTAATGCTAGGGGAAAGGATAGTTCAGGGTCTGTTTAAGTGATAGTGGTATGTCTAGATTTTACTGTTAGTTTTAGGGTTAGGGTTAGTGCTTATGATTATGGTAAGCGTTAGGGTTAGTGGTAGGTGTAGGGTTGGGCTTAGCGCCGTGGTTTCACTTTCTGTTAGGTTTATGGCTAGTTTTATGGTTAGGGTTAGGTTTAGCATTATGGTGAGCGTTACTTTAGCATTTGGGTTAGGGTTAAGGTTAGGGTTAGGCTTCGTGCTAGGGTTAGTGTGAGGTTTATGACAGTGTTACAGTCAGTGTTAGGGGTAGCGTTTGTTAGTGTGTTTCGGGTTACGGTTAGAATTTGCATTAGTTTTTGTTGTATGGTCAGGGCAAGTGATAACGGTTACGCTTTGTGTTAGGGTTAGGTTAGTATTATGTATATTATTAGTGTTAGTGTTAGTGTTAAGTTTAAGTTAGGCTTAGGGTTAGGGTTAACGTTATCGTTGGTTTTGGGTGTGTGGTACTTTAGCGTTAATGTTAGGTTTCAGGTTTTTCTTTCAGAGTTAAAGTGGGGTTTATAGTTTAGTTAGTGTTAATGTTATCATTAGGGTTAGTGGTTAGAATGAGTGTTCTGTTTAGTGTTTGTGTTAGCACTATGTTTAGAGTTAGTGTTATGGTTAGGGTTAGTTTTATGGATTGGAATAGGTTTAGGTTAGGCTTATGATATACGTAGAATTAGGGTTAATATTCGTGTTAGTGTTAGTGTTATGGTTATGATTATTGTTATGGTTAGGAGGAGGGTTCAGAATAGGGATTGCTTAGTGTTAGCGTTAGGGTTGGTGATAATGTCAGGTTTTGGGTTTGAGTTTGTGTTAGTGTTATTCTTAGCATTAGATTGTGGTTTGCTTAGAGTCACGGTCATGGTAAGTGCATGTGTTAGGTTTGGGTTAGGCTTAGAGTCAGTGTTAATGTTAGGTTAGCATTGGTGTTAGGTTAAGGTTTGGGTTAGTTTTAGTTTTCGTGTTGGGTTTTGCCTGGCGTTACATTTAGTTAGTTGTAATATTATGCTTACTTTTAGGGTTAGGATTAGCTTAGGGTTGGGGTTAGTGTTTATGTTAGGGTTAAGTTTCAGGGTTAAGTTTAGAGTTAATGTACCTTTAGGTGAGGGTTAGTGTCATGGATTGGAATAGGTTTAGGTTAAGGTTATGTTATGCTTAGCTATAGTCTTAATATTAGTGTTAGGGTTAGTGTTATGGTTATGGTTAGTGTTACGGTTAGGTGGAGGGTTCAGATTAGTGATTGTTAGAGTTAGCTTTAAGGTTGGTGATCATGTGAGGTTTAGGGTTTGAGTTGTGTTAGTGTTAGTCATAGTGTTACATTAAGGTTAGAGTCACGTTAGATTTGGTTAGAGTCACGGTTCGGGTTAGTGTTTTTCTTAGTTTATGGTTATGCTTAGGTTTATCGTCAGGTTAGCGTTAGGTTAGGGTTAGTGTTAGGTTAACGTCGTGTCAGTTTTCGGTTTAGTGTTGGGTTTTAGCTGTGCAATACATTTACTTAGTGGGAGCATTATTGTTATGTTTAGGGTTAGAGTTAGGTTAGGGTTAGGTTTACAGTTTTTGTTAGGGTTAACTTTCAGGTTGATGTTAGTGTTAATGTTAGTTTAGGTTAGGGTTAGTGTTAGTGTTTTGTTTAGTGTGAATTACCTATAATGATGCTGTTAATGCTAGGGGAATGGATAGTTCAGGGTCATTTTCAGTGATAGTGGTATGTCTAGATTTTACTGTTAGTTTTAGGGTTAGGGTTAGTGGTTATGATTATGGTAACCGTTAGTCTTAGTGGTAGGTGTAGGGTTGGGTTTAACGCTGTGATTTCTCTTTCTGTTAGGTTTATGGCTAGTTTTATGGTTAGGATTAGGTTGAGCATTATTGTGAGCCTTACTTTAGCATTTGGGTTAGGGTTAATGTTAGGGTTAGGCTTCGTGCTAGGGTTAGTGTGAGGTTTATGACAGTGTTACAGTCAGTGTTAGGGGTAGCGTTTGTTAGTGGGTTTCGGGTTACGGTTAGAATTTGCATTAGTTTTTGTCCTATGGTCAGGGCAAGTGATACGGTTACGCTTTGTGTTAGGGTTAGGTTAGTATTATGTATATTATTAGTGTTAGTGTTAGTGTTAAGTTTAAGTTAGGCTTAGGGTTAGGGTTAACGTTATCGTTGGTTTTGGGTGTGTGTTACTTTAGCGTTAATGTTAGGTTTCAGGTTTTTCTTTCAGAGTTAAAGTGGGGTTTATAGTTTAGTTAGTGTTAATGTTATCATTAGGGTTAGTGGTTAGAATGAGTGTTCTGTTTAGTGTTTGTGTTAGCACTATGTTTAGAGTTAGTGTTATGGTTAGGGTTAGTTTTATGGATTGGAATAGGTTTAGGTTAGGCTTATGATATACGTAGGATTAGGGTTAATATTCGTGTTAGTGTTAGTGTTATGGTTATGATTATTGTTATGGTTAGGAGGAGGGTTCAGAATAGGGATTGCTTAGTGTTAGCGTTAGGGTTGGTGATAATGTCAGGTTTTGGGTTTGAGTTTGTGTTAGTGTTATTCTTAGCATTAGATTGTGGTTTGCTTAGAGTCACGGTCATGGTAAGTGCATGTGTTAGGTTTGGGTTAGGCTTAGGGTCAGTGTTAATGTTAGGTTAGCATTGGTGTTAGGTTAAGGTTTGGGTTAGTTTTAGTTTTTGTGTTGGGTTTTGCCTGGTGTTACATTTAGTTAGTTGTAATATTATGGTTACTTTTAGGGTTAGGATTAGCTTAGGGTTGGGGTTAGTGTTTAAGTTAGGGTTAAGTTTCAGGGTTAATGTTAGAGTTAATGTACCTTTAGGTGAGGGTTAGTGTCATGGATTGGAATAGGTTTAGGTTAAGGTTATGTTATGCTTAGCTTTAGTCTTAATATTAGTGTTAGGGTTAGTGTTATGGTTATGGTTAGTGTTACAGTTAGGTGGAGGGTTCAGATTAGTGATTGTTAGGGTTAGCTTTAAGGTTGGTGATCATGTGAGGTTTAGGGTTTGAGTTGTATTAGTGTTAGTCATAGTGTTAGATTAAGGTTAGAGTCACGTTAGATTTGGTTAGAGTCACGGTTTGGGTTAGTGTTTTTCTTAGTTTATGGTTATGCTTAGGGTTATCTTCAAGTTAACGTTAGATTAGGGTTGGTGTTAGGTTAACGTTCGTGTCAGTTTTAGGTTTATTGTTGGGTTTGGCTGTGCGATACATTTAGTTAGTGGTAGCATTATTGCTATGTTTAGGGTTAGAGTTAGTTTAGGGTTAGGTTTACAGTTTTTGTTAGGTTAACTTTCAGGTTGATGTTAGTGTTAATGTTAATTTAGGTTAGGGTTAGAGTTAGTGTTTTGCTTTAGTGTGCATTACGTATATTGATGCTGTTAATGCTAGGGGAATGGGTAGTTCAGGGTCTGTTTAAGTGATAGTGGTATGTCTAGATTTTACTGTTAGTTTTAGGGTTAGGGTTAGTGCTTATGATTATGGTAAGCGTTAGGGTTAGTGGTAGGTGTAGGGTTGGGTTTAGCGCCGTGGTTTCACTTTCTGTTAGGTTTATGGCTAGTTTTATGGTTAGGGTTAGGTTTAGCATTATGGTGAGCGTTACTTTAGCATTTGGGTTAGGGTTAAGGTTAGGGTTAGGCTTCGTGCTAGGGTTAGTGTGAGGTTTATGACAGTATTACAGTCAGTGTTAGGGGTAGCGTTTGTTAGTGGGTTTCTGGTTACGGTTAGAATTTGCATTAGTTTTTGTCGTATGGTCAGGGCAAGTGATACGGTTACGGTTTGTGTTAGGGTTAGGTTAGTATTACGTTTATTATTAGTGTTAGTTTTAGTGTTAAGTTTAGGTTAGGCTTAGGGTTAGGGGTTAAAGTTATCGTTGGGTTTGGGTGTGTGTTACTTTAGCGTTAATGTTACATTTCAGGTTTTTTTTTAGAGTTTAAGTGGGGTTTATAGTTTACTTGGTGTTTATCTTATCGTTAGGTTTAGTGGTTAAAATGAGTGTTCTGTTTAGTGTTTGTGTTAGCACTATGTTTAGAGTTAGTGTTATGGTTAGGGTTAGTTTTATGGATTGGAATAGGTTTAGGTTAGGCTTATGATATGTGTAGGATTAGGGTTAATATTCGTGGTAGCGTCAGTGTTATGGTTATGGTTATTGTTATGGTTAGGAGGAGGGTTCAGAATAGGGATTGCTTAGTGTTAGCGTTAGGGCTGGTGATAATGTGAGGTTTTGGGTTTGAGTTTGTGTTAGTGTTAGCAGTAGATTGTGGTTTGCTTAGAGTCACGGTCATGGTAAGTGCATGTGTTAGGTTTGGGTTAGGCTTAGGGTCAGTGTTAATGTTAGGTTAGCATTGGTGTTAGGTTAAGGTTTGGGTTAGTTTTAGTTTTCGTGTTGGGTTTTGCCTGGTGTTACATTTAGTTAGTTGTAATATTATGCTTACTTTTAGGGTTAGGATTAGCTTAGGGTTGGGGTTAGTGTTTATGTTAGGGTTAAGTTTCAGGGGTAATGTTAGGGTTAATGTAACTTTAGGTTAGGGTTAGTGTCATGGATTGGAATAGGTTTAGGTTAAGGTTATGTTATGCTTAGGTTTAGTGTTAATATTAGTGTTAGGGTTAGTGTTATGGTTATGGTTAGTGTTACGGTTAGGTGGAGGGTTCAGATTAGGGATTGTTAGGGTAGCTTTAAGGTTGGTGATCATGTGAGGTTTAGGGGTTGAGTTGTATTAGTGTTAGTCATAGTGTTAGATTACGTTAGAGTCACGTTAGATTTGGTTAGAGTCACGGTTTGGGTTAGTGTTTTTCTTAGTTTATGGTTATGCTTAGGGTTATCTTCAGGTTAACGTTAGGTTAGGGTTGGTGTTAGGTTAACATTCGTGTCAGTTTTAGGTTTGTATTTTTCAATAATTAAATATGAGATGGTTACATTTAATTCTCTTTATGTATACTTATTTGTTTTGAGGCAGGGTCTTGCTTTGTAGGCAAGCCCACTTGAAGGTATTAGCAGTCATCTGTCCATACTTCCAAGTGCTGCAATTATAAACTTGCATAGAGAAATGTGAGGCATTGGTGTTTGTTTGACAGACGGGGTAAGGAAACATTGAATAAATTGATTAATTTGAAAACTGCTTCAATTATAAACTTGCACTACACATAGCTACCTAAATGCATGGGGCTTTTTTTGTTTTTTTGTTTTTTTGTTTTTTTTTTTTTTTGCATATAGAGTATTTTTTATTTAATTTTATATAACAAAGTCCAATTAAATGAAAACAAACATTTATACACAATATTTGGGAATTTGGGCGTCGTTCTTTCCAAACTACTTCCTGCTGGTAAGGGGCGCTGTCTTGGGGGATTTGAAGAAGATTCAGATATCCTAGCTGTAGTCTGTAGGGCTGTTTTGTCCAGCTGTTTGGAATGTAGGATCAGCCTGTACTCTGTTTCAGGCAGTCTGGTGTGATCAAACCACATTAGTCTGGAAGGAATCCACATCTTTTCATTTTCTGTGGAAACAAAAATAGAAATACTTTTCCCCAGTAACTTGTTCTTCAACTTAAATTTTGGAGTCAAAGCATTTTTTTTTATTATTATTATTTTACATATAGATCCCAGTTCCCTCTCCCTCCCTCGCTCCCTCCCCCCAAGCCCTCCCTCCATCCTTCCCTCCCTTTTGCCCTCTCTACCCTCTCGCATGGGACTTTTTTGTAAAAGTAAAAAATTATATATGTTTAGGCTTATATTTTGTCATGTTCAAAAAACAGCTGGTAGTTTTCTAAGACAGAGGAATAGGTTGTCAGTTTAGCATTGCAAATGGAAAGCATTCTAGTTGGAGGAGGGATATATATGACAAATGTGGAAGGCAGTTACCCTATCACCCTGCTTACAATTTTTTTCTTTTGTTTTACAGAGCATAATAATATTTTACTTCAGAGAAATGGGAGGCATTGGTGTTTGTTTGAAAGAGGGGTAAGGAAACATTGAATAAATTGATTAATTTGAAAACTGCTTCCCTCAAAGCCATGAAAACCTCAATTCACTCCTCACAATTCTTGAAAATTTATCCAGATTGCTGGGTTGTGGATTATGCCTTTAACACCAGTACTTTGGAAGCAGAGTCAGAGGCAGAAAGATCTTCAAAGGCCAGCCTGTTCTACAGAGTAAGTTTCAAGACAGCCAGGGCATCATATAGGAACCTTGTCTCGAGTGAAAAAACATAATGTTTGCATATACTTCTAACTTCAACATTGAGAGGCAGAGATAGGTGGACTGAGAAACTCCATCTCCAAAATACGTAAAAATAAGACAGCAGCTTAAGATACATTGTTCAATTGCATGCCTTTTCTGCTCTTGAATAAGAGCAGGTTTCAGTTTCTAGCCCATGTGGTGGACTATAACTGTACTGAACTGCTATTTCAGGGAAACCAGCACTGACTTGTGACTTCAGTGGTCACCAGATTCACAAGCAACACACTTAAATACATGAAGGAAAGAATCTCATAGTCTTGTAAGTTAGGCTTTATATCAAAAACCCAGGTAGACAGTATCACCCCAAACTTGATTTCTGTCCTCCATTCCTTCTTCATATATATGTCTGATCTACCATCCACCACCAGAGAATAAATGGGTACATAAGAGCCGAGTATATGTAGTGATACAAATAGTTGTTACCAGACAAATTTAAAACTTTGTGGCTCCTTTAATGATCAAACCTGTGTACCACTCAGCCATCCAGGATGATTCTGAAAATATGGGACACTAGGGAGAGCTGAATGATAATGTTGAGGTATCTCATGTTCCATTACTAGTAAAGTAGAATCATACCACCCATGTCTGTAAATGGAATAATACCAATAGTCAGACTGCCTTTCAAAGGTAAGGATAATTGATCCTTCAAGAAGACCATGACATTAGACCATTTTCCTTAAGTTAATATGATTGATGTAGATGTGCTACATGAAAAATCCTTTTTTTTTTTCTTAAACACTCAAGTTCACTCATGTGAATTTAGGCACATGAGAACCTTTGGAGTATACTAATCACATCTGTTTTCTCTGAATATAAGGCAGTTTTTAAACAATGATTAGTGAAACTATATTTTTACAATATATAAATAATATTCACTCTACTTCATTCTTTATCCACCAGGAATGGGGCAGGATCTACTGTATTCATAGTAATGGGAAAAGAGGTGATCATGGGAATATTAGTGTAAGTATTGTGTAATTTGAGTACTGTATTGACAGTGAAAAACTGGCTGTGTTTATACTTGCAATATAGATTGTGCTGAGTACATATTGCTTTTGTCCCATTTGTGGGGATGGAATTTCATTAAGATTGTTGTTAACTTGGAGCAGGGCAATAATTCAGGTGTGTTTTACTACAGTATAAATTGGAGCAATCTGTATTTACTACCAAAGATATTACACGCAGGGCTATAAGTCAGGAATATTTTACTACAGTAGGAATTGTAAAAGGGAGTTGAGCATGGTGACTGATACCTGTAATCTTAACCTGAAAAGGAGGTTGGAGTATCGGGACTCTAGTTATTTTTTTACCACATAGGAGAAGTCAAGCACGAAACAAAGTCATAATTGTTCTTTCTTGCTAGAAGTATTAGGTGATCCTTTTTTCATTTTTTTCTGTTTGGCATAACCTACATTTTTGGCAGTTTATCTCTGTGTAATAGCTCTGCCCATCTTAGCCCATAGTTTGTATTCAAGGGTGGTCTCCAACTCACAGATAACCACTGCACTTCTGTCTCCCAAGTGCTACAATTAAAAAATTGTGACACCACCCGAGGCTTAAACTGCCTTGTAGGTCAATTTAACCATTTGGCATTCCTATTATTTTGTAGTTCCATTA
This sequence comes from Phodopus roborovskii, assembly GCF_943737965.1. Lineage (NCBI taxonomy): Eukaryota > Metazoa > Chordata > Mammalia > Rodentia > Cricetidae > Phodopus > Phodopus roborovskii. Next base: position 109,788 of record NW_026126950.1, on the reverse strand, counting down.
CCATCCTTGCACCTTACTATAATCATATCTGGTTTCATTAAAAAAAAAAAAACAGACAAGTGTCCATTAACTAGAAAAGAATTGTACACTCATGTAGAATTCCTCAAAAAATGTAAAACAGACAGAATTCATAAACATAAACTACTCTTATAACAATATGAAGAACTATGTAAACTTCTTCATAGGCCTATATATGATTCGCATATCACCTCTGACCCCACCGTAGAGAAGCTGAACCTGTTCCAACAACATGTGGCAACTTTGAGGCAAACAAAGGTATGCTGCTGCATTCATTCCCGCATGAAATTTCATTGGACTTTTATGTATCTCATAACAATTTTGATTGTTTTAAGAATTTAGGAATTAACAGTTTGTCAATATTAATAACAAATCATATTGTGTATGAGAAAATTGGAACTAACTTCAGATTCAAGTTTTGAAAAAGATGGAATGTGTCAATTTCAAAGAGTATTTTCTGTGTCATTGCAGAGTATCGTGGCACTACATACATTGCTTTTGCAGGTAATATGTGTTCAGATTATGCAGTATCAATTCACTTGTATTTATCAATTTGAAAAACCTGACAGCTTTTGCCTTAATTCTAAATAAGGAGCCAGTTTGTATTAAGGGATGCTGAGGTAGGCATCACTTCAGTTTTAGACTAGCCTTGTACACAAAGTGAGTTTGGGGTCAGGCAGGGCTACACAGGGAAACCCTTTCTCGAGTAAACAAACAGAAAAGGCACATACAGGGATAGAATAGGTGAAGACAACCAACCACAATACAATATGGGATATATCTGTTTGTTTACTGTGTGTGTGTGTATGTGTGTGTGTGTGTGGGTGGGTGTGGGTGTGGGTGTGGGTGTTTGTGTTTATTTATGGGGAGAGAGAGGCAGAAGCACAGACAGACAGAGACAGTGCAATAGAGAGATCACATGTCAAAGTCAATTCAATCCCAATTGTCCATCTTATTTATCAGGTTCACATTTAGGAAGGTAAACTTTTCTGCCACTGAGACTTACAGATCTCTCTCACCTTTCCAGTGCTATTATGTAGTTGGACTTTCTTGTCAGATTTTCTTGGAATATTCCATCCCCAAATAATGACACAGACATTTCTAAATTATGAATGATTGACCTTTAACTTAACCTTGTTCCCAACAATTTCCTATACCTTAACAAATGTCCATTAGCCTGTTGTCTATTATTCTGTATTTGCAGCTCCCTCTTTGTCTTCCTGGCATGGGTCCAGGCCTAGATTCATTCCCCTGAGTTTTTCTCTCAGCCCAGCAATCCTGCCTAACCATTCCTTTTGAGCAATTGGCCGTTTAACTTTTTATTAAACCAATTAAGTGTCTTAGGCAGTCAAGGTAAAAGGCACCCTATTTTCACATAATGATCAAATGTCCCACAAGTTTAACTTTTAATCATCCCCTTCTAGATTTAGCATTTTGCTTGATCTCAGGTCCTTCGTGTTTGTACTTTATTGACTGAGATACCTACTCAGGCCCTATTTTGCTTTGTTGGTAATAGAGGCTGAACTTAAATCTCTTAGTATCAGGAATTCTAGACACTAGCCAATAACCCCTAATTATAGCCCATAATTTACTACTTTTTAATTTAGAAACTCAATTTTGTGTGAATAAGAAATGTAATAAAAATTAATTATTGTCTCAGAATGCATAGCACTAGCCATTTAAACTAAACTAATGCTTATTTATGTTAACAATATAAAATTTTATTCCTGAGATGATCATGGTGTTTCATGCCTTTGAACCCAGGACTCAGGAGCCTAAAGCATGAATCTCAATGAATTCCAGGCCAGTCACAGATACATAATGAGGCCCTTTCTTAAAAACACAACAATGGAAGAGACAGAAGACTAAAAGTTGAAGCACACTGACTGTACTTACAGAGGATATGAGTTAACTCCCACCAACCAGATGGTAGCTCACGACCATCTACAATCAGATCTGTTGCCCTCTTCTTTTCTACCAGCAGACATTCAAGTAGGGTACTACATATGACAAAATAACTTTTAAAAATGAAATAAAATGTCCTACTGGTTACTTGAAACCCATCACTGGGCCTCTGCTAGAGTTCCCTCAGCTAAAGACCGCCAAATACTTGTTAGATCCCCATATCCTCTTGGGAACATCCTGAGTCCATGCATGCCAGATATTTTTTAAAATTAGTTCATGATTTTTTACATGTAGATCCTTGTTCCCTATATCTCCCTCAATTCCTTCCCTTCCTCTTATCATCTGTTGCCCCCTCACATTCACCCTGACCACCCTGCCATCCTATTCACCCACAATCAACACATAGGGCTAGGCCATCCAAGTGGGGTCATGTATTTCTGACAGCGCATTTGAAGTGTTGATTAGAATGTGTCTTCTATGTCTAGGTTTAGGGGGTATCCCTGGATTGGGGGAATGTGTCCTCAAGGTCCTTTTGTGCACCAGGAATACATCCAGGTCCCACTGTCTGAACTCCATTAGACAGCTCACACCTTCCAGCTGATACCCATCTCAGGGGTCTGAGTCAGTTCCATGCTGGATTCACAGCTATCAGTCTGGGGTCCTATTAGCTCCTCCTTCATCAGGTCAGCTGTCTCAATGTGTTTCTGCAACTCGATCTTGTCCTCTCTCTCTCTGCATCTGGATTCTAGTTAGACGCAGTGTTTACTTCTGGGTGTTTGCTTCTGTTTTCTACAGAGACTAGATGAAGGCTCCATGTAGCGCTCAAGTTAGTTGCTGATCTCATTTTCAGGGAAGGTCAATAATGGAAGCCTTTCCACTGTTGCTCAGTTTGTTAGTTGGAGTCAGTCTTGTAGGTCTCTAGATATAACTTTAGGTTCAATTTTCTCTTCAAACCAATAATGACTTGCTCTTTTATGTTATCTCCCTCTCTACCATGTTCTACTTTTTGTGCCTGGGTTACCTCATTCATGATTGCTTCTTCAGTTACTATCCACTTGCCTGTGCATTTCCAGATTCCGTTTTTTCTGTAGATTAGTAGTCCATTGTGTAGATGTGCCAAAAGTTCTTTATCCATTCTTCAGTTGAGAGGCATCTGGGTAGCTTCTAGGTTCTTGCTATTACAAATAATGCCGCTATAGGTATAAATAAACACATTTTTGGTTGCATGAATGTGGATAATTTGGGTATATGCCTATGAGGGGGATTGCCAGGTCCTGTGGTAAACCAATTCCCATCTTGCTGAGGAACTGCCATAGCTATCTTGAAAATGGCTGTACAAGTTTGAACTCCCAAAATCAGTGGAGGAGTGTTACCCTTTCTACACATCCTGTCCAGCAGTACTCAGGAGCCAAAAGCATGAATCTCAATGAATTCCAGGCCAGTCAAAATTACATAATGAGGCCTTTTCTTCAAACACAGCAATGGAATGGTTAAATGGCTAAAAGTTCAAGCACACTGATTGTACTTTTAGAGGATATGAGTTACTTCCCAACAATCAGATGGTAGTTCACAACCATCTACAATGAGATTGTTGCCCTCATCTTTTCTACCAGGAGATATTCAAGTAGGATACTACACATGATAAATAATTTTTTAAAATGAAATAAAACGTCCTACTGGATACTTGAAACCCATCACTGGGCCTCTGCTAGAGTTCCCTCAGCTAAAGACCTCAAGATCTCTTTTAGATCCACTATTCCTCATGGGCACGTTCTGAGCCCCTGCATACTGTATTTTTTTCAATGATTATTGTTTATTTTACTTGTCGATTCCTATCCCTCACTCCCTACCCTTTCTCGCTCTTACATTCTGTCCCCCTTCTCTTGCACCCTGACCACCTCCCCTCCCATTCACCCCCTCTCCCCATATGGGGATATGACATCCAGTTAGGGTCATGTATTTCTGACAATGAGAGTTCTGTTTAGGGTATGGTTAGAGTTAGGGTGAGCATTATGGTTGGTGGTAGCGTTAGGGTTGGGTTCCTGAAGCCCAGGAAAGGAGTGAGAGCCCATGCCGAAGATAACAGGAAAGAAAAGTAAACTTCAGATGGGAGAGAGTTTACCCTTAGCTGTCTATGTAATTATTTGGGACCTTTGCTGAGCAATCAGTGGGATAAGAGATGTGGGAAGAAACATTTGAGGCACCCATAAATGATGTGACCCAGCGCCACCTCTACCAGAGGTCAACACCTCTACCAGAGATGATTAAAAAAGGAGTAGGGCCCTGCTGACATCATGCACCTGGGCTTGCCCAAGGATCCAGGGCTCTTGGGGTTTGTACTGCAGAAGCAATGGGGGAAATGTGGGTAGGAGCAAGATGTGTAAACTGATGGACTACCTGTGAGGTCTAGACAGAGAGGGAAACTTTGGAAAAACACGGAGGGCCAGATTCAGGGTTTGGTGAGACAGCAGAACCTGGAGCCCAGAGACAGAAAGGTGAAACAGGAGCCCAGGTCTGAAGAAGGCACATGGGTTTCCCATCCTGTAGTGATTGTTGCCTCAAGGGATGGAGTCACCTTAGATACATGTGAACTTCCTGGCAGAGGATGAGGAGCTGTAGCTCTAGAGAACCCTGACATGCCCTTGGTCAGCACCCAAAGAGGAAGCAGAGGCAAGGAGCAAGTCCTATCCTTTTCTGAGGAAGCAGTGCAGCATGCAAAGTAGGGCTCCATCCCACACAGCTGCCTGCAGTCCAAGCATAGAGAGGAATGCTGCATGCCAGGCGTTATCACTGAACTTCCAGGCCAAGACTGCCTTGTGGAAATTGTACAAGGATGTTCTGTGTCTTCCCAGTCCACACACAGAAGCCACCAGCTACAAGTGGCTAAATGATTGTCATGATAAACAGTCAATTCCAGGCTCTTTCTTGACAAATAATAGGCTTAGCTGCAAGTTTGTGTTGTTGAGGAACACTTGGCAAGTGAAATTCCACATGAAGATGCTGTGTACACTAGGTACTTTAGTGAGGCTACCCTGGATGTAATATCAAAATCCTGGAGACGGTAAGGATGTGGGCAGCTTCTGAAAAGGTCAGGGTTCCTAGTGTGAGACATATGACCCAGGAAATACAGGAGAAGAGCCATTTTTAAATTCTTAATATTTATCTAAAAATACATAATAAAAACTATAGCTTCATATACATAGTAGTATCAAAGTTTCAATTTTACTTTCCAAAATTTTTATTTAATAAATGAGACAGGAGCCTTCAGAACCCAGGAGAGGGTATCAGGTCTCCTGTTAAAAGAATTACAGATAGTTGTGACCCAACATGTGGGTGCTAGGAATTGAACCGGGCCTGCACTTAACCACTGAGCCAGCCCTTGGTGCCCCAAGCCCTGCAGAGCTGCATTTGTTCTGAAAAGTGAATCCTATGTGTTCCTTTGGGACTGTGGCTGATATGTCTTATTCAACCTTGGAGGGAGGTTTCTCACCTGAATCAAAATGCTGTGGATTTTTAGATTTCAGAGGTAAAACTCTGTTTTCTAGAACCCAGGTATGCAAGGCTCAAATTCCTCAGGGCTTAATTTAAAAAAAAATTCCTCAAAGCTTTCCAAACAAACTAAGGAGTTTGGACTTTATCTTGTGGGGAACTAGAAGCTCAAGAGCATAGTTAGGTAGCAATGGAAATCACCAAGTTGAGCTAATGATTGTAAGCTGCATGGCCTTCATATTAATAAGGTAAGAATATAGAATACCGGGATGCACTTATTGGCCCACACCCATGCAGTCATGGCCCCCTCTTCTCCTCTTTAGGAAAGTGCATAAATGAACTTCAGTGTTGCGATTGTCATAGATGCTATGAAAGTAAAGTTGAAGAAAGGGTTCTCCCACAAGCCAGAATAGGCTGCTCTGAGCACTATAGCTTGTCTGAAACCTCAAAACCACCCAACAGAGAAACAAAACCCTCAAAGAGCTGAATTTGCACTACTGCCCAATCCTCTACAGAGCTCTGAGTAACCAGTTAGGGCATATGGAGGGCTTTTGAGAATTTGTTTTATTAAATACAGCCCATGTTGAGGACTAAGTTATTGTATAAATTATCTAAAGCAGAAGTAAATGTTAAAAATCATTTCCAGTTATTCGCTTCTCTTTAGTATCAGCTAAGGTCTTGTGGCCACACATGTCACTGTACATGCATGGTGAGAATGCAACATGTGGTTTGCCACTAAATATCTTCTCCCCAACCGTACCCGGTGATAAGGTGGAAGCTCTAAATAGCCTAAATTTGAGGTATTAGCACAGAAATTAACAAGCAGATGAGAGATTCTTCTGCAAAAAGTTAATATACATCTGTCAGTCTAACATTAATGTTCACTCACTGCATCACTCTCTCAGTGCAGAGAGAGTCTCCTACGACCACACTCTTTGTAAATGCAATTGTCCATCACTCAATGAATCAGCTCACATAAAAGTTACCAAGTTCATATTTAGGGTGGTGTGATGATCTGTCTACTTTATGTGTATTTACTTGGACTGGGTGATTCTTTATACTACACTCACCCACACACACACACACACACCACAGAGACACAAAGGCAGACAATTTCACTTACTGAGCCTCAAATATTGGGATGGCTTCCCAAGGCAGCTAAGACCAGATGCTGACCTGGTCCCTGGTGTAAGGACTAAAAGAAGGGCACTGCCACCACTGTACCAACAAATGCCATGGTAACTGTCCTGAGTATCTTTCTGAGGTGTCCAGTTCCTATATATCACTATGTGACTAAGAACCCTACAGGAGAACTAATTTGTGATACCCAAAACATAAGTACATAGCTGGAGGCAGCAACAGCTGTTTGATCCAAACTATTCACCATCATGCCCTTAGGTAGAAACTCTACCTGGAGGGCTGTGGGTGGAGATGGCTCATTGGGTAAAAGGTCAGGGACAGTGGCACATGACTATTTCTCCAAATACAGAGGAGAGGGACATTATGGAGACAGGAGGATCCCTGCAGTGCATTAACCAGACAGCCTAGCAGAATCCTTGTGATCCAGGTTCATTGAAGGGCAGTTTCTAGGCAGTAACTCGTTCACTGCTGAGATTAGCTTTGCTAAGGGTTTGACTCCTCAGTAATAGCTTCATGCCCTTGGACTTGAGAAGCAAGAATTTCGGATTTTTGTTGTTCTTTGGGTTTTTTTGGTTTTGTTTTTGTGTTTTTGAGACAGGATCTGTGTGTAATCACTATGTTCAACCAGGCTGATCTCGAAATCACAGATTCTCTGGTCTCTCCAGTGCTAGAATTAAAGACATCCACTACTATCCTGGTAGGAAAAGACTGTGTGAAGTAAGACATGAGGGAAAAAAAAGATCATGAAAGCAAACTTTTAAAAATATTGATAGATTAGTTTGTTTTTAACATTTATTTTTATTTTGTGTGTGTATGTAAAATCACATATAGGTACCCTCCAAAAAAAAAAAAAAAAAACCAACAAAAATCAGATCCCCTACAACACCAGGAGTTACAGGTGGTAGTGAGCTCACCCTGTGGAGGCTGGAAACCAAACTCTAATCTTTCTGCTTACTTGGTTACTTTTTGAGACAGGGTCTCCAAAAACAGGCTAGCCTTGAACTTGCTATGTAGCTGTGTAGCTGAGGATGACCTTGAACCTCTGATCTTCCTGCCTCTACCTCCCAAATACTGGGATTATAGGTAAACACCAGCATACTTACCCAGTTTCTGGAGAGCCAGGAATAGAGCCCAGGGTCTCATGCATGTTAGGCAAGCACTCTCTAAACACTGAGCTACATACATCTCCAGCACAAATTGAACTTTCTGGAAGTTAAGAATTCTCTCCAATAGAAGACACTTAAAATTGGCCAGAAAGGCAACACAGTAAGAAATGAAACTGTTGGTATATAAAGCAGACATAGGGACTGTAGCCAAAGTAGGGAAACCAGTGCAAACCAGTAGTAAAAGACAGCCCAGTAAAAACCGATCAAGGCTCAGGCAGACATTTCAGAAACTGTGGGCTCTTTTGATGGCCCAGTGAGCAAGTGGAAAGGTTGCAGACTTGTCAGTTGTCAGGAAAACAACAGGCAAATGGAACCATCAGTGCACAGTCATAAATCTACACAAAAAAGTAAAAGATTAATGGCAGGGCCAGTGAAATGGTATGGTCACTTGCCTGGCTCCCACAAATTGTCTCTGACTTCCACTCCTGCTATGGGACCTTCTCCCAATAAATGCTTGTTTAAAACACATACACAGACAGACGGGGGGGGGGGGAGTGAAATAAGAGAGAAAGAGGAACATGCTAGAAGGTGCACACTAGTTCTGTTCATAGTAGCCACAAACTGGAACAACACAAATATCCATTAGCATTAGAGTGGAATTAGGCATGGGTGAGGAAGAGGCCAAGTAGATGGAGAAGCTTAGGGTCAAACTGAGGGCCTCACAGGTGCTAGGGCAGTGCTCTGCTGTTAAGCCTCCAAACTCAAACTCTCTGTGCAAAAGTCATTTGTCCTCTGTAGAGCCCAGAGTCCCTGTCTATAACGTTGAAGGACTTATCCCTTTAAAATGTTCCCGCATCTCCTATTTAGGTGAACTAGGTGGTGTGTACCAATCGAAAGTGCCCCAGTAGATCAAAAGAAGGCAAGAACAAGGCATCCCTTAGCAATTAAACGTTCCTGCCATCTGAATGTCAGCTCTAGCGTGAGAGAGCTGTGTTTCCCTGTTGCACAGTGGTGCTTGACATACAAGTATTGCCATGGATGAATCCAAAAGAGGCTGATTAAATGTGATCCTTTCCCTGTGCTCTGAAGTCCACACCCACTGCCAAGAGGGCTGCTTACCTGCAGAGGCTCAGCAGGGTGGGTCTCCCCTTACCCCCTCTGGCAGGTGTTAATGAGATTAGCAATTAAAAGGAAGGCCAGCAGAGGGCAGACACCAGGACCTGACTGAGAGCCAGCTTAGGAAATGGAGAAGGCATGGCCTCAGTGAGGCAACCAGCTGCAGTTCCTGTTTGCCTGCATCCCCTATGCCATGGGCTTGGAAAGTGTGGTGTTTCCCGTACCAGTGCCAGATAGTACATTGGAGTTGAGTGCCCACTAGCAGGATACAGGAGCTGCCTGGACGCCGGGGGCAGTGATCCTTGATGTAGGTCGGGTATATCACTTGTTCCTAGATATCCTAGGATGCCCTTACCTTCTGTTAAAAAGAGACATCCTGTCAAATGTAGGAGCCTGGATTTGTTTTGACTCTGAACAGCCATCAGTAACCGATAAACAGGGAAAGAGCTTGATCCTGTAGGCAGTGGATGGTCTGGCTGTCTAAAAGCTATGATGGACATGGCTGTACTGGTAAAAGACTCTGACATGTTAACTTTGGGACAGAAAGAAATTACAATAGCCACCCATGCACTGGTGACCAGGACAGCATTGTCAGGTAGCCCACACAACAATGGATGTCCAATGCCCACATGAATCACTGATGCACTACCTGCCATTCTTCTGCCTGAGAAAACTGATAAATAAGTAATTTGGGACTGTCATCACCTGCTGATTAAAGAGGCAGGAGATTGCAAAGACCTTACAGTCTTCCCTCTGGCCGTAGAAACACTAACTTAGTTCACTGATGGGAACAATTACCTTGTGAAAGGTAAAGAAAGGACTGGGACAAGGATGTGAATGAAACCTGCATGGTTTGAGCCAGCAGCCTGCCAGAAGGAACCTCAGCATGAGAAGCTGAGCTCTTGGCCATAACACAGGCCTTGTAGCTGGCAAAAGAAAAGAAAAAAATCTGTAAACCTTTACACGGGCAGCAGTTATGCTTTTATAACTGTCCATGTGCACGGGGCTGTCTGTAAACAAAGGGGACTGGGTAAGCTTTACTGTGAGCAAGTCAGAGAGCCAGAGATGAGCTGACACCTGCATTCCTCCACATTTTCTCCCCACTGTCCTCCTTGAGTCGCTGCTGTAATTCTCATTAGGGACAGTGACCTGGAGCATAAGCTAAGTAAGCCCCTTTCTGGCCTGCATTGTGTGTGGTCAGTGTTTTAGCACAGCAACACATGCTCACCAGAATGGTAAGATATGATTTTCTTCTTTTCAACTGTGGTGAAGTAAATGTATGTTTTATTGTTTATTTTCATCTCATTTGTTCTTTTTCCAAGATAGGCTCTTAGCAATACAGTCCTTTGTGGCCTTGAACTTGTGACTCCTGTCTCAAGCTTCTGAGTACTGAGCAAGGCATGTACCATTCCACTGGTTTGTAATTTTCACTAATTGAATATGACATGGTTACATTTAAGTTTATTTATGTATACTTATTTGTTTTGAGGCAGGGTCTTGCTTTGTAGCCAAGGCCAGCTTGGAGGTAGTAGCAGTCATCTGTCCATACTTCCAAGTGCTGCAATTATAAACTTGCACTACACATAGTTACCTAAATGCATGGGGCTTTTTTGTAAAAGTAAAAAATGATATAAGTTTAGGCTTAAATTTTGTGGTGTTCAAAACAAGCAGGTGGGTATCTAAGACAGAGGAATGTGTTGTCTGTGTAGCAATGCAAATGGAAAGCATTCTAGTTGAAGGAGGGATATATATGACAAATGTGGAAGGCAGTTACCTATTCACCCTGCTTACAATTTTTTTTTGTTTTACAGAGCATAATAATATTTTAACTTTAGAGAATTGGGAGGCATTGGTGTTTGTTTGAATGAGGGGGTTAGGAAACACTGAATAAATTGATTAATTTGAAAACTACTTCCCTCAAAGCCATGAAAACCTGAAGTCAATCCTCACAATTCTTGAAAATTAATCCAGATTGCTGTGTTGTGGATTATGCCTTTAACACCAGTACTTTGGAGGCAGAGGCAGAGGCAGAGGCAGAAAGTTCTCCAAAGGTCAGCCTGTTGTACAGAGTAAGTTTCAAGACAGCCAGGGCATCCTATAGGAACCTTGTCTCGAGGGAAAAAACATAATGGTTGCATATACTTCTAACTTCAACATTGATAGGTGGAATGAGAAACTTCACCTCCAAAATACATAAAAATAAGACAGCAGCTGAAGATAGGTTGAGCAGTTGCAAGCATTTTCTGCTCTTTTGCATAAGAGCAGGTTTCAGTTTCCAGCCCATGTGGTGGACTACAACTGTCCTGAACTGCTATTCCAGGGAAACCAGCCCTGACTTGTGACTCCAGTGGTCACCAGGTTCAAAAGCAACACACTTAAATACATGAAGGAAAGAATCTCATAGTCTTGTAAGTTAGGCTTTATATCAAAAACCCAGGTAGACAGTATCACCCCACACTTGATTTCTGTCCTCCATTCCTTCTTCATATATATGTCTGAGCTACCATCCACCACCAGAGAATAAATGCGTACATAAGAGCCGAGTATATGTAGTGATACAAATAGTTGTTACCAGACAAACTTAAAACTTTTGGCTCCTTTAATGATCAAACCTGTGTACCACTCAGCCATCCAGGATGATTCTGAAAATATGGGACACCAGGGAGAGCTGAGTGATAATGTTGAGGTATCTCATGTTCCAATTACTATTAAAGTAGAAGCATACCACCCATGTCTGTAGATGGAATAACACTAGCAGTCAGACTGCCTTTCAAAGGTAAGGATAATTGATCCTTCAAGAAGACCATGACATTAGAGCATTTTCCTTAAGTTAATATAAATGATGTAGATGTGCTAAATAAAAAATACTTTTTTTTTTCTTAAACACTCAAGTTCACTCATGTGAATTTAGGCACATGAGAACCTTTGGAGTACACTAATCACATCTTTTTTCCCTGAATATAAGTCAATTTTTAAACAATGATTAGTGAAACTTTATTTTACAATATATAAATAATACTCACTCTCCTGCCTTCTCTATATACTAGGAATGGGGCAGTATCTACTGTATTCATAGTAATGGCAAAGAAGTGATCATGGGAATATTAGAGTAAGTACTGTGTAAATTGAGTTTTGTATTGAAAGTGAAAAACTGGCTGTGTTTATACTTGCAATACAGTTTTGCTGAGTACATATTGCTTTTGTCCCATTTGTGGGGATGGAATTTCATTAAGATTGTTGTTAACTTGGAGCAGGGCAATAATTCAGGGGTGTTTTACTACAGTATAAATTGGAGCAGTCTCTATTTACTACCAAAGATATTACACGCAGGGCTATAATTCAGGGGTATTTTACTACAGTAGGAATTGTAAAAGGAAGTTGAGCATGGTGACTGATACCTGTAAGCTTAACCTGAAAAGGAGGTTGGAGTATCAGGACCCTGAGGTATTTCTTTGCCACATAGCAGAAGTCAAGCACGAAACAAAGTCATAATTGTTCTTTCTTGCTAGAAGTATTAGGTGATCCTTTTTTTCAATATTTTCTGTTTGGCATAACCTACATTTTTGGCAGTTTATCTCTGTGTAATAGCCTTGCCCATCTTAGCCCATAGTTTGTATTCAAGGGTGGTCTCCAACTCACAGGTAACCACTGCCCTTCTGTCTCCCAAGTGCTACATTTAAAAAATTGTGCCACCATCCGAGGCTTAAACTGCCTTGTATGTCAATTTAACCATTTGGCATTCCTATTATTTTGTAGTTCCATTACCATCATTGCACCTTACTATAATCATATCTGGTTTCATAAAAAAAAGAAAGAGATAAGTCTCCATTAACTAGAAAAGAATTGGACACTCAAGTAGAATATCTCAAAAAATGTAAAAAAGAGAGAATTCATAAACATAAACTACTCTTATAACAATATGAGGAACTATGTAAACTTCTTCATAGGCCTGTGTATGATGTGCATATCACCTCTGACCCAAATGTATAGAAGCTGAACCTGTTCCAACAACATGTGGCAACTTTGAGGCAAACAAAGGGATGCTGCTGCATTCATTCCCCCATAAAATTTGATTGGAATTTATGTATCTCATAATAATTTTGATTGTTTTAAAAGATTAGGAATGAACAGTTTGTCAATATTAATAAACATATCATATTGTGTATGAAAAAATTAGAACTAACTTCTGATAAAAGTTTTGAAAAAGATGGAGTGTGTCAATTTCAAAGTGTATTTTCTGTGTCATTGCAGAGTATTGTGGCACTACATATGTTGCTTTTGCAGGTAATATGTGTTCAGATTATGCAGTATCAACTCACTTGTATTTATCAATTTGAAAAACCTGACAGCTTTTGCCTTAATTCTAAATATGGAGCCAGTTTGTATTAAGGGATGCTGAGGTAGGCATCACTTCAGTTTTTGACCAGCCTTGTACACAGAGTGAGTTTGGGGACAGGCAGGGCTACACAGGGAAACCCTTTCTCGAGTAAACAAACAGAAAGGGACAAAATATGTGAAGACACCCAACCATAATACAATATGGAATAAATCTGTTTGTTTACTGTGTGTATGTGTGTGTGTGGCAGGGGATGGGTGGGTGTGGTGTGTTTGTTTATGTTATGGGGAGAGAAAGACAGAAGCACAGATAAACAGAGACAGAGCAATAGAGAGATCACGTGTCAAAGTCCATTCAATTCCAATTGTCCATCTTATTTATCAGGTTCACATTTAGGAAGGTAAACTTTTCTGCCACTGAGACTTACAGATCTCTCTCACCTTTCCAGTGCTATTATGTAGTTGGACTTTCTTGTCAGATTTTCTTGGAACAATCCATCCCCAAATAATGACACAGACATTTCTAAATTATGAATGATTGGCCTTTAACTTAACCTTGTTCCCAACAATTTCCTATACCTTAACAAATGTCTATTAGCCTATTGTCTATTATTCTGTATTCGCAGCTCCTTCCTTGTCTTCCTGGCATGGGTCCAGGCCTAGATTCATTCCCCTGAGTTTTTCTCTCAGCCCAGCAATCCTGCCTAACCATTCCTTTTGAGCAACTGGCCGTTTAACTTTTTATTAAACCAATTAAGGGCCTTAGGCAGGCAAGGTAAAAAGCACCCTATTTTCACATAATGATCAAATGTCCCACAAGTTTAACTTTTAATGATCCCCTTCTAGATTTAGCATTTTGCTTGATCTCAGGTCCTTCGTGTTTGTACTTTATTGACTGAGATACCTACTCAGGCCCTATTTTGCTTTGTTGGTAATAGAGGCTGAACTTAAATCTCTTAGTATCAGGAATTCTAGACACTAGCCAATAACCCCTAATTATAGCCCATAATTTATTACTTTTTAATTTAGAAACAAAATCGACCTCAATTTTGCGTGAATAAGAAATGTAATAAAAATTAATTATTGTCTCAGAATGCATAGCACTAGCCATTTAAACTAAACTAATGCTTATTTATGTTAACAATATAAAATTTTATTCCTGAGATGATCATGGTGTTTCATGCCTTTGAACCCAGGACTCAGGAGCCTAAAGCATGAATCTCAATGAATTCCAGGCCAGTCACAGATACATAATGAGGCCCTTTCTTAAAAACACAACAATGGAAGAGACAGAAGACTAAAAGTTGAAGCACACTGACTGTACTTACAGAGGATATGAGTTAACTCCCACCAACCAGATGGTAGCTCACGACCATCTACAATCAGATCTGTTGCCCTCTTCTTTTCTACCAGCAGACATTCAAGTAGGTTACTACATATGACAAAATAACTTTTAAAAATGAAATAAAATGTCCTACTGGCTACTTGAAACCCATCACTAGGCCTCTGCTAGAGTTCCCTCAGCTAAAGACCGCCAAATACTTGTTAGATCCCCATATCCTCTTGGGAACATCCTGAGTCCATGCATGCCGGATATTTTTTAAAATTAGTTCATGATTTTTTACATGTAGATCCTTGTTCCCTATATCTCCCTCAATTCCTTCCCTTCCTCTTATCATCTGTTGCCCCCTCACATTCACCCTGACCACCCTGCCATCCTATTCACCCACAATCAACACATAGGGCTAGGCCATCCAAGTGGGGTCATGTATTTCTGACAGCGCATTTGAAGTGTTGATTAGAATGTGTCTTCTATGTCTAGGTTTAGGGGGTATCCCTGGATTGGGGGAATGTGTCCTCAAGGTCCTTTTGTGCACCAGGAATACATCCAGGTCCCACTGTCTGAACTCCATTAGACAGCTCACACCTTCCAGCTGATACCCATCTCAGGGGTCTGAGTCAGTTCCATGCTGGATTCACAGCTATCAGTCTGGGGTCCTATTAGCTCCTCCTTCATCAGGTCAGCTGTCTCAATGTGTTTCTGCAACTCGATCTTGTCCTCTCTCTCTCTGCATCTGGATTCTAGTTAGACGCAGTGTTTACTTCTGGGTGTTTGCTTCTGTTTTCTACAGAGAATACATGTGGGCTCCATGTAGCGCTCCAGTTAGTTGCTGATCTCATTTTCAGGGAAGGTCAATAATGGAAGCCTTTCCACTGTTGCTCAGTTTGTTAGTTGGAGTCAGTCTTGTAGTTCTCTAGATAGAACTTTAGGTTCAATTTTCTCTTCAAGCCAATAATGGCTTGCTCTTTTATGTTCTCTCCCTCTCTACCATGTTCTACTTTTTGTGCCTGGGTTACCTCATTCATGATTGCTTCTTCAATTACTATCCACTTGCCTGTGCATTTCCAGATTCCATTTTTTCTGTAGATTAGTAGTCCATTGTGTAGATGTGCCACAAGTTCTTTATCCATTCTTCAGTTGATAGGCATCTGGGTAGCTTCTAGGTTCTTGCTATTACAAATAATGCTGCTATAGGTATAAATAAACACATTTTTGGTTGCATGAATGTGGATAATTTGGGTATATGCCTATGAGGGGGATTGCCAGGTCCTGTGGTAAACCAATTTCCATCTTGCTGAGGAACTGCCATAGCTATCTTGAAAATGGCTGTACAAGTTTGAACTCCCAAAATCAGTGGAGGAGTGTTACCCTTTCTACACATCCTGTCCAGCAGTACTCAGGAGCCAAAAGCATGAATCTCAATGAATTCCAGGCCAGTCAAAATTACATAATGAGGCCTTTTCTTCAAACACAGCAATAGCATGGTTAGATGGCTAAAAGTTCAAGCACACTGATTGTACTTTTAGAGGATATGAGTTACTTCCCAACAATCAGATGGTAGTTCACAACCATCTACAATGAGATTGTTGCCCTCATCTTTTCTACCAGGAGATATTCAAATAGGATACTACACATGATAAATAATTTTTTAAAATGAAATAAAACGTCCTACTGGATACTTGAAATCCATCACTGGACCTCTGCTAGAGTTCCCTCAGCTAAAGACCTCAAGATCTCTTTTAGATCCACTATTCCTCATGGGCACGTTCTGAGCCCCTGCATACTGAATTTTTTTCAATGATTATTGTTTATTTTACGTGTCGATTCCTATCCCTCACCCCCTACCCTTTCTCGCTCTTACATTCTGTCCCCCTTCTCTTGCACCCTGACCACCTCCCCTCCCATTCACCCCCTCTCCCCATATGGGGCTATGACATCCAGGTAGGGTCATGTATTTCTGACAATGAGAGTTCTGTTTAGGGTATGGTTAGAGTTAGGGTGAGCATTATGTTTGGTGGTAGCGTTAGGGTTGGGTTCCTGAAGCCCAGGAAAGGAGTGAGAGCCCATGCCGAAGATAACAGGAAAGAAAAGTAAACTTCAGATGGGAGAGAGTTTACCCTTAGCTGTCTATGTAATTATTTGGTACCTTTGCTGAGCAATCAGTGGGATAAGAGATGTGGGAAGAATCATTTGAGGCACCCATAAATGATGTGACCCAGCGCCACCTCTACCAGAGGTCAACACCTCTACCAGAGATGATTAAAAAAGGAGTAGGGCCCTGCTGACATCATGCACCTGGGCTTGCCCAAGGATCCAGAGCTCTTGGGGTTTGTACTGCAGAAGCAATGGGGGAAATGTGGGTAGGAGCAAGATGTGTAAACTGATGGACTACCTGTGAGGTCTAGACAGAGAGGGAAACTTTGGGATAACATGGAGGGCCAGAATCAGGGTTTGGTGAGACAGCAGAACCTGGAGCCCAGAGACAGAAAGGTGAAACAGGAGCCCAGGTCTGAAGAAGGCACATGGGTTTCCCATCCTGTAGTGATTGTTGCCTCAAGGGATGGAGTCACCTTTGATACATGTGAACTTCCTGGCAGAGGATGAGGAGCTGTAGCTCTGGAGAACCCTGACATGCCCTTGGTCAGCACCCAAAGAGGAAGCAGAGGCAAGGAGCAAGTCCTATCCTTTTCTGAGGAAGCAGTGCAGCATGCAAAGTAGGGCTCCATCCCACACAGCTGCCTGCAGTCTTAGCATAGAGAGGAATGCTGCATGCCAGGCGTTATCACTGAACTTCCAGGCCAAGACTGCCTTGTGGAAATTGTACAAGGATGTTCTGTGTCTTCCCAGTCCACACACAGAAGCCACCAGCTACAAGTGGCTAAATGATTGTCATGATAAACAGTCAATTCCAGGCTCTTTCTTGACAAATAATAGGCTTAGCTGCAAGTTTGTGTTGTTGAGGAACACTTGGCAAGTGAAATTCCACATGAAGATGCTATGTACACTAGGTACTTTAGTGAGGCTACCCTGGATGTAATATCAAAATCCTGGAGACGGTAAGGATGTTGGCAGCTTCTGAAAAGGTCAGGGTTCCTAGTGTGAGACATATGACCCAGGAAATACAGGAGAAGAGCCATTTTTAAATTCTTAATATTTATCTAAAAATACATAATAAAAACTATAGCTTCATATACATAGTAGTATCAAAGTTTCAATTTTACTTTCCAAAATTTTTATTTAATAAATGAGACAGGAGCCTTCAGAACCCAGGAGAGGGTATCAGGTCTCCTGTTAAAAGAATTACAGATAGTTGTGACCCAACATGTGGGTGCTAGGAATTGAACCAGGCCTGCACTTAACCACTGAGCCAGCCCTTGGTGCCCCAAGCCCTGCAGAGCTGCATTTGTTCTGAAAAGTGAATCCTATGTGTTCCTTTGGGACTGTGGCTGATATGTCTTATTCAACCTTGGAGGTAGGTTTCTCACCTGAATCAAAATGCTGTGGATTTTTAGATTTCAGTGGTAAAACTCTGTTTTCTAGAACCCAGGTATGCAAGGCTCAAATTCCTCAGGGCTTAATTTAAAAAAAAATGCCTCAAAGCTTTCCAAACAAACTAAGGAGTTTGGACTTTATCTTGTGGGGAACTAGAAGCTCAAGAGCATAGTTAGGTAGCAATGGAAATCACCAAGTTGAGCTAATGATTGAAAGCTGCATGGCCTCCATATTAATAAGGTAAGAATATAGAATACCGGGATGCACTTATTGGCCCACACCCATGCAGTCATGGCCCCCTCTTCTCCTCTTTAGGAAAGTGCATAAATGAACTTCAGTGTTGCGATTGTCATAGATGCTATGAAAGTTAAGTTGAAGAAAGGGTTCTCCCACAAGCCAGAATAGGCTGCTCTGAGCACTATAGCTTGTCTGAAACCTCAAAACCACCCAACAGAGAAACAAAAACCTCAAAGAGCTGAATTTGCACTACTGCCCAATCCTCAACTGAGCTCTGAGTAACCAGTTAGGGCATATGGAGGGCTTTTGAGAATTTGTTTTATTAAATACAGCCCATGTTGAGGACTAAGTTATTGTATAAATTATCTAAAGCAGAAGTAAATGTTAAAAATCATTTCCAGTTATTCGCTTCTCTTTAGTATCAGCTAAGGTCTTGTGGCCACACATGTCACTGTACATGCATGGTGAGAATGCAACATGTGGTTTGCCACTAAATATCTTCTCCCCAACCGTACCCGGTGATAAGGTGGAAGCTCTAAATAGCCTAAATTTGAGGTATTAGCACAGAAATTAACAAGCAGATGAGAGATTCTTCTGCAAAAAGTTAATATACATCTGTCAGTCTAACATTAATGTTCACTCACTGCATCACACTCTCAGTGCAGAGGTCTCCTACAACCACACTCTTTGTAAATGTAATAGTCCATCACTCAATGAATCAGCTCACATAAAAGTTACCAAGTTCATATTTAGGGTGGTGTGATGATCTGTCTACTTTATGTGCATTTATTTGGACTGGGTGATTCTTTATACTACACTCACCCACACACACACACACACACACACACACCACAGAGACACAAAGGCAGAGAATTTCACTTACTGAGCCTCAAATATTGGGATGGCTTCCCAAGGCAGCTAAGACCAGATGGTGACCTGGTCCCTGGTGTAAGGACTAAAAGAAGGGCACTGCCACCACTGTACCAACAAATGCCATGGTAACTGTCCTGAGTATCTTTCTGAGGTGTCCAATTCCTATATATAACTATGTGACTAAGAACCCTACAGGAGAACTAATTTGTGATACCCAAAACATAAGTACATAGCTGGAGGCAGCAACAGCTGTTTGATCCAAACTATTCACCATCATGCCCTTAGGTAGAAACTCTACCTGGAGGGCTGTGGCTGGAGATGGCTCATTGGGTAAAAGGTCAGGGACAGTGGCACATGACTATTTCTCCAAATACAGAGGAGAGGGACATTATGGAGACAGGAGGATCCCTGCAGTGCATTAACCAGCCAGCCTAGCAGAATCCTTGTGATCCAGGTTCATTGAAGGGCAGTTTCTAGGCAGTAACTCGTTCACTGCTGAGATTAGCTTTGCTAAGGGTTTGACTCCTCAGTAATAGCTTTATGACCTTGGACTTGAGAAGCAAGAAGTTCGGATTTTTGTTGTTCTTTGGGTTTTTTTTGGTTTTGTTTTTGTGTTTTTGAGACAGGATCTGTGTGTAATCACTATGTTCAACCAGGCTGATCTCGAAATCACAGATTCTCCTGTCTCTCCAGTGCTAGAATTAAAGACATCCACTACTATCCTGGTAGGAAAAGATTGTTTAAAGTAAGACATGAGGGAAAAAAAGGTCATGAAAGCAAACTTTTAAAAATATTGATAGATTAGTTTGTTTTTAACATTTATTTTTATTTTGTGTGTGTATGTAAAATCACATATAGGTGCCCTCCAAAAAAAAAAAAAAAAAAAAAAAAAAAAAAAGCCATCATATCTCCTACAACACCAGGAGTTACAGGTGGTAGTGAGCTCACCCTGTGGAGGCTGGAAACCAAACTCTAATCTTTCTTCTTACTTGATTACTTTTTGAGACAAGGTCTCCAAAAACAGGCTAGCCTTGAACTTGCTATGTAGCTGTGTAGCTGAGAATGACCTTGAACCTCTGATCTTCCTGCCTCTACCTCCCAAATACTGGGATTATAGGTAAACACCACCATACTTACCCAGTTTCTGGAGAGCCAGGAATAGAGCCCAGGGTCTCATGCATGTTAGGCAAGCACTCTCTAAACACTGAGCTACATACATCTCCAGCACAAATTGAACTTTCTGGAAGTTAAGAATTCTCTCCAATAGAAGACACTTAAAATTGGCCAGAAAGGCAACACAGTAAGAAATGAAACTGTTGGTATATAAAGCAGACATAGGGCCTGTAGCCAAAGTAGGGAAACCAGTGCAAACCAGTAGAAAAAGACAGCCCAGTAAAAACCGATCAAGGGCTCAGGCAGACATTTCAGAAACCACGGGCTCTTTTGATGGCCCAGTGAGCAAGTGGAAAGGTTGCAGACTTGTCAGTTGTCAGGGAAAACAACAGGCAAATGGAACCATCAGTGCACAGTCATAAGTCTACATAAAAATGTAAAAGATTAATGGCAGGGCCAGTGAAATGGTATGGTCACTTGCCTGGCTCCCACAAATTGTCTCTGACTTCCACTCCTGCTATGGGACCTTCTCCCAATAAATGCTTGTTTAAAACACATACACAGAGAGACAGGGGAGGAGGGGAGTGAAATAAGAGAGAAAGAGGAACATGCTAGAAGGTGCACACTAGTTCTGTTCATAGTAGCCACAAACTGGAACAACACAAATATCCATTAGCATTAGAGTGGAATTAGGCATGGGTGAGGAAGAGGCCAAGTAGATGGAGAAGCTTAGGGTCAAACTGAGGGCCTCACAGGTGCTAGGGCAGTGCTCTGCTGTTAAGCCTCCAAACTCAAACTCTCTGTGCAAAAGTCATTTGTCCTCTGTAGAGCCCAGAGTCCCTGTCTATAAGGTTCAAGGACTTATCCCTTTAAATTGTTCCCGCATCTCCTATTTAGGTGAACTAGGTGGTGTGTACCAATCGAAAGTGCCCCAGTAGATCAAAAGAAGGCAAGAACAAGGCATCCCTTAGCAATTAAACGTTCCTGCCATCTGAATGTCAGCTCTAGCGTGAGAGAGCTGTGTTTCCCTGTTGCACAGTGGTGCTTGACATACAAGTATTGCCATGGATGAATCCAAAAGAGGCTGATTAAATGTGATCCTTTCCCTGTGCTCTGAAGTCCACACCCACTGCCAAGAGGGCTGCTTACCTGCAGAGGCTCAGCAGGGTGGGTCTCCCCTTACCCCCTCTGGCAGGTGTTAATGAGATTAGCAATTAAAAGGAAGGCCAGCAGAGGGCAGACACCAGGACCTGACTGAGAGCCAGCTTAGGAAATGGAGAAGGCATGGCCTCAGTGAGGCAACCAGCTGCAGTTCCTGTTTGCCTGCATCCCCTATGCCATGGGCTTGGAAAGTGTGGTGATTCCCGTACCTGTGCCAGATAGTACATTGGAGTTGAGTGCCCACTAGCAGGATACAGGAGCTGCCTGGACGCCGGGGGCAGTGATCCTTGATGTAGGTCGGGTATATCACTTGTTCCTAGATATCCTAGGATGCCCTTACCTTCTGTTAAAAAGAGACATCCTGTCAAATGTAGGAGCCTGGATTTGTTTTGACTCTGAACAGCCATCAGTAACCGATAAACAGGGAAAGAGCTTGATCCTGTAGGCAGTGGATGGTCTGGCTGTCTAAAAGCTATGATGGACATGGCTGTACTGGTCAAAGACTCTGACATGTTAACTTTGGGACAGAAAGAAATTACAATAGCCACCCATGCACTGGTGACCAGGACAGCATTGTCAGGCAGCCCACACAACAATGGATGTCCAATGCCCACATGAATAACTGATGCACTACCTGCCATTCTTCTGCCTGAGAAGACTGATAAATAAGTAATTTGGGACTGTCATCACCTGCTGATTAAAGAGGCAGGAGATTGCAAAGACCTTACAGTCTTCCCTCTGGCCGTGGAAACACTAACTTAGTTCACTGATGGGAACAGTTACCTTGTGAAAGGTAAAGAAAGGACTGGGACAAGGATGTGAATGAAACCTGCATGGTTTGAGCCAGCAGCCTGCCAGAAGGAACCTCAGCATGAGAAGCTGAGCTCTTGGCCTTAACACAGGCCTTGTAGCTGGCAAAAGAAAAGAAAAAATCTGTAAACCTGTACACGGGCAGCAGTTATGCTTTTATAACTGTCCATGTGCACGGGGCTGTCTGTAAACAAAGGGGACTGGCTAAGATTTACTGTGAGCAAGTCAGAGAGCCAGAGATGAGCTGACACCTGCATTCCTCCACATTTTCTCCCCACTGTCCTCCTTGAGTCGCTGCTGTGATTCTCATTAGGGACAGTGACCTGGAGCATAAGCTAAGTAAGCCCCTTTCTGGCCTGCATTGTGTGTGGTCAGTGTTTTAGCACAGCAACACATGCTCACCAGAATGGTAAGATATGATTTTCTTCTTTTCAACTGTGGTGAAGTAAATGTATGTTTTATTGTTTATTTTCATCTCATTTGTTCTTTTTCCAAGATAGGCTCTTAGCAATACAGTCCTTTGTGGCCTTGAACTTGTGACTCCTGTCTCAAGCTTCTGAGTACTGAGCAAGGCATGTACCATTCCACTGGTTTGTAATTTTCACTAATTGAATATGACATGGTTACATTTAAGTTTATTTATGTATACTTATTTGTTTTGAGGCAGGGTCTTGCTTTGTAGCCAAGGCCAGCTTGGAGGTAGTAGCAGTCATCTGTCCATACTTCCAAGTGCTGCAATTATAAACTTGCACTAAACATACTTACCTAAATGTATGGGGCTTTTTTGTAAAAGTAAAAAATGATATATGTTTAGGCTTAAATTTTGTGGTGTTCAAAACAAGCTGGTGGGTATCTAAGACAGAGGAATGTGTTGTCTTTGTAGCAATGCAAATGGAAAGCATTCTAGTTGAAGGAGGGATATATATGACAAATGTGGAAGGCAGTTACCCTATTCACCCTGCTTACAATTTTTTTTTTGTTTTACAGAGCATAATAATATTTTAACTTTACAGAAATGGGAGGCATTGGTGTTTGTTTGAAAGAGGGGGTTAGGAAACACTGAATAAATTGATTAATTTGAAAACTACTTCCCTCAAAGCCATGAAAACCTGAAGTCAATCCTCACAATTCTTGAAAATTAATCCAGATTGCTGTGTTGTGGATTATGCCTTTAACACCAGTACTTTGGAGGCAGAGGCAGAGGCAGAAAGTTCTCCAAAGGTCAGCCTGTTGTACAGAGTAAGTTTCAAGACAGCCAGGTCATCCTATAGGAACCTTGTCTCGAGGGAAAAACATAATGGTTGCATATACTTCTAACTTCAACATTGATAGGTGGAATGAGAAACTTCACCTCCAAAATACATAAAAATAAGACAGCAGCTGAAGATAGGTTGAGCAGTTGCAAGCATTTTCTGCTCTTTTGCATAAGAGCAGGTTTCAGTTTCCAGCCCATGTGGTGGACTACAACTGTCCTGAACTGCTATTCCAGGGAAACCAGCCCTGACTTGTGACTCCAGTGGTCACCAGGTTCAAAAGCAACACACTTAAATACATGAAGGAAAGAATCTCATAGTCTTGTAAGTTAGGCTTTATATCAAAAACCCAGGTAGACAGTATCACCCCACACTTGATTTCTGTCCTCCATTCCTTCTTCATATATATGCTGAGCTACCATCCACCACCAGAGAATAAATGGGTACATAAGAGCCGAGTATATGTAGTGATACAAATAGTTGTTACCAGACAAACTTAAAACTTTTGGCTCCTTTAATGATCAAACCTGTGTACCACTCAGCCATCCAGGATGATTCTGAAAATATGGGACACCAGGGAGAGCTGAGTGATAATGTTGAGGTATCTCATGTTCCAATTACTATTAAAGTAGAAGCATACCACCCATGTCTGTAGATGGAATAACACTAGCAGTCAGACTGCCTTTCAAAGGTAAGGATAATTGATCCTTCAAGAAGACCATGACATTAGAGCATTTTCCTTAAGTTAATATAAATGATGTAGATGTGCTAAATAAAAAATACTTTTTTTTTCTTAAACACTCAAGTTCACTCATGTGAAATTAGGCACATGAGAACTTTTGGAGTATACTAATCATATCTGTTTTCCCTGAATATAAGTCAATTTTTAAACAATGATTAGTGAAACTTTATTTTACAATATATAAATAATACTCACTCTACTGCCTTCTTTATATACTAGGAATGGGGCAGGATCTACTGTATTCATAGTAATGCGCAAAGAGGTGATCATGGGAATATTAGAGTAAGTACTGTGTAAATTGAGTTCTGTATTGAAAGTGAAAAACTGGCTGTGTTTATACTTGCAATACAGTTTTGCTGAGTACATATTGCTTTTGTCCCATTTGTGGGGATGGAATTTCATTAAGATTGTTGTTAACTTGGAGCAGGGCAATAATTCAGGGGTGTTTTACTACAGTATAAATTGGAGCAGTCTCTATTTACTACCAAAGATATTACACGCAGGGCTATAATTCAGGGATATTTTACTACAGTAGGAATTGTAAAAGGAAGTTGAGCATGGTGACTGATACCTGTAAGCTTAACGTGAAAAGGAGGTTGGAGTATCAGGACCCTGAGTATTTCTTTGCCACATAGCAGAAGTCAAGCACGAAACAAAGTCATAATTGTTCTTTCTTGCTAGAAGTATTAGGTGATCCTTTTTTTCAATATTTTCTGTTTGGCATAACCTACATTTTTAGCAGTGTATCTCTGTGTAATAGCCCTGCCCATCTTAGCCCATAGTTTGTATTCAAGGGTGGTCTCCAACTCACAGGTAACCACTGCCCTTCTGTCTCCCATGTGCTACATTTAAAAAATTGTGCCACCACCCGAGGCTTAAACTGCCTTGTATGTCAATTTAACCATTTGGCATTCCTATTATTTTGTAGTTCCATTACCATCCTTGCACCTTACTATAATCATATCTGGTTTCATAAAAAAAAGAAAGAGATAAGTCTCCATTAACTAGAAAAGAATTGGACACTCAAGTAGAATATCTCAAAAAATGTAAAAAAGAGAGAATTCATAAACATAAACTACTCTTATAACAATATGAGGAACTCTGTAAACTTCTTCATAGGCCTGTGTATGATGTGCATATCACCTCTGACCCAACTGTAGAGAAGCTGAACCTGTTCCAACAACATGTGGCAACTTTGAGGCAAACAAAGGGATGCTGCTGCATTCATTCCCCCATAAAATTTGATTGAAATTTATGTATCTCATAATAATTTTGATTGTTTTAAAAGATTAGGAATGAACAGTTTGTCAATATTAATAAACATATCATATTGTGTATGAAAAAATTGGAACTAACTTCTGATTCAAGTTTTGAAAAAGATGGAGTGTGTCAATTTCAAAGTGTATTTTCTGTGTCATTGCAGAGTATTGTGGCACTACATATGTTGCTTTTGCAGGTAATATGTGTTCAGATTATGCAGTATCAACTCACTTGTATTTATCAATTTGAAAAACCTGACAGCTTTTGCCTTAATTCTAAATAAGGAGCCAGTTTGTATTAAGGGATGCTGAGGTAGGCATCACTTCAGTTTTTGACCAGCCTTGTGAACAGAGTGAGTTTGGGGACAGGCAAGGCTACACAGGGAAACCCTTTCTCGAGTAAACAAACAGAAAGGGACAAAATATGTGAAGACACCCAACCATAATACAATATGGAATAAATCTGTTTGTTTACTGTGTGTATGTGTGTGTGTGGTGGGGGTGGGTGGGTGTGGTGTGTGTGTTTATGTTATGGGGAGAGAAAGACAGAAGCACATATAGACAGAGACAGAGCAATAGAGAGATCACGTGTCAAAGTCAATTCAATTCCAATTGTCCATCTTATTTATCAGGTTCACATTTAGGAAGGTAAACTTTTCTGCCACTGAGACTTACAGATCTCTCTCACCTTTCCAGTGCTATTATGTAGTTGGACTTTCTTGTCAGATTTTCTTGGAACAATCCATCCCCAAATAATGACACAGACATTTCTAAATTATGAATGATTGGCCTTTAACTTAACCTTGTTCCCAACAATTTCCTATACCTTAACAAATGTCTATTAGCCTATTGTCTATTATTCTGTATTCACAGCTCCTTCCTTGTCTTCCTGGCATGGGTCCAGGCCTAGATTCATTCCCCTGAGTTTTTCTCTCAGCCCAGCAATCCTGCCTAACCATTCCTTTTGAGCAACTGGCCGTTTAACTTTTTATTAAACCAATTAAGGGCCTTAGGCAGGCAAGGTAAAAAGCACCCTATTTTCACATAATGATCAAATGTCCCACAAGTTTAACTTTTAATCATCCCCTTCTAGATTTAGCATTTTGCTTGATCTCAGGTCCTTCGTGTTTGTACTTTATTGACTGAGATACCTACTCAGGCCCTATTTTGCTTTGTTGGTAATAGAGGCTGAACTTAAATCTCTTAGTATCAGGAATTCTAGACACTAGCCAATAACCCCTAATTATAGCCCATAATTTACTACTTTTTAATTTAGAAACAAAATCGACCTCAATTTTGCGTGAATAAGAAATGTAATAAAAATTAATTATTGTCTCAGAATGCATAGCACTAGCCATTTTAACTAAACTAATGCTTATTTATGTTAACAATATAAAATTTTATTCCTGAGATGATCATGTTGTTTCATGCCTTTGAACCCAGGACTCAGGAGCCAAAAGCATGAATCTCAATGAATTCCAGGCCAGTCACAGATACATAATGAGGCCCTTTCTTAAAAACACAACAATGGAAGAGACAGAAGACTAAAGTTGAAACACACTGACTGTACTTACAGAGGATATGAGTTAACTCCCACCAACCAGATGGTAGCTCATGACCATCTACAATCAGATCTGTTGCCCTCTTCTTTTCTACCAGCAGACATTCAAGTAGGGTACTACATATGACAAAATAACTTTTAAAAATGAAATAAAATGTCCTACTGGTTATTTGAAACCCATCACTGGGCCTCTGCTAGAGTTCCCTCAGCTAAAGACCGCCAAATACTTGTTAGGTCCCCATATCCTCTTGGGAACATCCTGAGTCCATGCATGCCGGATATTTTTTAAAATTAGTTCATGATTTTTTACATGTAGATCCTTGTTCCCTATATCTCCCTCAATTCCTTCCCTTCCTCTTATCATCTGTTGCCCCCTCACATTCACCCTGACCACCCTGCCATCCTATTCACCCACAATCAACACATAGGGCTAGGCCATCCAAGTGGGGTCATGTATTTCTGACAGCGCATTTGAAGTGTTGTTTAGAATATCTCTTCTATGTCTAGGTTTAGGGGCTATCCCTGGATTGGGGGAATGTGTCCTCAAGTCCTTTTGTGCACCAGGAATACATCCAGGTCCCACTGTCTGATCTCCATTAGACAGCTCACACCTTCTAGCTGATACCCATCTCAGGGGTCTGAGTCAGTTCCATGCTGGATTCACAGCTATCAGTCTGGGATCCTATTAGCTCCTCCTTCATCAGGTCAGCTGTCTCAATGTGTTTCTGCAACTTGATCTTGTCCTCTCTCTCTCTGCATCTGGATTCTAGTTAGACGCAGTGTTTACTTCTGGGTGTTTGCTTCTGTTTTCTACAGAGACTAGATGAGGGCTCCATGTAGCGCTCGAGTTAGTTGCTGATCTCATTTTCAGTAAGGTCAATAATGGAAGCCTTTCCACTGTTGCTCAGTTTGTTAGTTGGAGTCAGTCTTGTAGGTCTCTAGATAGAACTTTAGGTTCAATTTTCTCTTCAAGCCAATAATGACTTGCTCTTTTATGTTCTCTCCCTCTCTACCATGTTCTACTTTTTGTGCCTGGGTTACATCATTCATGATTGCTTCTTCAATTACTATCCACTTGCCTGTGCATTTCCAGATTCCATTTTTTCTGTAGATTAGTAGTCCATTGTGTAGATGTGCCACAAGTTCTTTATCCATTCTTCAGTTGAGAGGCATCTGGGTAGCTTCTAGGTTCTTTCTATTACAAATAATGCCGCTATAGGTATAAATAAACACATTTTTGGTTGCATGAATGTGGATAATTTGGGTATATGCCTATGAGGGTGATTGCCAGGTCCTGTGGTAAACCAATTCCCATCTTGCTGAGGAACTGCCATAGCTATCTTGAAAATGGCTGTACAAGTTTGAACTCCCAAAATCAGTGGAGGAGTGTTACCCTTTCTACACATCCTGTCCAGCAGTACTCAGGAGCCAAAAGCATGAATCTCAATGAATTCCAGGCCAGTCAAAATTACATAATGAGGCCTTTTCTTCAAACACAGCAATAGCATGGTTAGATGGCTAAAAGTTCAAGCACACTGATTGTACTTTTAGAGGATATGAGTTACTTCCCAACAATCAGATGGTAGTTCACAACCATCTACAATGAGATTGTTGCCCTCATCTTTTCTACCAGGAGATATTCAAAGAGGATACTACACATGATAAATATTTTTTTAAATGAAATAAAACGTCCTACTGGATACTTGAAACCCATCACTGGGCCTCTGCTAGAGTTCCCTCAGCTAAAGACCTCAAGATCTCTTTTAGATCCACTATTCCTCATGGGCACGTTCTGAGCCCCTGCATACTGAATTTTTTTCAATGATTATTGTTTATTTTACTTGTCGATTCCTATCCCTCACTCCCTAACCTTTCTCGCTCTTACATTCTGTCCCCCTTCTCTTGCACCCTGACCACCTCCCCTCCCATTCACGCCCTCTCCCCATATTGGGCTATGACATCCGGGTAGGGTCATGTATTTCTGATAATGAGAGTTCTGTTTAGGGTATGGTTAGAGTTAGGGTGAGCATTATGGTAGGTGGTAGCGTTAGGGTTGGGTTCCTGAAGCCCAGGAAAGGAGTGAGAGCCCATGCCGAAGATAACAGGAAAGAAAAGTAAACTTCAGATGGGAGAGAGTTTACCCTTAGCTGTCTATGTAATTATTTGGTACCTTTGCTGAGCAATCAGTGGGATAAGAGATGTTGGAAGAAACTTTTGAGGCACCCATAAATGATGTGACCCAGCGCCACCTCTACCAGAGGTCAACACCTCTATCAGAGATGAATAAAAAAGGAGTAGGGCCCTGCTGACATCATGCACCTGGGCTTGCCCAAGGATCCAGGGCTCTTGGGGTTTGTACTGCAGAAGCAATGGGGGAAATGTGGGTAGGAGCAAGATGTGTAAACTGATGGACTACCTGTGAGGTCTAGACAGAGAGGGAAACTTTGGGATAACATGGAGGGCCAGAATCAGGGTTTGGTGAGACAGCAGAACCTGGAGCCCAGAGACAGAAAGGTGAAACAGGAGCCCAGGTCTGAAGAAGGCACATGGGTTTCCCATCCTGTAGTGATTGTTGCCTCAAGGGATGGAGTCACCTTTGACACATGTGAACTTCCTGGCAGAGGATGAGGAGCTGTAGCTCTGGAGAACCCTGACATGCCCTTGATCAGCACCCAAAGAGGAAGCAGAGGCAAGGAGCAAGTCCTATCCTTTTCTGAGGAAGCAGTGCAGCATGCAAAGTAGGGCTCCATCCCACACAGCTGCCTGCAGTCTTAGCATAGAGAGGAATGCTGCATGCCAGGCGTTATCACTGAACTTCCAGGCCAGGACTGACTTGTGGAAATTGTACAAGGATGTTCTGTGTCTTCCCAGTCCACACACAGAAGCCACCAGCTACAAGTGGCTAAATGATTGTCATGATAAACAGTCAATTCCAGGCTCTTTCGTGACAAATAATAGGCTTAGATGCAAGTTTGTGGTGTTGAGGAACACTTGGCAAGTGAAATTCCACATGAAGATGCTATGTACACTAGGTACTTTAGTGAGGCTACCCTGGATGTAATATCAAAATCCTGGAGACGGTAAGGATGTGGGCAGCTTCTGAAAAGGTCAGGGTTCCTAGTGTGAGACATATGACCCAGGAAATACAGGAGAAGAGCCATTTTTAAATTCTTAATATTTATCTAAAAATACATAATAAAAACTATAGCTTCATATACATAGTAGTATCAAAGTTTCAATTTTACTTTCCAAAATTTTTTATTTAATAAATGAGACAGGAGCCTTCAGAACCCAGGAGAGGGTATCAGGTCTCCTGTTAAAAGAATTACAGATAGTTGTGACCCAACATGTGGGTGCTAGGAATTGAACCGGGCCTGCACTTAACCACTGAGCCAGCCCTTGGTGCCCCTAGCCCTGCAGAGCTGCATTTGTTCTGAAAAGTGAATCCTATGTGTTCCTTTGGGACTGTGGCTGATATGTCTTGTTCAACCTTGGAGGTAGGTTTCACACCTGAATCAAAATGCTGTGGATTTTTAGATTTCAGAGGTAAAACTCTGTTTTCTATAACCCAGGTATGCAAGGCTCAAATTCCTCAGGGCTTAATTTAAAAAAAAAAAATTCCTCAAAGCTTTCCAAACAAACTAAGGAGTTTGGACTTTATCTTGTGGGGAACTACAAGGTCAAGAGCACAGTTAGGTAGCAATGGAAATCACCAAGTTGAGCAAATGATTGAAAGCTGCATGGCCTTCATATTAATAAGGTAAGAATATAGAATCTCGGGATGCACTTATTGGCCCACACCCATGCAGTCATGGCCCCCTCTTCTCCTCTTTAGGAAAGTGCATAAATGAACTTCAGTGTTGGGATTGTCATAGATGCTATGAAACTAAAGTCTGAAGAAAGGGTTCTCTGAGAACTAAAGCTTGTCTGAAACCTCAAAACCACCTGAAAGAGAAACAAACACCTCAAAGAGCTGTATTTGCTCTACTGCACCATCCTCTACAGAGCTCTGAGTAACCAGTTAGGGCACATGGAGGGCTTTTGAGAATTTGTTTCATTAAATGCAGTCCATGTTGAGGACTAAGTTATTGTATAAATTATCTAAAGCAGAAGTAAATGTTAAAAATCATTTCCAGTTATTTGCTTCTCTTTAGTATCAGCTAAGGTCTTGTGGCCACACATGACACTGTACGTGCATGGTGAGAATGCAACATGTGTTTTGCCACTAAATGTCTTCTCCCCTACCATACCCGGTGTTAAGGTGGAAGCTCAAAATAGCCTAAATTTGAGGTATTAGCACAGATATTAACAAGCAGATGAGAGATTCTTCTGCAAAAAGTTAATATACTTCTGTCAGTCTAACATTAATGTTCACACACTGCATAACTCTCTCAGTGCAGAGGTCTCCTTCGACCACACTCTTTGTAAATATAGTAGTCCATCACTCAATGAATCAGCTGACATAAAAGTTACCAAGTTCATGTTTAGGGTGGTGTGATGATCTGACTATTTTATTTGCATTTACTAGGACTGGGTGATTATTTATACCACACACACACACACACACACACACACACACACACACACACACACACACACACCCCATAGAGACACAAAGGCAGAGAATTTCACTTACTGAGCCTCAAATATTGGAATGGCTTCCCAAGGCAGCTAAGACCAGATGCTGGCCTGGTCCCTGGTGTCAGGACTGAAAGAAGGGCACTGCCACCATTGTACTAACAAATGCCTTGGTAACTGTCCTGAGTATCTTTCTGAGGTGTCCAGTTCCTGAATATCACTATGTGACTAAGAACCCTACAGGAGAACTAATTTGTGATACCCAAAACATAAGTACATAGCTGGAAGCAGCAACAGCTGTTTGATCCAAACTATTCACCATCATGCCCTTAGGTAGACACTGTACCTGGAGGGCTGTGGCTGGAGATGGCTCATTGGGTAAAAGGTCAGGGACAGTGGCACATGACTATTTCTCCAAATACAGAGGAGAGGGACATTATGGAGACAGGAGGATCCCTGCAGTGCATTAACCAGCCAGCCTAGCAGCATCCTTGTGATCCAGGTTCATTGAAGGGCAGTTTCTAGGCAGTAACTCGTTCACTGCTGAGATTAGCTTTGCTAAGGTTTTGACTCCTCAGTAATAGCTTCATGACCTTGGATTTGAGAAGCAAGAAGTTCGGATTTTTGTTGGTCTTTTGGTTTTTTTGGTTTTGTTTTTGTGTTTTTGAGACAGGATCTGTGTGTAATCACTATGTTCAACCAGGCTGATCTTGAAATCACAGATTCTCCTGTCTCTCCAGACTAGAATTAAAGAAATCCACTACTATCCTGTTAGGAAAAGACTGTGTAAAGTAAGACATGAGGGAAAAATAGGTCATGAAGGCAAACTTTTAAAAATATTGATAGATTAGTTTGCTTTTAATATTTATATTTATTTGGTGTGTATATGACTGTGTGTATGCACGAGCACATATAGGTGCCCTCCAAAAAAAAAAAAAAAAAAAAAAAAAAAAGACATCATATCCCCTACAAAACCTGGAGTTACAGGTGGTAGTGAGCTCATCCTGTGGAGGCTGGAAACCAAACTCTAATCTTTCTGCTTACTTGATTACTTTTTGAGATAGGGTCTCCAATAACAGGCTAGCCTTGAACTTGCTATGTAGCTGTGTAGCTGAGGATGACCTTGATCCTCTGATCTTCCTGCCTCTACATCTAAAATACTGGGATTATAGGTAAACACCACAATACATACCCAGTTTCGGGAGAGCCAGGAATAGAGCCCAGGGTCTCATGCATGTTAGGCAAGCACTCTCAAAAAACAGAGCTACATATATCTCCAGCACAAATTGAACTTTCTGGAAGTTAAGAATTCTCTCCAATAGAAGACACTTAAAATTGGCCAGAAAGGCAACACAGTAAGAAATGAAAGTGTTGGTACATAAAGCAGACATAGGTCCTGTAGCCAAAGTAGGGAAACAAATGCAAACCAGTAGAAAAAGGCAGCCCAGTAAAATCCAATCAAGGGCTCAGGCAGACATTTCAGAAACCGTGTGCTCTTTTGGTGGCCCAGTGAGCAAGTGGAAAGGTTGCAGACTTGTCAGTTGTCAGGGAAATCAACAGACTAATGGAACCATCAGTGCACAGTCATAAGTCTATACAAAAATGTAAAAACTTATTGGCAGGGCCAGTGAAATGGTAAGGTCAATTGCCTGGCTCCCACAAATTGTCTCTGACTTCCACTCCTGGTATGGGACCTTCTCCCAATACATTCTTGTTTAAAACACATACACAGCAAGAGAGACAGTGGGGGGGTTGGAGGAGAATAAGAGAGAAATAGGAACATGCTAGAAGGTGCACACTAGTTCTCTTCATAGTAGCCAGAAACTGGAACAACCCAAATATCCATTAGCCTTAGAGTGGAATTAGGCATGGGTGAGGAAGAGGCCAAGTAGATGGAGAAGCTTAGGGTCAAACTGAGGGCCTCACAGGTGCTAGGGCAGTGCTCTTTTGTTGAGCCTCCAAACTCAACCTCTCTGTGCAAAAGTCATCTCTCCTCTGTAGAGCCCTGAGTCCCTGTCTATCAGGTTCAAGGACCTATCCCTTTAAATTGTTCCTGCATCTCCTATTTAGGTGAACTAGGTGGTGTGTCCCAATCGAAAGTGCCCCAGTAGATCAAAAGAAGGCAAGAACAAGGCATCCCTTAGCAATTAAATGTTCCTGCCTTCTGAATGTCAGCTCTGGCGTGAGAGGGCTTTGTTTTCCTGTTGCACAGTGGTGCTTGATATATAAGTATTGTCATGTATGAATCCAAAAGAGGCTGAGGAAATGTGATCCTTTCCCTGTGCTCTGAAGTCAATACCCATTGCTGAGGAGGCTGCCTTCCCTGCAGAGGCTTGGCTGGGTGTGGATTGCCTTACCACCTGTGGCAATTTTTAGTGAGATTAGCAATTAAAAGGCGGGCAACCAGTGGCTAGACACCAGGACCTGACTGAGAGCCAGATCAGGAAATGGAGAAGGCATGGCCTCAGTGGGGCACCCTGCTGCAATTCCTGTTTGCCTGCATCTCCTATGCCATGTTCTTGTCAAACTGTGTTGTTTACCGTACCTGTGCCAGATGGTACAGCAGAGTTGAGTGCCCACTAGCAGGATGCAGGAGCTGCCTGGACTCCTGTGGCAGTGATCCTTGATGTAGGCCAGATATCTCACTTGTTCCTAGATATCCCTGGATGCCCTTACCCTCTGTTAAAAAGAGACATCTTGTCAAATGTAGGAGCCTGGATTTATTTTGACTCTGATCAGCCATCAGTAACCGATAAACAGGGAAGGAGCTTGATCCTGTAGGCAGTGGATGGTCTGGCTGTCTAAAAGCTATGGCGGCCATGGCTGTACTGGTCAAAGACTCTGACATGTTAACTTAGGGGCAGAAAGTAACTACAATAGCCCCCCATGCACTGGTGAGCAGGAGAGCATTGTCTTGCAGCCCACTGTCCAATGGATGGATGACCATGCCCACATGAATCACTGATGCACTACCTGCCACTCTTCTGCCTGAGAAGACTGATGAACAAGTAATTTGGGACTGTCATCAACTGCTGATTAAAGAGACAGGAGTTTGCAAAGATCTTACAAACTTCCCTCTGGCTGAGGAAGCACTAACTTGGTTCACCGATGGGAACAGTTACCTTGTGAAAGGTAAAGAAAGGACTTGGACAGCGATGTGAATTAAACCTGCCCTGTTTGGGCCAGCAGCCTGCCAGAAGGAACCTCAGCATGAGAAGCTGAGCTTTTGGCCTTAATACAGGCCTTGCAGCCGGCCAAAGAAAAGAAAAAATCTGGAAACTTGTACACAGGCAGCAATTATGCTTTTATAACTGTCCATGTGCACGGGGCTATCTGTAAACAAAGGGGACTTGCTAAGCTTTACTGTGAGCAAGTGAGAGAGCCAGAGATGAGCTGACAACTGCATTCCTCCACATTTTCTTCCCACTGTCCTGCTTGAGTCGCTGCTATAATTTTCTTTAGGGACAGTGACCTGGAGCATAAGCTAAGTAAGCCCCTTTCTGGCCTACATAGTGTGTGGTCCGTGTTTTAGCACAGCAACAGAAGCACACCAGACTGGTAAGATATGATTTTCTCCTTTTCAACTATGGTGAAGTGTAGGGAGCCGTCCCTGCATTCTCCATTACAAGATGGCGCCTGCATCCCGCTGGCGTTGAGAGTAAACAAGACAGTGAGCAGGTGCAGGGTGATTTTTCCCTCCCTTGGCCTCTGCCTCTCCCGTGGCGTCATGATGGGCCGATGAGCTGCAGCCAATCAGGAGGTGACACGTCCGAGGCGAAGGTTATAAACCTATATAAGGGTTGGGTTTTGGATATTTGGGGTCTCTGTTCTGTAAGCTTATGCTCTCCCTCTCAAGATGCATTCAAGCTTTACTGCAGAAGGATCCTGAGTGCGCTGCATCATTCTTGGTGGCGACAGGACTTCTGTTGCCCGAAACCCGGGAACTGAGACCTCATCATCGTCAGCCCATGGGAGACCCCTTGACTACAAGGAGGATTCAGAACTGCTGGCAGTCGTGCTGGGAGAGGTAGGTCTTTTCTGGGCCTTGGTAAGAGGTCCAGGATAGCAAGTCAGAAACCGAGCATAATGAGAGGTTGGGCGCGTGCAGGAAAAAACCAGTCCCCCCCCCAAAAAAAAGTTAAAAAGGCCCTCCCGGTGATTCTAATGACAAGGGAGTGTATTTGTCAGAAACCAAAACAGTTAATTTGTCTAAGCTGAGTGTGGTGGCACATGCCTTTAATTCCAGCACTTGGGAGACAGAAGCAAGCAAATCTCTTGTGAGTTCAAAGTAAACCTGGTATGCAGAGTGAATTCCAGGACAGATAAGAGTTACACAGAGAAACCCTGTCTCAAAAAATGAAACAATAGAAGTAAAAGAAACAGAGTAATAATAAAGCCATGTAAAGATTAAAAGCTCAGAGAGAATCTGGTTACAGTATGCTATTGTGTTGTCTCTGCATTCATTGTTTGATTGCCGAGAAAATAACAACTGATAATGGAAATGTTGCTGGATTAATTCAATTGATATATTTTAAAAATGCTTTGACTCCAAAATTTAAGTTCAAGGACAAGTTACTGGGAAAAAGGATTTCTATTATTGTTTCAACAGGAAATAAAAAGCTGTGGATTCCTTCCAGACTAATGTGGTTTGATCAAGCCAGACCCCCTGAAACCTTGGTTCATATTGCAGAATAGGACCTTTGAGTTTGAGCAGATGCTTTAGGAGTTGAGAGCCGCCATTATTCAGATAAACTTCACGTGCCTTGATCTATCCTTGATGGAGCGACTGTTGTCGTGGATTGCTTCAGCTGTTTCCTATTTCAAGGAATGGGTGGGGGTGGGATTGTTTGGTGCAGCCATTTGCTGCGGACTTGTGTTGCTTCTCTGGCTGGTGTGTAGGCTCAGGGCTCAAACTAAGAGAGACAAGGTGGTTATCACCCAGGTGCTTACAGCTTTGGAACAAGGGGCTTCCACTGATATTTGGTT
Source organism: Phodopus roborovskii (assembly GCF_943737965.1). Taxonomy (NCBI): domain Eukaryota; kingdom Metazoa; phylum Chordata; class Mammalia; order Rodentia; family Cricetidae; genus Phodopus; species Phodopus roborovskii. The sequence goes on along the minus strand of NW_026126950.1, from coordinate 73,272 downwards.
ATCTATGCTTAAGCAGTAGGCTGCTGGCTAGACAGCTCTTGCACGCCCGGAGCCTAGGCTCATTGCACAGGGTACAGTGTCAGGCTTGAGCAGCCCATGAGGGATGCTGAGCAAATTACTGATGGCTGTTCAGAGTCAAAACAAATCCAGGCTCCTACATTTGACAGGATGTCTCTTTTTAACAAAAGGTAAGGGCATCCTGGGATATCTAGGAAAAAGTGATATATCCCACCTGCATCAAGGATCACTGCCACCTGTATCCAGGCAACTCCCGTATCCTGCTAGTGGGCACTCAACTCCACTGTCCTATCTGGCACAGGTATGGGAAACACCACACTATCCAAGCCCATGGCATAGGGGATACAGGCAAACAGGAACTACAGCTGGTTGCCTCACTGAGGCCATGCCTTCTCCATTTCCTGAGCTGACTTTCAGTCAGTTCCTGGTGTCTGGCCACTGCTGGCCTGCCTTTTAATTGCTAATCTCATTAACACCTGCCAGAGGGGGTAAGGGCACACCCACCCTGCTGAGCCTCTGCAGGTAGGCAGCCTTCTTTGGCAAAGGGAATGAATCACATTTCCTCAGCCTCTTTTTGGATTCATCCATGGCAATACTTATATATCAAGCACCACTGTGCAACAGGAAAACACAGCTCTCTCACGCTAGAGCTGACATTCAGATGGCAGGAACATTTAAGTGCTAAGGGATGCCTTGTTCTTGCCTTCTTTTGATCTACTGGGGCACTTTCGATTGGTACACACCACCTAGTTCACCTAAATAGGAGATGAGGGAAGAATTTAAAGGGATAAGTACTTGAACCTGATAGACAGGGACTGAGGGCTCTACAGAGGTGAGATGACTTTTGCACAGAGAGGTTGAGTTTGGAGGCTCAGCAGCAGAGCACTGCCCTAGCACCTGTGAGGCCCTCAGTTTGACCCTAAGCTTCTCCATCTCCTTGGCCACTTCCTCACCCATGCCTAATTCCACTCTAATGCTGATGGATATTTGTGTTGTTCCAGTTTGTGGCTACTATGAAGAGAACTAGTGTGCACCTTCTAGCATGTTCCTCTTTCTCTCTTATTCTCCTCACCCACCACTCTGTCTCTCTGTGTATGTGTTTCAAACAAGCATTTATTGGGAGCAGGTCCCATAGCAGGAGTGGAAGTCAGAGACAAATTGAAGGAGCCAGGCAAGTGACCTTACTTTTTCACTGGCCCTGCCATTAAGTTTTTACATTTTTGTGTAGACTTATGACTGTGCACTGATGGTTCCATTTGCCTGTTGATATCACTGACAACTGACAAGTCTGCAACCTTTCCACTTGCTCAAAAGAGCCCGCGGTTTCTGAAATGTCTGCCTGAGCCCTTGATCGGTTTTTACTGGGCTGTCTTTTTCTACTGGTTTGCACTTGTTTCCCTACTTTGGCTACAGGCCCTATGTCTGCTTTATATACCAACAGTTTCATTCCTTACTGTGTTGCCTTTCTTGACAATTTTCAGTGTCTTCTATTGGAGAGAATTCTTAACTTCCAGAAAGTTCAATTTGTGATGGATATATATGTAGCTCAGTGTTTAGAGAGTGCTTGCCTAACATGCATGAGACCCTGGGCTCTATTCCTGGCTCTCCAGAAACTGGGTATGTATGGTGCTGTTTACCTATAATCCCAGTATTTGGGAGGTAGAGTCAGGAAGATCAGAGGTTCAAGGTCATCCTCAGCTACACAGCTACATAGCAAGTTCAAGGCTAGCCTGTTATTGGAGACCCTGTCTCAAAAAGTAACCAAGTAAGCAGAAAGATGAGAGATTGGTTTCCAGACTCCACAGGGTGAGCTTACTACCACATGTAACTCCAGGTGCTGTAGGGGTTCTGATGGCTTTTTTTTTTTTTTTTGGAGGGCACCTATATGTGCTTATACAAACACACAGTCATATACATAAAAAAGAAAAATAAATATTAAAAACAAACTAATCTATCAATATTTTAAAAAGGTTGCCTTCATGACCTTTTTTTTCCCTCATGTCTTACTTTACACAGCCTTTTCCTACCAGGATAGTAGTAGATGTCTTTAATTCTAGCACTTGAGAGACCAGAGAATCTGTGATTTCGAGATCAGCCTGGTTGAACATAGTGATTACACATAAATCCTGTCTCAAAAAAACAAAAACAAAACCAAAAAAAACCCAAACAACAACAAAAGTCCCAACTTCTTGCTTCTCAAGTCCAAGGTCATGAAGCTATTTCTGAGGAGTCAAACCCATAGCAAAGCTAATCTCAGCAGTGATTGAGTTACTGCATAGAAAGTGCCCTTCACTGAACTTGGATCTCAAGGATTCTGCTAGGCTGTCTGGTTAATGCACTGCAGGAGACTCCTGTCTCCATTTTATCCCTCTCCTCAGTATTTGGAGAAAAAGTCATGTGCCACTGTCCCTGACCTTTTACCCAATGAGCCATCTCCAGCCACAGCTGTCCAGGTAGAGGGTCTACCTAAGGGCATGATGGTGAATAGTTTGGATCAAACAGCTGTTGCTGCCTCCAGCTATGTACTTATGTTTTGGGTATCACAAATTATTTCTCCTGTAGGGTTCTTAGCCACATAGTGACATTTAGGAACTGAACACCTCAGACAGACACCCAGGACAGTTACCATGGGATTTGTTGGTACAATGGTGGCAGTGCCCTTCTTTTAGTCCTTACACCAGGGACCAGACCAGCATCTTGTCTTAGCTGCCTTAGGAAACCATCCCAATATTTGAGGCTCAGTAAGTGATATTCTCTGCCTTTGTGTCTCTATGGGGTGTGTGTGTGTGTGTGTGTGTGTGTGTGTGTGTGTGTGTGTGTGTAGTATAAAGAATCACCCAGTTCAAGTAAATGCAAAAAAAATAGTCAGATCATCACACCACCCTAAACATGAACTTGGTAACTTTTATGTCAGCTGATTCATTGAGTGATGGACTACTACATTTACAAAGAATGTGGTTGTGGGGGACCTCTGCACAGAGAGAATGATGCAGAGTGTGAACATTAATGTTAGACTGACAGATGTATATTCCCTTTTTGCAGAAGAATCTCTCAACTTCTTGTTAATTTCAGAGGAAATAACTCCAATTTTGGCTATTTTGAGCTCTCAACATATCACTGGGTAGGGTTGGGGAGAAGACATTTAGTGCAAACCACATGTTGCATTCTCACCATGCATGTACAGTGACATGTGTGGCCAGAAGACCTTAGCTGATACTAAAGAGTAGCAAATAACTGGAAATGATTTTTAACATTTACTTCTGATTTAGATAATTTATACAATAACTTAGTCCTCAACATGGACTGTATTTAATGAAACAAATTCTCAAAAGCCCTCCATATGCCCTAACTGGTTACTTAGAGGTCTGTAGAGGACTGGACAGTCTAGCAAATTCAGCTCTTTGAGGTGTTTGTTTCTCTTTCGGGTGGTTTTAAGGTTTCAGACAAGCTTTAGTGCTCAGAGGAGCCTACTCTGGCTTGTGGGAGAACCCTTTCTTCAGACTTTACTTTCATAGCATCTATGACAATCGCAACACTGAAGTTCATTTATGCACTTTCCTAAAGAGGAGAAGAGGGGGCCATGACTGCATGGGTGTGGGCCAATAAGTGCATCCCGAGATTCTATATTCTTACCTTATTAATATGAAGGCCGTGCAGCTTTCAATCATTTGCTCAACTTGATGATTTCCATTGCTACCTAACTACCCTCTAGAGCTTCTAGTTCCCACAACATGAAGTCCAAACTTCTTAGTATGTTTGGAAAGCTTTGAGGAATTTTGTTTTTTTTTAAATTAAGCCCTGAGGAATTTGAGCCTTGCATACCTGGGTTTTAGAAAACAGAGTTTTACCTCTGAAGTCTAAAAATCCACAGCATTTTGCTTCAGGTGAGAAACCTACCTCTAAGGTTGAATAAGACATATCAGCCACAGTCCCAAAGGAACACATAGGATTCACTTTTCAGAACAAATGCAGCTCTGCAGGGCTTGGGGCACCAAGGGCTGGCTCAGTGGTTAATGCCCTTAGAGGACGCCTGGTTCAATTCCTAGCATCCACATGGTGGTTCACACCTATCTGTAATTCTTTTAACAGGAGACCTGATACCCTCTTCTGGCTCCTGAAGGCTCCTGTCACTCAGAAACAAATGCATGCACATTTACTAAATAAATATTTTGGAAAGTAAAACTGAAACTTTGATACTACTATGTATATGAAGCTATAGTTTTTATTATGTATTTTTAGATAAATATTAAGAATTTAAAAATGGCTCTTCTCCTATATTTCCTGGGTCATATGTCTCACACTAGGTACTCTGACCTTTTCAGAAGCTGCCCACATCCTTAAAATCTCCAGAATTTTGATATTATGTCCAGGGTAGCCTCACTAAAGTACGTAGTGTACATAGCATCTTCATGTGGAATTTCACTTGCCAAGTGTTCCTCAACACCACAAACTTGTAGCTAAGCCTATTTATTGTCAAGAAAGAGCCTGGAATTGACTGTTTATCATGACAATCATTTAGCCACTTGTAGCTGGTGGCTTCTGTGTGTGGACTGGGAAGACACAGAACATCCTTGTACAATTTCCACAAGGCAGTCTTGGCCTGGAAGTTCAGTGATAATGCCTGGCATGCAGCATTCCTCTCGATGCTTAGACTGCAGGCAGCTGTGTGTGATGGAGCCCTACTTTGCATGCTGCACTGCTTCCTCAGAAAAGGATAGGACTTGCTCCTTGCCTCTGCTTCCTCTTTGGGTGCTGAACAAGGGCATGTCAGGGTTCTCCAGAGCTACAGCTCCTCATCCTCTTCCAGGAAGTTCACATGTATCAAAGGTGACTCCATCCTTTGAGGCAACAATCACTACAGGATGGGAAACCCATGTGCCTTCTTCAGACCTGGGCTCCTGTTTCACCTTTCTGTCTCTGGGATCCAGGTTCTGCTATCACACCAAACCCTGATTCTGGCCCTCCGTGTTTTTCCAATGTTTCCCTCTCTGTCTAGACCTCACAGGTAGTCCATCAGTTTACACATCTTGCTCCTACCCACATTTCCTCCATTGCTTCTGCAGTACAATCCCCAAGAGCTGTGGATCCTTGGGCAAGCCCAGGTGCATGATAGCAGCACGGCTCTACTCCTTTATTAATCATCTCTGGTAGAGGTGTTGACCTATGGCTCTGGGTCACATTATCTATGGGTGCCTCAAATGTTTCTTCCCATATCTCTTATCCCACTGATTGCTTAGCAAAGGTCCCAAATAATTACATAGACTGCTAAGGGGAAACTCTCTTCTATCTGAACGTTACTTTCCTTTCCTGTTATTTTCACCATGGGCTCTCTCTCCTATCCTGGGCTTCGGAAACCCAACACTAACGCTACCACCACCCATAATGCTCACCCTAACACTAACCATAACTTAAACTGAACTCTCAATTTCAGAAATACATGACCCTACCTGGATGGCATAGCTCCATATTGGAGAGGGGGAGAATGGAAGGGGAGGTGGTCAGGGTGAATGTAAAGGGGGAGAGAATGTAAGAGGGAGTGAGGGTATCGAGTGAGGGATAGGATTCGACATGTAAAATAAACAATAATAATTTAAAAAAATTCAATATGTAGGGACTCAGAATGTGCCCAAGAGGATTAGTGGATCTAACAGAGATCTTGAGGTCTTTAGCTGAGGGAACTCTAGCAGAGGCCCAGTGATGGGTTTCAAGTATCCAGTAGGACGTTTTGTTTCATTTAAAAATTATTTATCATATGTAATATCCTACTTGAATATCTCCTGGTAGAAAATAAGAGGGCAAAAATCTCATTGTAGATGGTTGTGAACTACAATCTGGTTGGTGGGAAGTAACTCATATCCTCTGTAAGTACAATCAGTGTGCTTGAACTTTTAGCCATCTATCCATTCCATTGTTGTGTTTGAAGAAAAAGCCTCATTATGTAATTTTGACTGGCCTGGAATTCATTGAGATTCATGCTTTTGGCTCCTGAGTACTGCTGGACAGGATCTGTAGAAAGGGGAACTCTCCTCCACTGCTTTTGGGAGTTCAAACTTGTACAGCCATTTTCAAGATAGCTATGGCAGTTCCTCAGCAAGATGGGAATTGGTTTACCACAGGACCTGGCAATCCCATTCATAGCCATATACCCAAATTATCCACATTCATGCAACAGAGACAAGTGTTTAATTATATGTATCGCAGCATTATTTGTAATAGCAAGAAACTAGAAGCTACCCAGATGCCTCTCAACTGAAGAATGGATAAAGAACTTGTGGCACATCTACACAATGGACTACTAATAGACAGAAAGAATGGAATCTTGAAAGGCACAGGCAAGTGGATGGCACTTGAAGAAATAATCATGAATGAGGTAACCCAGGCACAAAAAGTAGAACATGGTAGAGAGGGAGAGAACATAAAAGAGCAAGTCATTATTGGTTTGAAGAGAAAGTTGAACGTTATATCTAGAGACCTACATGACTGACTCCAACTAACAATCTGAGCAACAGTGGAAAGGCTTCCATTATTGACCTTCCCTGAAAATGAGATCAGCAACTAACTCGAGCACTACATGGAGCCCTCATCTATTCTCTGTAGAAAACAGAAGCAAACACCCATAAGTAAACACTGTGTCTAACTAGAATCCAGATGCAGAGAGAGAGAGGACAAGATCGAGTTGCAGAAACACATTGAGACAGCTGACCTGATGAAGGAGGAGCTAATAGGACCCCAGACTGATAGCTGTGAATCCAGCATGGGACTGACTCAGACCCCTGAGATGGGTATCAGCTAGAAGGTCTGAGCGTCTAATGGAGTTCAGACAGTGGAACCTGGATGTATTCCTGGTGCACAAAAGGACCTTGAGGACACATTCCCCCAATCCAGGGATAACCCTAAAGCTAGACATAGAAGAGACATTCTAATCAACACTTCAAATGCGCTGTCAGAAATACATGACCCCACTTGGATGGCCTAGCCCTATGTGTTGATTGTGGGTGAATAGGATGGCAGGGTGGTCAGGGTGAATGTGAGGGGGCAACAGATGATAAGAGGAAGGGAAGGAATTGTGGGTGATATAGGGAACAAGGATCTACATGTAAAAAATCATGAACTAATTTTAAAAAATATCCGGCATGCATGGACTCAGGATGTTCCCAAGAGGAAATGGGGATTTACCACGTATTTGGCGGTCTTTAGCTGAGGGAACTCTAGCAGAGGCCCAGAGATGGGTTTCAAGTAACCAGTAGGACATTTTATTTCATTTTTAAAAGTTATTTTGTCATATGTAGTACCCTACTTGAATGTCTGCTGGTAGAAAAGAAGAGGGCAACAGATCTGATTGTAGATGGTCGTGAGCTACCATCTGGTTGGTGGGAGTTAACTCATATCCTCTGTAAGTACAGTCAGTGTGCTTCAACTTTTAGTCTTCTGTCTCTTCCATTGTTGTGTTTTTAAGAAAGGGCCTCATTATGTATCTGTGACTGGCCTGGAATTCATTGAGATTCATGCTTTTGGCTCCTGAGTCCTGGGTTCAAAGGCATGAAACACCATGATCATCTCAGGAATAAAATTTTATATTGTTAACATAAATAAGCATTAGTTTAGTTAAAATGGCTAGTGCTATGCATTCTGAGACAATAATTAATTTTTATTACATTTCTTATTCACACAAAATTGAGGTAGATATTGTTTCTAAATTAAAAAGTAGTAAATTATGGGCTATAATTAGGGGTTATTGGCTAGTGTCTAGAATTCATGATACTAAGAGATTTAAGTTCAGCCTCTATTACCAACAAAGCAAAATAGGGCCTGAGTAGGTATCTCAGTCATTAAAGTACAAACACGAAGGACCTGAGATCAAGCAAAATGCTAAATCTAGAAGGGGATGATTAAAAGTTAAACTTGTGGGACATTTGATCATTATGTGAAAATAGGGTGCTTTTTACCTTGCCTGCCTAAGGCCCTTAATTGGTTTTATAAAAAGTTAAACGGCCAATTGCTCAAAAGGAATGGTTAGGCAGGATTGCTGGGCTGAGACAAAAACTCAGGGGAATGAATCTAGGCCTGGACCCATGCCAGGAAGACAAGGAAGGAGCTGCGAATACAGAATAATAGACAATAGGCTAATAGACATTTGTTAAGGTATAGGAAATTGTTGGGAACAAGGTTAAGTTAAAGGCCAATTATTCATAATTTAGAAATGTCTGTGTCATTATTTGGGGATGGATTGTTCCAAGAAAATCTGACAAGAAAGTCCAACTACATAATAGCACTGGAAAGGTGAGAGAGATCTGTAAGTCTCAGTGGCAGAAAAGTTTACCTTCATAAATGTGAACCTGATAAATAAGATGGACAATTGGAATTGAATTGACTTTGACACGTGATCTCTCTATTGCTCTGTCTCTATCTATCTGTGCTTCTGTAACTCTCTCCCCATAACATAAACACACACACCCACACCCACCCACCCACCCCCACACACACATACACACAGTAAACAAACAGATTTATTCCATATTGTATTAAGGTTGGGTGTCTTCAAATATTCTGTCCCTTTCTGTTTGTTTACTCGAGAAAGGGTTTCCCTGTGTAGCCCTTCCTGTCCCCAAACTCACTCTGTGTCCAAGACTGGTCAAAAACTGAAGTGATGCCTACCTCAGCATCCCTTAACACAAACTGGCTCCTTATTTAGAATTAAGGCAAAAGCTGTCAGGTTTTTCAAATTGATAAATACAAGTGAGTTGATACTGCATAATCTGAACACATATTACCTGCAAAAGCAACATATGTAGTGCCACAATAATCTGCAATGACGCAGAAAATACACTTTGAAATTGACACACTCCATCTTTTTCAAAACTTGAATCAGAAGTTAGTTCCAATTTTTTCATACACAATATGATATGTTTATTAATATTGACAAACTGTTCATTCCTAATTTTTTAAAACAATCAAAATTATTATGAGATACATAAATTCCAATCAAATTTTATGGGGGAATGAATGCAGCAGCATACCTTTGTTTGCCTCAAAGTTGCCACATGTTGTTGGAACAGGTTCAGCTTCTCTACAGTTGGGTCAGAGGTGATATGCACATCATACACAGGCCTATGAAGAAGTTTACAGAGTTCCTCATATTGTTATAAGAGTAGATAATGTTTATGAATTCTCTCTTTTTTACATTTTTTGAGATATTCTACTTGAGTGTCCAATTCTTTTCTAGTTAATGGAGACTTTTCTCTTTCTTTTTTTTTTTTTATGAAACCATATATGATTATAGTAAGGTGCAAGGATGGTAATGGAACTACAAAATAATAGGAATGCCAAATGGTTAAATTGACATACAAGGCAGATTAAGCCTCGGGTGGTGGCACAATTTTTTAAATGTAGCACTTGGCAGACAGAAGGGCAGTGGTTACCTGTGAGTTGGAGACCACCCTTGAATACAAACTATGGGCTAAGATGGGCAGGGCTATTACACAGAGATAAACTGCCAAAAGTGTAGGTTATGCCAAACAGAAAATATTGAAAAAAAGGATCACCTAATACTTCTAGCAAGACAGAACAATTATGACTTTGTTTCGTGCTTGACTTCGGCTATGTGGCAAAGAAATACCTCAGGGTCCTGATACTCCAACCTCCTTTTCAGGTTAAGATTACAGGTATCAGTCACCATGCTCAACTTCCTTTTACAATTCCTACTGTAGTGAAATATCCCTGAATTATAGCCCTGCGTGTAATATCTTTGGTAGTAAATAGAGACTTCTCCAATTTATACTGTAGTAAAACACCACTGAATTATTGCCCTGCTCCAAGTTAACAACAATCTTAATGAAATTCCATCCCCACAAATGGGACAAAAGCAATATGTACTCAGCAAAACTGTATTGCAAGTATAAACACAGCCAGTTTTTCACTTTCAATACAGAACACAATTTACACAGTACTTACTCTAATATTCCCATGATCACCTCTTTGCGCATTACTATGAATACAGTAGATCCTGCCCCATTGCTAGTATATAAAGAAGGCATTAGAGTGAGTATTATTTATATATTGTAAAATAAAGTTTCACTAATCATTGTTTAAAAATTGACTTATATTCAGGGAAAACAGATGTGATTAGTATAATCCAAAGGTTCTCATGTGCCTAAATTCACATGAGTGAACTTGAGTGTTTAAGAAAAAAAAAAAAGTATTTTTTATTTAGCACATCTATATCATTTATATTAACTTAAGGAAAATGCTCTAATGTCATGGTCTTCTTGAAGGATCAATTATCCTTACCTTTGAAAGGCAGTCTGACTGCTAGTGTTATTCCATCTACAGACATGGGTGGTATGCTTCTACTTTAATAGTAATTGGAACATGAGATACCTCAACATTATCACTCAGCTCTCCCTGGTGTCCATATTTTCAGAATCATCCTGGATGGCTGAGTGGTACACAGGTTTGATCATTAAAGGAGCCACAAAGTTTTAAGTTTGTCTGGTAACAACTATTTGTATCACTACATATACTCGGCTCTTATGTAAGCATTTATTCTCTGGTGGTGGATGGTAGCTCAGACATATATATGAAGAAGGAATGGAGGAAAGAAATCAAGTTTGGGGTGATACTGTCTACCTGGGTTTTTGATATAAAGCCTAACTTACAAGACTATGAGATTCTTTCCTTCATGTATTTAAGTGTGTTGCTTGTAAACCTGGTGACCACTGAAGTCATAAGTCAGGTCTGGTTTCCCTGGAATAGCAGTTCAGGACAGTTGTAGTCCACTACATGGGCTGGAAACTGGAACCTGCTCTTATGCAAAAGAGTAGAAAATGCTTGCAACTGCTCAACATATCTTCAGCTGCTGTCTTATTTTTATGTATTTTGGAGGTGAAGTTTCTCATTCCACCTATCAATGTTGAAGTTAGAAGTATATGCAAACATTATGTTTTTTTCACTCGAGACAAGGTTCCTATAGGATGCCCTGGCTGTCTTGAAACTTACTCTGTACAACAGGCTGACCTTTGGAGAACTTTCTGCCTCTGACTCTGCCTCCAAAGTACTGGTGTTAAAGGCATAATCCACAACACAGCAATCTGGAATAATTTTCAAGAATTGTGAGGATTGACTTGAGGTTTTCATGGCTTTGAGGGAAGTAGTTTTCAAATTAATCAATTTATTCAATGTTTCCTAACCCCTTCTTTCAAACAAACACCAATGCCTCCCATTTTTCTAAAGTTAAAATATTATTATGCTCTGTAAAACTAAAAAAATTGTAAGCAGGGTGAATAGGGTAACTGCCTTCCACATTTGTCGTATATATCCCTCCTTCAACTAGAATGCTTTCAATTTGCATTGCTACACAGACAACACATTCCTCTGTCTTAGATACCCACCAGCTTGTTTTGAACACCACAAAATATAAGCCTAAACATATATCATTTTTTACTTTTACAAAAAAGCCCCATGCATTTAGGTAACTATGTGTAGTGCAAGTTTATAATTGCAGCACTTGGAAGTATGGACAGATGACTGCTACTACCTCCAAGCTGGCCTTGGCTACAAAGCAACACCCTGCCTCAAAACAAATAAGTATACATAAATAAACTTAAATGTAACCATGTCATATTTAATTAGTGAAAATTACAAACCAGTGGAATGGTACATGCCTTGCTCAGTACTCAGTAGCTTGAGACAGGAGTCACAAGTTCAAGGCCACAAAGGACTATCTTGGCAAAAGAACAAATGAGATGAAAATAAACAATAAAACATACATTTACTTCACCACAGTTGAAAAGAAGAAAATCATATCTTACCATTCTGGTGAGCATGTGTTGCTGTGCTAAAACACTGACCACACACAATGCAGGCCAGAAAGGGGCTTACTTAGCTTATGCTCCAGGTCACTGTCCCTAATGAGAATTACAGCAGCGACTCAAGGAGGACAGTGGGGAGAAAATGTGGAGGAATGCAGGTGTCAGCTCATCTCTGGCTCTCTGACATGCTCACAGTAAAGCTTAGCCAGTCCCCTTTGTTTACAGACAGCCCCGTGCACATGGACAATTATAACAGTATAACTGCTGCCCGTGTACAGGTTTACAGATTTTTTTTCTTTTCTTTTGCCAGCTACAAGGCCTGTGTTAAGGCCAAGAGCTCAGCTTCTCATGCTGAGGTTCCTTCTGGCAGGCTGCTGGCTCAAACCATGCAGGTTTCATTCACATCCTTGTCCCAGTCCTTTCTTTACCTTTCACAAGGTAACTGTTCCCATCAGTGAACTAAATTAGTGTTTCCACGGCCATAGGGAACACTGTAAGGTCTTTGCAATCTCCTGCCTCTTTAATCAGCAGGTGATGACAGTCCCAAATTACTTATTTATCAGTCTTCTCAGGCAGAAGAATGGCAGGTAGTGCATCAGTGATTCATGTGGGCATTGGACATCCATTGTTCTGTGGGCTGCCTGACAATGCTCTCCTGGTCACCAGTGCATGGGGGGCTATTGTCATTACTTTCTTTCCCAAAGTTAACATGTCAGAGTCTTTGACAAGTACAGCCATGTCCATCATAGCTTTTAGACAGACAGACCATCCACTGCCTACAGGATCAAGCTCCTTCCCTGTTTATCGGTTACTGATGGCTTTTCAGAGTCAAAACAAATCCAGGCTCTTACATTTGACAGGATGTCTCTTTTTAACAGAAGGTAAGGGCATCCTAGGATATCTAGGAACAAGTGATATACCCGACCTACATCAAGGATCACTGCCCCTGGCGTCCAGGCAGCTCCTGTATCCTGCTAGTGGGCACTCAACTCCAATATACTATCTGGCACAGGTACGGGAAACACCACACTTTTCAAGCCCATGGCATAGGGGATGCAGGCAAACAGGAACTGCAGCTGGTTGCCTCACTGAGGCCATGCCTTCTCCATTTCCTGAGCTGGCTCTCAGTCAGGTCCTGGTGTCTGCCCTCTGCTGGCCTGCCTTTTAATTGCTAATCTCATTAACACCTGCCAGAGGGGGTAAGGGGGAGACCCACCCTGCTGAGCCTCTGCAGGTAGGCAGCCCTCTTGGCAGTGGGTGTGGACTTCAGAGCACAGGGAAAGGATCACATTTAATCAGCCTCTTTTGGATTCATCCATGGCAATACTTGTATGTCAAGCACCACTGTGCAACAGGAAAACACATCTCTCTCACGCTAGAGCTGACATTCAGATGGCAGGAACATTTAAGTGCTAAGGGATGCCTTGTTCTTGCCTTCTTTTGATCTACTGGGGCACTTTCGATTGGTACACACCACCTAGTTCACCTATATAGGAGATGCAGGAACAATTTAAAGGGATAAGTCCTTGAACCTTATAGACAGGGACTCTGGGCTCTACAGAGGACAAATGACTTTTGCACAGAGAGTTTGAGTTTGGAGGCTTAACAGCAGAGCACTGCCCTAGCAACTGTGAGGCCCTCAGTTTGACCCTAAGCTTCTCCATCTACTTGGCCTCTTCCTCACCCATGCCTAATTCCACTCTAATGCTAATGGATATTTGTGTTGTTCCAGTTTGTGGCTACTATGAACAGAACTAGTGTGCACCTTCTAGCATGTTCCTCTTTCTCTCTTATTCTCCTACCCCCCCCCCCCCCCCCCCGTCTCTCTGTGTATGTGTTTTAAACAAGCATTTATTGGGAGCAGGTCCCATAGCAGGAGTGGAAGTCAGAGACAATTTGTGGGAGCCAGGCAAGTGACATTACCATTTCACTGGCCCTGCCATTAAGTTTTTACATTTTTGTGTAGACTTATGACTGTGCATTGATGGGTCCATTTGCCTGTTGTTTTCCCTGACAACTGACAAGTCTGCAACCTTTCCACTTGCTCACTGGGCCATCAAAAGAGCCCGCGGTTTCTGAAATGTCTGCCTGAGCCCTAGATCGGTTTTTACTTGGCTGTCTTTTTCTACTGGTTTGCACTTGTTTCCCTACTTTGGCTACAGGCCCTGTGTCTGCTTTATATACCAACAGTTTCATTTCTTACTGTGTTGCCTTTCTGGCCAATTTTAAGTGTCTTCTATTGGAGAGAATTCTTAACTTCCAGAAAGTTCAATTTGTGCTGGAGATGTATGTAGCTCAGTGTTTAGAGAGAGCTTGCCTAACATGCATGAGACCCTGGGCTCTATTCCTGGCTCTCCAGAAACTGGGTATGTATAATCCCAGTATTTGAGAGGTAGAGGCAGGAAGATCAGAGGTTCAAGGTCATCCTCAGCTACACAGCTACATAGCAAGTTCAAGGCTAGCCTGTTATTGGAGACCCTGTCTCAAAAAGTTACCAAGTATGCAGAAAGATTAGAGTTTGGTTTCCAGCCTCCACAGGGTGAGCTCACTACCATCTGTAACTCCAGGTGTTGTAGGGGATCTGATGGCCTTTTTTTTTTTTTTTTGGAGGGCACCTATATGTGATTTTACATACACACACAAAATAAAAATAAATATTAAAAACAAACTAACCTATCAATGTTTTTAAAAGTTTGCTTTCATGACCTTTTTTTTCCCTCATGTCTTACTTTACACAGTCTTTTCCTATCAGGATAGTAGTGGATGTCTTTAATTCTAGCACTTGAGAGACAGGAGAATCTGTGATTTCATGATCAGCATGGTTGAACATAGTGATTACACACAGATCCTGTCTCAAAAACACAAAAACAAAACCTAAAAAACCCAAAGAACAACAAAAATCCGAACTTCTTGCTTCTCAAGTCCAAGGTCATGAAGCTATTACTGAGGAGTCAAACCCTTAGCAAAGCTAATCTCAGCAGTGAACGAGTTACTGCCTAGAAACTGCCCTTCAATGAACCTGGATCACAAGGATTCTGCTAGGCTGGCTGGTTAATGCACTGCAGGGATCCCCCTGTCTCCATAATGTCCCTCTCCTCTGTATTTGGAGAAATAGTCATGTGCCACTGTGCCTGACCTTTTACCCAATGAGCCATCTCCAGCCACAGCCCTCCAGGTAGAGTTTCTACCTAAGGGAATGATGGTGAATAGTTTGGATCAAACAGCTGTTGCTGCCTCCAGCTATGTACTTATGTTTTGGGTATCACAAATTAGTTCTCCTGTAGGGTTCTTAGCCACATAGTGATATATGGGAACTGAACACCTCAGAAAGATACTCAGGACAGTTACCATGGCATTTGTTGGTACAATGGTGACAGTACCCTTCCTTTAGTCCTTACACCAGGGACCAGGTCACCATCTGGTCTTAGCTGCCTTGGGAAGCCATCCCAATATTTGAGGCTCAGTAAGTGAAATTCTCTGCCTTTGTGTCTCTGTGGTGTGTGTGTGTGTGTGTGTGTGTGTGTGTGTGTGTGTGTGTGTGTGTGGGGTGAGTGTAGTATAAAGAATCACCCAATCCAAGTAAATGCAAATAAAGTATACAGATCATCACACCACCCTAAACATAAACTTGGTAACTTTTATGTGAGCTGATTCATTGAGTGATGGACTATTACATTTACAAAGAGTGTGGTCGTAGGAGACCTCTGCACTGAGAGAGTGATGCAGTGTGTGAATATTAATGTTAGACTGACAGATGTATATTAACTTTTTGCAGAAGAATCTCTCATCTGCTTGTTAATTTCTGTGCTAATACCTCAAATTTAGGCTATTTTGAGCTTCCACCTTATCACCGGGTACGGTTGGGGAGAAGATATTTAGTGGCAAACCACATGTTGCATTCTCACCATGCATGTACAGTGACATGTGTGGCCACAAGACCGTAGCTGATACTAAAGAGAAGCGAATAACTGGAAATGATTTTTAACATTTACTTCTGCTTTAGATAATTTATACAATAACTTAGTCCTCAACATGGGCTGTATTTAATAAAACAAATTCTCAAAAGCCCTCCATATGCCCTAACTGGTTACTCAGAGCTCTGTAGAGGATTGGGCAGTAGTGCAAATTCAGCTCTTTGAGGTTTTTGTTTCTCTGTTGGGTGGTTTTGAGGTTTCAGACAAGCTATAGTGCTCAGAGCAGCCTATTCTGGCTTGTGGGAGAACACTTTCTTCAACTTTACTTTCATAGCATCTATGACAATCGCAACACTGAAGTTCATTTATGCACTTTCCTAAAGAGGAGAAAAGGGGGCCATGACTGCATGGGTGTGGGCCAATAAGTGCATCCCAGTATTCTATATTCTTACCTTATTAATATGAAGGCCATGCAGCTTTCAATCTTTTGCTAAACTTGGTGATTTCCATTGCTACCTAACAATGCTCTTGAGCTTCTAGTTCCCCACAAGATAAAGTCCAAACTACTTAGTTTGTTTGGAAAGCTTTTAGGAATTTTTTTTTTAATTAAGCCCTGAGGAATTTGAGCCTTGCATACCTGGGTTCTAGAAAACAGAGTTTTACCTCTGAAATCTAAAAATCCACAGCATTTTGATTTAGGTGAGAAACGTACCTCCAAGGTTGAATAAGACATATCAGCCACAGTCCCAAAGGAACACATAGGATTCACTTTTCAGAACAAATGCAGCTCTGCAGGGCTTGGGGCACCAAGGGCTGGCTCAGTGGTTAAGTGCAGGCCCGGTTCAATTCCTACCACCCACATGTTGGGTCACAACTATCTGTAATTCTTTTAACAGGAGACCTGATACCCTCTCCTGGGTTCTGAAGGCTCCTGTCTCATTTATTAAATAAAAATTTTGGAAAGTAAAACTGAAACTTTAATACTACTATGTATATGAAGCTATAGTTTTTATTATGTATTTTTAGATAAAAATTAAGATTTTAAAAATGGCTCTTCTCCTGCATTTCCTGGGTCATATATCTCACACTAGGAACCCTGAACTTTTCAGAAGCTGCCCACATCCTTAAAATCTCCAGGATTTTGATATTACGTCCAGGGTAGCCTCACTAAAGTACCTAGTGTACATAGCATCTTCATGTGGAATTTCACTTGCGAAGTGTTCCTCAACACCACAAACTTGCAGCTAAGATTATTTTTTGTCAAGAAAGAGCCTGGAATTGACTGTTTATCATGACAATCATTTAGCCACTTGTAGCTGGTGGCTTCTGTGTGTGGACTGGGAAAACACAGAACATCCTTGTACAATTTCCACAAGGCAGTCTTGACCTGGACATTCAGTGATAACGCCTGCCATGCAGCATTCCTCTCTATGCTTGGACTGCAGGCAGCTGTGTGGGATGGAGTCCTACTTTGCATGCTGCACTGCTTCCTCAGAAAAGGATAGGACTTGCTCCTTGCCTCTGCTTCCTCTTTGGGTGCTGACCAAGGGCATGTCAGGGTTCTCCAGAGCTACAGCTCCTCATCCTCTGCCAGGAAGTTCACATGTATCAAAGGTGACTCCATCCCTTGAGGCAACAATCACTACAGGATGGGAAACCCATGTGCCTTCTTCAGACCTGGGCTCCTGTTTCACCTATCTGTCTCTGGGCTCCAGGTTCTGCTGTCTCACCAAACCCTGATTCTGGCCCTCCGTGTTTTTCCAAAGTTTCCCTCTCTGTCTAGACCTCACAGGTAGTCCATCAGTTTACACATCTTGCTCCTACCCACATTTCCCCCATTGCTTCTGCAGTACAAACCCCAAGAGCTCTGGATCCTTGGGCAAGCCCAGGTGCATGATGTCA
The DNA here is from genome assembly GCF_943737965.1 of Phodopus roborovskii. Lineage (NCBI taxonomy): Eukaryota > Metazoa > Chordata > Mammalia > Rodentia > Cricetidae > Phodopus > Phodopus roborovskii. The sequence continues at coordinate 55,631 of NW_026126950.1, read as the reverse complement.
GCAGGGCTCTACTCCTTTTTTAATCATCTCTGGTAGAGGTGTTGACCTGTGGCGCTGGGTCACATCTTTTATGGGTGCCTCAAATGTTTCTTCCCACATCTCTTATCCCACTGATTGCTCAGCAAATGTCCCAAATAATTACATAGACAGCTAAGGGTACACTCTCTCCCATGTGAAGTTTGCTTTCCTTTTCTGCTATCTTTGGCATGGGCTCTCACTCCTTTCCTGGGCTTTAGGAACCCAACCCTAATGCTACCACCAACCATAATGCTCACCCTAACTCTAACCATACCCTAAACAGAACTCTCATTGTCAGAAATACATGGCCCTACCTGGATGTCATAGCCCCATATGGGGAGAGGGGGTGAATGGAAGGGGAGGTGGTCAGGGTGCAAGAGAAGGGGGACAGAATGTAAGAGCGTGAAAGGGTAGGGAGTGAGGGATAGGAATCGACAAGTAAAATAAACAATAATCATTGAAAAAAATTCAGTATGCAGGGGCTCAGAACGTGCCCATGAGGATTAATGGATCTAAAAGAGATCTTGAGGTCTTTAGCTGAGGGAACTCTAGCAGAGGCCCAGTGATGGGTTTCAAGTATCCAGTAGGACGTTTTATTTCATTTTAAAAAATTATTTATCAGGTGTACTATCCTACTTGAATATCTCCTGGTAGAAAAGATGAGGGCAACAATCTCATTGTAGATGGTTGTGAACTACCATCTGATTGTTGGGAAGTAACTCATATCCTCTAAAAGTACAATCAGTGTGCTTGAACTTTTAGCCATCTAACCATGCATGCTATTGCTGTGTTTGAAGAAAAGGCCTCATTATGTAATTTTGACTGGCCTGGAATTCATTGAGATTCATGCTTTTGGCTCCTGAGTACTGCTGGACAGGATGTGTAGAAAGGGTAACACTCCTCCACTGATTTTGGGAGTTCAAACTTGTACAGCCATTTTCAAGATAGCTATGGCAGTTCCTCAGCAAGATGGGAAATGGTTTACCACAGGACCTGGAAATCCCCCTCATAGGCATATACCCAAATTATCCACATTCATGCAACAAAAAATGTGTTTATTTATACCTATAGCAGCATTATTTGTAATAGCAAGAACCTAGAATCTACTCAGATGCCTCTCAACTGAAGAATGGATAAAGAACTTGTGGCACATCTACACAATGGACTACTAATCTACAGAAAAAATGGAATCTGGAAATGCACAGGCAAGTGGATAGTAATTGAAGAAGCAATCATGAATGAGGTAACACAGGCAGAAAAAGTAGAACATGGTAGAGAGGGAGAGAACATAAAAGAGCAATTCGTTATTGGTTTGAAGAGAAAATTGAATCTAAATTTACATCTAGAGACATACAAGACTGACTCCAACTAACAATCTGAGCAACAGTGGAAAGGCTTCCATTATTGACCTTCCCTGAAAATGAGATCAACAACCAACTTATGCGCTACATGGAGCCCTCATCTAGTCTCTCTAGAAAACAGAAGCAAACACCCATAAGTAAACACTGCGTCTAACTAGAATCCAGATGCAGAGAGAGAGAGGACAAGATCGAGTTGAAGAAAAACATTGAGACAGCTGACCTGATGAAGGAGGAGCTAATAGGAACCCAGACTGATAGCTGTGACTCCAGCATGGAACTGACTCAGACCCCTTAGATGGGTATCAGCTAGAAGGTCTGAGCTGTCTAATGGAGTTCAGACAGTGGGACCTGGATGTATTCCTGGAGCGCAAAAGGACCTTGAGGACACATACCCCCAATCCAGGTATACCCCCTAAACCTAGACATAGAAGAGATATTCTAATCAACACTTCAAATGTGCTTTAAGAAGTACATGACCCCACTTTGATGGCCTAGCCCTATGGGTTGATTGTGGGTGAATAGGATGGCAGGGTGGTCAGGGTGAATGTGAGGGGGCAACAGATGATAAGAGGAAGGGAAGGAATTGAGGGAGATATAGGGAACAAGGATCTACATGTAAAAAATCATGAACTAATTTTAAAAAATATCCGGCATGCATGGACTCAGGATGTTCCCAAGAGGATATGGGGATCTAACAAGTATTTGGCGGTCTTTAGCTGAGGGAACTCTAGCAGAGGCCCAGTGATGGGTTTCAAGTAACCAGTAGGACATTTTATTTCATTTTTAAAAGTTATTGTGTCATATGTAGTACCCTACTTGAATGTCTGCTGGTAGAAAAGAAGAGGGCAACAGATCTGATTGTAGATGGTCGTGAGCTACCATCTGGTTGGTGGGAGTTAACTCATATCCTCTGTAAGTACAGTCAGTGTGCTTCAACTTTTAGTCTTCTGTCTCTTCCATTGTTGTGTTTTTAAGAAAGGGCCTCATTATGTATCTGTGACTGGCCTGGAATTCATTGAGATTCATGCTTTAGGCTCCTGAGTCCTGGGTTCAAAGGCATGAAACACCATGATCATCTCAGGAATAAAATTTTATATTGTTAACATAAATAAGCATTAGTTTAGTTAAAATGGCTAGTGCTATGCATTCTGAGACAATAATTAATTTTTATTACATTTCTTATTCACACAAAATTGAGTTTCTAAATTAAAAAGTAGTAAATTATGGGCTATAATTAGGGGTTATTGGCTACTGTCTAGAATTCCTGATACTAAGAGATTTAAGTTCAGCCTCTATTACCAACAAAGCAAAATAGGGCCTGAGTAGGTATCTCAGTCAATAAAGTACAAACACGAAGGACCTGAGATCAAGCAAAATGCTAAATCTAGAAGGGGATGATTAAAAGTTAAACTTGTGGGACATTTGATCATTATGTGAAAATAGGGTGCTTTTTACCTTGCCTGCCTAAGGCGCTTAATTGGTTTAATAAAAAGTTAAACGGCCAATTGCTCAAAAGGAATGGTTAGGCAGGATTGCTGGGCTGAGAGAAAAACTCAGGGGAATGAATCTAGGCCTGGACCCATGCCAGGAAGACAAGGAAGGAGCTGCGAATACAGAATAATAGACAATGGGCTAATAGACATTTGTTAAGGTATAGGAAATTGTTGGGAACAAGGTTAAGTTAAAGGCCAATCATTCATAATTTAGAAATGTCTGTGTCATTATTTGGGGATGGATTGTTCCAAGAAAATCTGACAAGAAAGTCCAACTACATAATAGCACTGGAAAGGTGAGAGAGATCTGTAAGTCTCAGTGGCAGAAAAGTTTACCTTCATAAATGTGAACCTGATAAATAAGATGGACAATTGGAATTGAATTGACTTTGACACATGATCACTCTATTGCTCTGTCTCTGTCTATCTGTGTTTCTGTCTTTCTCTCCCCATAACATAAACAAACACACCCACACCCACCCCATACCACACACACACATACAAACAGTAAACAAACAGATTTATTCCATATTGTATTATGGTTGGGTGTCTTCACATATTTTGTCCCTTTCTGTTTGTTTACTCGAGAAAGGGTTTCCCTGTGTAGCCCTGCCTGTCCCCAAACTCACTTTGTGCACAATTCTGGTCTGAAACTGAAGTGATGCCTACCTCAGCATCCCTTAATACAAACTGGCTCCTTATTTAGAATTAAGGCAAAAGCTGTCAGGTTTTTCAAATTGATAAATACAAGTGAATTGATACTGCATAATCTGAACATATATTACCTGCAAAAGCAATGTATGTAGTGCCACAATACTCTGCAATGACACAGAAAATACACTTTGAAATTGACACACTCCATCTTTTTCAAAACTTGAATCTGAAGTTAGTTCCAATTTTCTCATACACAATATGATTTGTTATTAATATTGACAAACTGTTAATTCCTAAATTCTTAAAACAATCAAAATTGTTATGAGATACATAAAAGTCCAATGAAATTTCATGGTGGAATGAATGCAGCAGCATGCCTTTGTTTGCCTCAAAGTTGCCACATGTTGTTGGAACAGGTTCAGCTTCTCTACAGTAGGGTCAGAGGTGATATGCACATCATACAGAGGCCTATGAAGAAGTATACATAGTACCTCATATTGATATAAGAGTAGTTTATGTTTATGAATTCTCTCTTTTTTACATTTTTTGAGGAATTCTACATGAGTGTCCAATACTTTTCTAGTTAATGGAGACTTTTCTCTTTCTTTTTTTTTTATGAAACCATATATGATTATAGTAAGGTGCAAGGATGGTAATGGAACTACAAAATAATAGGAATGCCAAATGGGTAAATTGACATACAAGGCAGTTTAAGCCTCGGGTGGTTTCACAATTTTTTAATTGTAGCTCTTGGGAGACAGAAGTGCAGTGGTTATCTGTGAGTTGGAGACCACCCTTGAATACAAACTATGGGCTAAGATGGGCAGGGCTATTTCACAGAGATAAACTGCCAAAAATGTAGGTTATGCCAAACAGAAAAAAATGAAAAAAGGATCACCTAATACTTCTAGCAAGAAAGAACAATTATGACTTTGTTTCGTGCTTGACTTCTCCTATGTGGTAAAAAAATAACTAGAGTCCTGATACTCCAACCTCCTTTTCAGGTTAAGATTACAGGTATCAGTCACCATGCTCAACTGCCTTTTACAATTCCTACTGTAGTAAAATATCCCTGAATTTTAGCCCTGCGTGTAATATCTTTGGTAGTAAATACAGATTGCTCCAATTTATACTGTAGTAAAACACACCTGAATTATTGCCCTGCTCCAAGTTACCAACAATCTTAATGAAATTCCATCCCCACAAATGGGACAAAAGCAATATATACTCAGCACAATCTGTATTGCAAGTATAAACACAGCCAGTTTTTCACTGTCAATACAGTACTCAAATTACACAATACTTACACTAATATTCCCATGATCACCTCTTTGCCCATTACTATGAATACAGTAGATCCTGCCCCATTCCGGGTGGATAAAGAATGAAGTAGAGTGAATATTATTTATATATTGTAAAAATATAGTTTCACTAATCATTGTTTAAAAACTGCCTTATATTCAGAGAAAACAGATGTGATTAGTATACTCCAAAGGTTCTCATGTGCCTAAATTCACATGAGTGAACTTGAGTGTTTAAGAAAAAAAAAAAAAAAAAAAAAGGATTTTTCATGTAGCACATCTACATCAATCATATTAACTTAAGGAAAATGGTCTAATGTCATGGTCTTCTTGAAGGATCAATTATCCTTACCTTTGAAAGGCAGTCTGACTATTGGTATTATTGCATCTATACACATGGGTGGTACGATTCTACTTTAATACTAATGGAACATGAGATACCTCAACATTATCATTCAGCTCTCCCTAGTGTCCCATATTTTCAGAATCATCCTGGATGGCTGAGTGGTACACAGGTTTGATCATTAAAGGAGCCACAAAGTTTTAAGTTTGTCTGGTAACAACTATTTGTATCACTACATATACTCGGCTCTTATGTACCCATTTATTCTCTGGTGGTGGATGGTAGATCAGACATATATATGAAGAAGGAATGGAGGACAGAAATCAAGTTTGGGGTGATATTGTCTACTTGGTTTTTTGATATAAAGCCTAACTTACAAGATTATGAGATTATTTCCTTCATGTATTTAAGTGTGTTGCTTGTGAATCTGGTGACCACTGAAGTCACAAGTCAGTGCTGGTTTCCCTGGAATAGCAGTTCAGGACAGTTGTAGTCCACCACATGGGCTAGACACTGAAACCTGCTTTTATTCAAGAGAAGAAAAGGCATGCAATTGCACAATGTATCTTAAGCTGCTGTCTTATTTTTATGTATTTTGGAGATGGAGTTTCTCATTCCACCTATCTCTGCCTCTCAATGTTGAAGTTAGAAGTATATGCAACCATTATGTTTTTTCACTCGAGACAAGGTTCCTATATGATGCCCTGGCTGTCTTGAAACTTACTCTGTAGAACAGGCTGGCCTTTGAAGATCTTTCTGCCTCTGACTCTGCCTCCAAAGTACTGGTGTTAAAGGCATAATCCACAACCCAGCAATCTGGATTAATTTTCAAGAATTGTAAGGAGTGAATTGAGGTTATCATGGCTTTGAGGGAAGCAGTTTTCAAATTAATCAATTTATTCAATGTTTCCTTACCCCTCGTTCAAACAAACACCAATGCCTCCCATTTCTCTAAAGTTAAAATATTATTATGCTCTGTAAAACAAAAGAAAAAAAATTAAAGCAGGGTGAATAGGGTAACTGCCTTCCACATTTGTCATATATATCCCTCCTCCAACTAGAATGCTTTCCATTTGCAATGCTAAACTGACAACATATTCCTCTGTCTTAGATACCTACAAGCTTGTTTTTTGAACATGATAAAATATAAGCCGAAACATATATAATTTTTTACTTTTACAAAAAAGCCGCATGCATTTAGGTAGCTTTGTGTAGTGCATGTTTATAATTGAAGCAATTTTCAAATTAATCAATTTATTCAATGTTTCCTTACCCCGCCTTTCAAACAAACACCAATGCCTCCCATTTCTCTATGCAAGTTTATAATTGTAGCACTTGGAAATATGGACAGATGACTGCTAATACCTTCATCCGGGCTTTGCTACAAAGCAAGACACTGCCTCAAAACCAATAAGTATACATAAAGAGAATTAAATGTAACCATCTCATATTTAATTAGTGAAAAATACAAACCAGTGGGATGGTACATGCCTTGCTCAGTACTCAGAAGCTTGAGACAGGAGTCACAAATTCAAGGACAGAAAGGACTGTATTGCTAAGAGCCTATCTTGGCAAAAGAACAAATGAGATGAAAATAAACAATAAAACATACATTTACTTCACCAGAGTTGAAAAGAAGAAAATCATATCTTACCGTTCTGGTGAGCATCTGTTGCTGTGCTAAAACACTGACCACACACAATGCAGTCCAGAAAGGGGCTTACTTAGCTTATGCTCCAGGTCACTGTCCCTAATGAGAATTACAGTAGCTACTCAAGCAGGACAGTGGGAAGAAATGTGGAGGAATGCAGGTGTCAGCTCATCTCTGGCTCTCTCACTTGCTCACAGTAAAGCTTAGCCAGTCCCCTTTGTTTACAGATAGCCCCTTGCACATGGACAGTTATAACAGCATAACTGCTGCCCATGTACAGGTTTACAGATTTTTTTTCTTGTCTTTGGCCAGCTGCAAGGCCTGTGTTAAGGCCAAGAGCTCAACTTCTCATGCTGAGTTTCCTTCTGGCAGGCTGCTGGCTCAAACTCTGCAGGTTTCATTCACATCCTTGTCCCAGTCCTTTCTTTACCTTTCACAAGGTTCCCATCAGTGAACCAAGTTAGTGTTTCCATGGCCAGAGGGAAGACTGTAAGGTCTTTGCAAACTCCTGTCTCTTTAATCAGCAGGTGATGACAGTCCCAAATTACTTGTTCTTCAGTCTTCTCAGGCAGAAGAGTGGCAGTTAGTGCATCAGTTATTCATGTGGGCATTGGACATCCATTGTTCTGTGGGCTGCCGGACAATGCTCTCCTGCTCACCAGTGCATGGGGGGCTATTGTAATTACTTTCTGCCCCTAAGTTAACATGTCAGAGTCTTTGATCAGTACAGCCATGGCAGCCATAGCTTTTAGACAGCCAGAACATCCACTGCCTACAGGATCAAGCTCCTTCCCTGTTTATCGGTTACTGATGGCTGTTCAGAGTCAAAACAAATCCAGGCTCCTACATTTGACAGGATGTCTCTTTTTAACAGAAGGTAAGGGCATCCTGGGATATCTAGGAACAAATGATATATCCCACCTGCATCAAGGATCACTGCCACCTGTATCCAGGCAACTCCCGTATCCTGCTAGTGGGCACTCAACTCCACTGTCCTATCTGGCGCAGGTATGGGAAACACCACCCTATCCAAGCCCATGGCATAGGGGATAAAGGCAAACAGGAACTACAGCCGGTTGCCTCACTGAGGCCATGCCTTCTCCATTTCTTGAGCTGACTCTCAGTCAGATCCTGGTGTCTGGCCACTGCTGGCCTGCCTTTTAATTGCTAATCTCATTAACACCTGCCAGAGGCCTCAAGGGGAGACCCACCCTGCTGAGCCTCTGCAGGTAGGCAGCCCTCTTTGGCAAAGGGAATGAATCACATTTCCTCAGCCTCTTTTTGGATTCATCCATGGCAATACTTATACATCAAGCACCACTGTGCAACAGGAAAACACAGCTCTCTCACGCTAGAGCTGACATTCAGATGGCAGGAACATTTAAGTGCTAAGGGATGCCTTGTTCTTGCCTTCTTTTGATCTACTGGGGCACTTTCGATTGGTACACACCACCTAGTTCACCTAAATAGGAGATGAGGGAAGAATTTAAAGGGATAAGTACTTGAACCTGATAGACAGGGACTGAGGGCTCTACAGAGGTGAGATGACTTTTGCACAGAGAGGTTGAGTTTGGAGGCTCAGCAGCAGAGCACTGCCCTAGCACCTGTGAGGCCCTCAGTTTGACCCTAAGCTTCTCCATCTCCTTGGCCTCTTCCTCACCCATGCCTAATTCCACTCTAATGCTGATGGATATTTGTGTTGTTCCAGTTTGTGGCTACTATGAACAGAACTCGTGGGAACCTTCTAGCATGTTCCTCTTTCTCTCTTATTCTCCTCCCCCACCCCTCTGTCTCTCTGTGTATGTGTTTCAAACAAGCATTTATTGGGAGAAGGTCCCATAGCAGGAGTGGAAGTCAGAGACAAATTGAAGGAGCCAGGCAAGTGACCTTACTTTTTCACTGGCCCTCCATTAAGTTTTTACATTTTTGTGTAGACTTATGACTGTGCACTGATGGTTCCATTTGCCTGTTGATTTCACTGACAACTGACAAGTCTGCAACCTTTCCACTTGCTCAAAAGAGCCCGCGGTTTCTGAAATGTCTGCCTGAGCCCTTGATCGGTTTTTACTGGGCTGTCTTTTTCTACTGGTTTGCACTTGTTTCCTACTTTGGCTACAGGCCCTATGTCTGCTTTATATACCAACAGTTTCATTCCTTACTGTGTTGCCTTTCTGGACAATTTTAAGTGTCTTCTATTGGAGAGAATTCTTAACTTCCAGAAAGTTCAATTTGTGATGGAGATATATGTAGCTCAGTGTTTAGAGAGTGCTTGCCTAACATGCATGAGACCCTAGGCTCTATTCCTGGCTCTCCAGAAACTGGGTATGTATGGTGGTGTTTACCTATCATCCCAGGATTTGGGAGGTAGAGGCAGGAAGATCAGAGGTTCAAGGTCATCCTCAGCTACACAGCTACATAGCAAGTTCAAGGCTAGCCTGTTTTTGGAGACCCTATCTCAAAAAGTAACCAAGTAAGCAGAAAGATGAGAGATTGGTTTCCAGACTCCACAGGGTGAGCTTACTACCACATGTAACTCCAGGTGTTGTAGGGGTTCTCATGGCTTTTTTTTTTTTTTTTTGGGGGGGAACCTATATGTGCTTGTACAAACACACAGTCATATACATACAAAAGAAAAATAAATATTAAAAGCAAACTAATCTATCAATATTTTAAAAAGGTTGCCTTCATGACCTTTTTTTTCCCTCATGTCTTACTTTACACAGCCTTTTCCTACCAGGATAGTAGTAGATGTCTTTAATTCTAGCACTTGAGAGACCAGAGAATCTGTGATTTTGAGATCAGCCTGGTTGAACATAGTGATTACACATAAATCCTGTCTCAAAAAAACAAAAACAAAACCAAAAAAACCCAAACAACAACAAAAGTCCCAACATCTTGCTTCTCAAGTCCAAGGTCATGAAGCTATTTCTGAGGAGTCAAACCCATAGCAAAGCTAATCTCAGCAGTGATTGAGTTACTGCCTAGAAAGTACCCTTCACTGAACCTGGATCTCAAGGATTCTGCTAGGCTGTCTGGTTAATGCACTGCAGGAGACTCCTGTCTCCATATTGTCCCACTCCTCTGTATTTGGAGAAAAAGTCATGTGCCACTGTCCCTGACCTTTTACCCAATGAGCCATCTCCAGCCACAGCTGTCCAGGTAGAGGGTCTACCTAAGGGCATGATGGTGAATAGTTTGGATCAAACAGCTGTTGCTGCCTCCAGCTATGTACTTATGTTTTGGGTATCACAAATTAGTTCTCCTGTAGGGTTCTTAGCCACATAGTGACATTTAGGAACTGGACACCTCAGAAAGACACCCAGGACAGATACCATGGGATTTGTTGGTACAATCGTGGCAGTGCCCTTCTTTTTGTCCTTACACCAGGGACCAGACCAGCATCTTGTCTTAGCTGCCTTGGGAAACCATCCCAATATTTGAGGCTCAGTAAGTGATATTCTCTGCCTTTGTGTGTCTGTGATGTGTGTGTGTGTGTGTGTGTGTGTGTGTGTGTGTGTGTGGGTGTGTGTGTGTGTGTGTGTGTGTGTGTATGGGTGTGTGTAGTATAAAGAATCACCCCATTCAAGTAAATGCAAAAAAATAGTCAGATCATCACACCACCCTAAACATGAACTTGGTAACTTTTATGTCAGCTGATTCATTGAGTGATGGACTACTACATTTACAAAGAATGTGGTCGTGGTGGACCTCTGCACAGAGAGAATGATGCAGTGTGTGAACATTAATGTTAGACTGACAGATGTATATTCCCTTTTTGCAGAAGAATCTCTCAACTTCTTGTTAATTTCAGAGGAAATAACTCCAATTTTGGCTATTGTGAGCTCTCAACATATCACTGGGTAGGGTTGGGGAGAAGACATTTAGTGCAAACCACATGTTGCATTCTCACCATGCATGTACAGTGACATGTGTGGCCACAAGACCTTAGCTGATACTAAGGAGTAGCAAATAACTGGAAATGATTTTTAACATGTACTTCTGCTTTAGATAATTTATACAATAACTTAGTCCTCAACATGGACTGTATTTAATGAAACAAATTCTCAAAAGCCCTCCATATGCCCTAACTGGTTACTTAGAGCTCTGTAGAGGACTGGACAGTAGAGCGAATTCAGCTCTTTGAGGTGTTTGTTTCTCTTTCGGGTGGTTTTAAGGTTTCAGACAAGCTTTAGTGCTCAGAGGAGCCTACTCTGGCTTGTGGCAGAACCCTTTCTTCAGACTTTACTTTCATAGCATCTATGACAATCACAACACTGAAGTTCATTTATGCACTTTCCTAAAGAAGAGAAGAGGGGGCCATGACTGCATGGGTGTGGGCCAATAAGTGCATCCCGAGATTCTATATTCTCACCTTATTAATATGAAGGCCATGCAGCTTTCAATTATTTGCTAAACTTGGTGATTTCCATTGCTACCTAACTACCCTCTAGAGCTTCTAGTTCCCCACAGGATGAAGTCCAAACTTATTAGTATGTTTGGAAAGCTTTGAAGAATTTTGTTTTTTTTTTAATTAAGCCCTGAGGAATTTGAGCCTTGCATACCTGGGTTTTAGAAACAGAGTTTTAGCTCTGAAGTCTAAAAATTCACAGCATTTTGCTTCAGGTGAGAAACCTACCTCTAAGGTTGAATAAGACATATCAGCCACAGTCCCAAAGGAACACATAGGATTCACTTTTCAGAACAAATGCAGTTCTGCAGGGCTTGGGGCACCAAGGGCTGGCTCAGTGGTTAATGCCCTTAGAGGAAGCCTGGTTCAATTCCTAGCATCCACATGGTGGTTCACACCTACCTGTAATTCTTTTAACAGGAGACCTGATACCCTCTTCTGGGTCCTGAAGGCTCCTTTCACTCAGGAACAAATGCATGCACATTTACTAAATAAAAATTTTGGAAAGTAAAACTGAAACTTTGATACTATTATGTATATGAAGCTATAGTTTTTATTATGTATTTTTAGATAAATATTAAGAATTTAAAAATGGCTCTTCTCCTGTATTTCCTGGGTCATATGTCTCACACTAGGTACTCTGACCTTTTCAGAAGCTGCCCACATCCTTAAAATCTCCAGGATTTTGATATTACGTCCAGGGTAGCCTCACTAAAGTACCTAGTGTACATAGCATCTTCATGTGGAATTTCACTTGCCAAGTGTTCCTCAACACCACAAACTTGTAGCTAAGCCTATTTTTTGTCAAGAAAGAGCCTGGAATTGACTGTTTATCATGACAATCATTTAGCCACTTGTAGCTGGTGGCTTCTGTGTGTGGACTGGGAAGATACAGAACATACTTGTACAATTTCCACAAGGCAGTCTTGGCCTGGAAGTTCAGTGATAATGCCTGGCATGCAGCATTCCTCTCTATGCTTAGACTGCAGGCAGCTCTGTGGGATGGAGCCCTACTTTGCATGCTGCACTGCTTCCTCAGAAAAGGATAGCACTTGCTCCTTGCCTCTGCTTCCTCTTTGGGTGCTGACCAAGGGCATGTCAGGGTTCTCCAGAGCTACAGCTCCTCATCCTCTTCCAGGAAGTTCACATGTATCAAAGGTGACTCCATCCCTTGAGGCAACAATCACTACAGGATGGGAAACCCATGTGCCTTCTTCAGACCTGGGCTCCTGTTTCACCTTTCTGTCTCTGGGATCCAGGTTCTGCTATCACACCAAACCCTGATTCTGGCCCTCCTTGTTTTTCCAAAGTTTCCCTCTCTGTCTAGACCTCACAGGTAATCCATCAGTTTACACATCTTGCTCCGACCTACATTTCCTCCATTGCTTCTGCAGTACAATCCCCAAGAGCTCTGGATCCTTGGGCAAGCCCAGGTGCATGATATCAGCATGGCTCTACTCCTTTATTAATCATCTCTGGTAGAGGTGTTGACCTATGGCTCTGGGTCACATTATCTATGGGTGCCTCAAATGTTTCTTCCCACATCTCTTATCCCACTGATTGCTTAGCAAAGGTCCCAAATAATTACATAGACTACTAAGGGGAAACTCTCTTCTATCTGAACGTTACTTTCCTTTCCTGTTATTTTCGCCATGGGCTCTCACTCCTTTCCTGGGCTTCAGGAACCCAACACTAACGCTACCACCAACCATAATGCTCACCCTAACTCTAACCATACCTTAAACTGAACTCTCAATTTCAGAAATACATGACCCTACCTGGATGGCATAGCTCCATATTGGAGAGGGGGTGAATGGAAGGGGAGGTGGTCAGGGTGAATGTAAAGGGGGAGAGAATGTAAGAGGGAGGGAGGGTATCAAGTGAGGGATAGGAATCGACATGTAAAATAAACAATAATAATTTAAAAAAATTCAGTATGTAGGGACTCAGAATGTGCACAAGAGGATTAGTGGATCTAACAGAGATCTTGAGGTCTTTAGCTGAGGGAACTCTAGCAGAGGCCCAGTGATGGCTTTCAAGTATCCAGTTGGATGTTTTGTTTCATTTAAAAATTATTTATAATATGTAATATCCTACTTGAATATCTCTTGGTAGAAAATAAGAGGGCAACAATCTCATTGTAGATGGTTGTGAACTACCATCTGGTTGGTGGGAAGTAACTCATATCCTCTGTAAGTACAATCAGTGTGCTTGAACTTTTAGCCATCTATCCATTCCATTGTTGTGTTTGAAGAAAAGGCCTCATTATGTAATTTTGACTGGCCTGGAATTCATTGAGATTCATGCATTTGGCTCCTGAGTACTGCTGGACAGGATCTGTAGAAAGGGGAATTCTCCTCCACTGCTTTTGGGAGTTCAAACTTGTACAGCCATTTTCAAGATAGCTATGGCAGTTCCTCAGCAAGATGGGAATTGGTTTACCACAGGACCTGGCAATCCCACTCATAGCCATATACCCAAATTATCCACATTCATGCAACAAAGACAAGTGTTTAATTATATCTATAGCAGCATTATTTGTAATAGCAAGAAACTAGAAGCTACCCAGATGCCTCTCAACTGAAGAATGGATAAAGAACTTGTGGCACATCTACACAATGGACTACTAATAGACAGAAAAAATGGAATCTTGAAATGCACAGGGAAGTGGATGGCACTTGAAGAAATAATCATGAATGAGGTAACCCAGGCACAAAAAGTAGAATATGGTAGAGAGGGAGAGAACATAAAAGAGCAAGTCATTATTGGTTTGAAGAGAAAATTGAACCTAAAGTTATATCTAGAGACCAAGAAGTCTGACTCCAACTAACAATCTGAGCAACAGTGGAAAGGCTTCCATTATAGACCTTCCCTGAAAATTACATCAGCAACTAACTCGAGCGCTACATGGAGCCCTCATCTAGTCTCTGTAGAAAACAGAAGCAAAGACCCAGAAGTAAACACTGCGTCTAACTAGAATCCAGATGCAGAGAGAGAGAGGACAAGATCGAGTTGCAGAAACACATTGAGACAGCTGATCTGATGAAGGAGGAGCTAATAGGATCCCAGACTGATAGCTGTGAATCCAGCATGGAACTGACTCAGACCCCTGAGATGGGTATCAGCTAGAAGGTGTGAGCTGTCTAATGGAGTTCAGACAGTGGGACCTGGATGTATTCCTGGTGCACAAAAGGACCTTGAGGACACATTCCCCCAATCCAGGGATACCCCCTAAACCTAGACATAGAAGAGACATTCTAATCAACACTTCAAATGCGCTGTCAGAAATACATGACCCCACTTGGATGGCCTAGCCCTATGTGTTAATTGTGGGTGAATAGGATGGCAGGGTGGTCAGGGAGAATGTGAGGGGGCAACAGATGATAAGAGGAAGGGAAGGAATGAGGGAGATATAGGGAACAAGGATCTACATGTAAAAAATCATGAACTAATTTTAAAAAATATCCGGCATGCATGGACTCAGGATGTTCCCAAGAGGATATGGGGATCTAACAAGTTTTTGGCGGTCTTTAGCTGAGGGAACTCTTGCAGAGGCCCAGTGATGGGTTTCAAGTAACCAGTAGGACATTTTATTTCATTTTTAAAAGTTATTTTGTCATATGTAGTACCCTACTTGAATGTCTGCTGGTAGAAAAGAAGAGGGCAACGGGTCTGATTGTAGATGGTCGGGAGCTACCATCTGGTTGGTGGGAGTTAACTCATATCCTCTGTAAGTACAGTCAGTGTGCTTTAATTTTCAGTCTTCTGCATGTTCCATTGTTGTGTTTTTAAGAAAGGGCCTCATTATGTATCTGTGACTGGCCTGGAATTCATTGAGATTCATGCTTTTGGCTCCTGAGTCCTGGGTTCAAAGGCATGAAACACCATGATCATCTCAGGAATAAAATTTTATATTGTTAACATAAATAAGCATTAGTTTAGTTAACATGGCTAGTGCTATGCATTCTGAGACAATAATTAATTTTTATTACATTTCTTATTCACACAAAATTGAGGTCGATTTTGTTTCTAAATTAAAAAGTAGTAAATTATGGGCTATAATTAGGGGTTATTGGCTACTGTCTAGAATTCCTGATACTAAGAGATTTAAGTTCAGCCTCTATTACCAACAAAGCAAAATAGGGCCTGAGTAGGTATCTCAGTCAATAAAGTACAAACACGAAGGACCTGAGATCAAGCAAAATGCTAAATCTAGAAGGGGATGATTAAAAGTTAAACTTGTGGGACATTTGATCATTATGTGAAAATAGGGTGCTTTTTACCTTGCCTGCCTAAGGCCCTTAATTGGTTTAATAAAAAGTTAAACGGCCAATTGCTCAAAAGGAATGGTTAGGCAGGATTGCTGGGCTGAGAGAAAAACTCAGGGGAATGAATCTAGGCCTGGACCCATGCCAGGAAGACAAGGAAGGAGCTGCGAATACAGAATAATAGACAATAGGCTAATAGACATTTGTTAAGGTATAGGAAATCGTTGGGAACAAGGTTAAGTTAAAGGCCAATCATTCATAATTTAGAAATGTCTGTGTCATTATTTGGGGATGGATTGTTCCAAGAAAATCTGACAAGAAAGTCCAACTACATAATAGCACTGGAAAGGTGAGAGAGATCTGTAAGGCTCAGTGGCAGAAAAGTCTAACTTCATAAATGTGAACCTGATAAATAAGAGGGACAATTGGAATTGAATTGACTTTGACATGTGATCTCTCTGTTGCTCTGTCACTGTCTATCTGTGCTTCTGTCTCTCTCTCCCCATAACATAAACACACACACACACACAGACACACACACACACACACACATACACACAGTAAACAAACAGATATATTCCATATTGTATTATGGTTGGGTGTCTTCACATATTCTGTCCCTGTCCTGTGCACTTTCTGTTTGTTTACTTGAGAAAGTGTTTCCCTGTGTAGCCCTGCCTGTCCCCAATCGCACTCTGTATACAAGGCTGGTCAAAAAATGAAGTGATGCCTACCTCAGCATCCCTTAATAAAAACTGGCTCCTTATTTAGAATTAAGGCAAAAGTTCTCAGGTTTTTCAAATTGATAAATACAAGTGAGTTGACACTGCATAGTCTGAACACATATTACCTGCAAAAGCAACATATGTAGTGCCACAATACTCTGCAATGACTCAGAAAATACACTTTGAAATTGACACACTACATCTTTTTCAAAACTTGAATCAGAAGTTAGTTCCAATTTTTTCATACACAATATGATTTGTTTATTAATATTGACAAACTCTTCATTCCTAATCTCTTAAAACAATCAAAATTATTATGAGATACATAAATTCCAATAAACTTTTATGGGGAATTGAATGCAGCAGCATACCTTATTTGCCTCAATGTTGCCACATGTTGTTGGAACAGGTTCAGCTTCTCTACGGTTGGGTCAGAGGTGATATGCACATCATACATAGGCCTATGAAGAAGTTTACAGAGTTCCTCATATTATTATAAGAGTAGTTTATGTTTATGAATTCTCTCTTTTTTACATTTTTTGAGATATTCTACTTGAGTGTCCAATTCTTTTCTAGTTAATGGAGTCTTGTCTATTTCTTTTTTTATGATTATAGTAAGGTGCATGGATGGTAATGGAACTACAAAATAATAGCAATGCCAAATGGTTAAATTGACATACAAGGCAGTTTAAGCCTCGGGTGGTGGCACAATTTTTTAAATGTAGCACTTGGGAGACAGAAGGGAAGTGGTTATCTGTGAGTTGGAGACCACCCTTGAATACAAACTATGGGCTAAGATGGGCAGGGCTATTACACAGAGATAAACTGCCAAAAATGTAGATTATGCAAAACAGAAAATAATGAAAAAAAGGATCACCTAATACTTCTAGCAAGAAAGAACAATTATGACTTTGTTTCGTGCTTGACTTCTGCTATGTGGCAAAGAAATACCTCAGGGTCCTGATACTCCAACCTCATTTTCTGGTTAAGTTTACAGGTATCAGTCAACATGCTCAACTTCCTTTTACAATTCCTACTGTAGTAAAATATCCCTGAAGTATACCCTGTGTGTAATATCTTTGGTTGTAAATAGAGACTGCTCCAATTTATACTGTAGTAAAACACCACTGAATTATTGCCCTGCTCCAAGTTAACAACAATCTTAATGAAATTCCATCCCCACAAATGGGACAAAAGCAATATGTACTCAGCACAATCTGTATTGCAAGTATAAACACAGCCAGTTTTTCACTTTCAATACAGAACTCAAATTACACAGTACTTACTCTAATATTCCCATGATCACTTCTTTGCCCATTACTATGAATATAGTAGATCCTGCCCCATTCCTAGTATATTAAGAAGGCAGTAGAGTGAGTATTATTTATATATTGTAAAATATAGTTTCACTAATCATTGTTTAAAAATTGACTTATATTCAGGGAAAAAAGATGTGATTAGCATACTCCAAAGGTTCTCATGTGCCTAAATTCACATGAGTGAACTTGAGTGTTTAAGAAAAAAAAAAGTATTTTTTATTTAGCACATCTACATCATTTATATTAACTTAAGGAAAATGCTCTAATGTCATGGTCTTCTTGAAGGATCAATTATCCTTACCTTTGAAAGGCAGTCTGACTGCTAGTGTTATTCCATCTACAGACATGGGTGGTATGCTTCTACTTTAATAGTAATTGGAACATGAGATACCTCAACATTATCACTCAGCTCTCCCTAGTGTCCCATATTTTCAGAATCATCCTGGATGGCTGAGTGGTACACAGGTTTGATCATTAAAGGAGCCACAAAGTTTTAAGTTTGTCTGGTAACAACTATTTGTATCACTACATATACTCGGCTCTTATGTACCCATTTATTCTCTGGTGGTGGATGGTAGATCAGACATATATATGAAGAAGGAATGGAGGACAGAAATCAAGTTTGGGGTGATATTGTCTACTTGGTTTTTTGATATAAAGCCTAACTTACAAGATTATGAGATTATTTCCTTCATGTATTTAAGTGTGTTGCTTGTGAATCTGGTGACCACTGAAGTCACAAGTCAGTGCTGGTTTCCCTGGAATAGCAGTTCAGGACAGTTGTAGTCCACCACATGGGCTAGACACTGAAACCTGCTTTTATTCAAGAGAAGAAAAGGCATGCAATTGCACAATGTATCTTAAGCTGCTGTCTTATTTTTATGTATTTTGGAGATGGAGTTTCTCATTCCACCTATCTCTGCCTCTCAATGTTGAAGTTAGAAGTATATGCAACCATTATGTTTTTTCACTCGAGACAAGGTTCCTATATGATGCCCTGGCTGTCTTGAAACTTACTCTGTAGAACAGGCTGGCCTTTGAAGATCTTTCTGCCTCTGACTCTGCCTCCAAAGTACTGGTGTTAAAGGCATAATCCACAACCCAGCAATCTGGATTAATTTTCAAGAATTGTAAGGAGTGAATTGAGGTTATCATGGCTTTGAGGGAAGCAGTTTTCAAATTAATCAATTTATTCAATGTTTCCTTACCCCTCGTTCAAACACCAATGTCTCCCATTTCTCTAAAGTTAAAATATTATTATGCTCTGTAAAACCAAAGAAAAAAAATTTAAGCAGGGTGAATAGGGTAACTGCCTTCCACATTTGTCATATATATCCCTCCTCCAACTAGAATGCTTTCCATTTGCAATGCTAAACTGACAACATATTCCTCTGTCTTAGATACCTACAAGCTTGTTTTTTGAACATGATAAAATATAAGCCGAAACATATATAATTTTTTACTTTTACAAAAAAAGCCGCATGCATTTAGGTAGCTTTGTGTAGTGCATGTTTATAATTGAAGCAATTTTCAAATTAATCAATTTATTCAATGTTTCCTTACCCCGCCTTTCAAACAAACACCAATGCCTCCCATTTCTCTATGCAAGTTTATAATTGTAGCACTTGGAAATATGGACAGATGACTGCTAATACCTTCATCCGGGCTTTGCTACAAAGCAAGACACTGCCTCAAAACCAATAAGTATACATAAAGAGAATTAAATGTAACCATCTCATATTTAATTAGTGAAAAATACAAACCAGTGGGATGGTACATGCCTTGCTCAGTACTCAGAAGCTTGAGACAGGAGTCACAAATTCAAGGACAGAAAGGACTGTATTGCTAAGAGCCTATCTTGGCAAAAGAACAAATGAGATGAAAATAAACAATAAAACATACATTTACTTCACCAGAGTTGAAAAGAAGAAAATCATATCTTACCGTTCTGGTGAGCATCTGTTGCTGTGCTAAAACACTGACCACACACAATGCAGTCCAGAAAGGGGCTTACTTAGCTTATGCTCCAGGTCACTGTCCCTAATGAGAATTACAGTAGCTACTCAAGCAGGACAGTGGGAAGAAATGTGGAGGAATGCAGGTGTCAGCTCATCTCTGGCTCTCTCACTTGCTCACAGTAAAGCTTAGCCAGTCCCCTTTGTTTACAGATAGCCCCTTGCACATGGACAGTTATAACAGCATAACTGCTGCCCATGTACAGGTTTACAGATTTTTTTTCTTGTCTTTGGCCAGCTGCAAGGCCTGTGTTAAGGCCAAGAGCTCAACTTCTCATGCTGAGTTTCCTTCTGGCAGGCTGCTGGCTCAAACTCTGCAGGTTTCATTCACATCCTTGTCCCAGTCCTTTCTTTACCTTTCACAAGGTTCCCATCAGTGAACCAAGTTAGTGTTTCCATGGCCAGAGGGAAGACTGTAAGGTCTTTGCAAACTCCTGTCTCTTTAATCAGCAGGTGATGACAGTCCCAAATTACTTGTTCTTCAGTCTTCTCAGGCAGAAGAGTGGCAGTTAGTGCATCAGTTATTCATGTGGGCATTGGACATCCATTGTTCTGTGGGCTGCCGGACAATGCTCTCCTGCTCACCAGTGCATGGGGGGCTATTGTAATTACTTTCTGCCCCTAAGTTAACATGTCAGAGTCTTTGATCAGTACAGCCATGGCAGCCATAGCTTTTAGACAGCCAGAACATCCACTGCCTACAGGATCAAGCTCCTTCCCTGTTTATCGGTTACTGATGGCTGTTCAGAGTCAAAACAAATCCAGGCTCCTACATTTGACAGGATGTCTCTTTTTAACAGAAGGTAAGGGCATCCTGGGATATCTAGGAACAAATGATATATCCCACCTGCATCAAGGATCACTGCCACCTGTATCCAGGCAACTCCCGTATCCTGCTAGTGGGCACTCAACTCCACTGTCCTATCTGGCGCAGGTATGGGAAACACCACCCTATCCAAGCCCATGGCATAGGGGATAAAGGCAAACAGGAACTACAGCCGGTTGCCTCACTGAGGCCATGCCTTCTCCATTTCTTGAGCTGACTCTCAGTCAGATCCTGGTGTCTGGCCACTGCTGGCCTGCCTTTTAATTGCTAATCTCATTAACACCTGCCAGAGGCCTTAAGGGGAGACCCACCCTGCTGAGCCTCTGCAGGTAGGCAGCCCTCTTTGGCAAAGGGAATGAATCACATTTCCTCAGCCTCTTTTTGGATTCATCCATGGCAATACTTATACATCAAGCACCACTGTGCAACAGGAAAACACAGCTCTCTCACGCTAGAGCTGACATTCAGATGGCAGGAACATTTAAGTGCTAAGGGATGCCTTGTTCTTGCCTTCTTTTGATCTACTGGGGCACTTTCGATTGGTACACACCACCTAGTTCACCTAAATAGGAGATGAGGGAAGAATTTAAAGGGATAAGTACTTGAACCTGATAGACAGGGACTGAGGGCTCTACAGAGGTGAGATGACTTTTGCACAGAGAGGTTGAGTTTGGAGGCTCAGCAGCAGAGCACTGCCCTAGCACCTGTGAGGCCCTCAGTTTGACCCTAAGCTTCTCCATCTCCTTGGCCTCTTCCTCACCCATGCCTAATTCCACTCTAATGCTGATGGATATTTGTGTTGTTCCAGTTTGTGGCTACTATGAACAGAACTCGTGGGAACCTTCTAGCATGTTCCTCTTTCTCTCTTATTCTCCTCCCCCACCCCCTCTGTCTCTCTGTGTATGTGTTTCAAACAAGCATTTATTGGGAGCAGGTCCCATAGCAGGAGTGGAAGTCAGAGACAAATTGAAGGAGCCAGGCAAGTGACCTTACTTTTTCACTGGCCCTCCATTAAGTTTTTACATTTTTGTGTAGACTTATGACTGTGCACTGATGGTTCCATTTGCCTGTTGATTTCACTGACAACTGACAAGTCTGCAACCTTTCCACTTGCTCAAAAGAGCCCGCGGTTTCTGAAATGTCTGCCTGAGCCCTTGATCGGTTTTTACTGGGCTGTCTTTTTCTACTGGTTTGCACTTGTTTCCTACTTTGGCTACAGGCCCTATGTCTGCTTTATATACCAACAGTTTCATTCCTTACTGTGTTGCCTTTCTGGACAATTTTAAGTGTCTTCTATTGGAGAGAATTCTTAACTTCCAGAAAGTTCAATTTGTGATGGAGATATATGTAGCTCAGTGTTTAGAGAGTGCTTGCCTAACATGCATGAGACCCTGGGCTCTATTCCTGGCTCTCCAGAAACTGGGTATGTATGGTGGTGTTTACCTATCATCCCAGTATTTGGGAGGTAGAGGCAGGAAGATCAGAGGTTCAAGGTCATCCTCAGCTACACAGCTACATAGCAAGTTCAAGGCTAGCCTGTTTTTGGAGACCCTATCTCAAAAAGTAACCAAGTAAGCAGAAAGATGAGAGATTGGTTTCCAGACTCCACAGGGTGAGCTTACTACCACATGTAACTCCAGGTGTTGTAGGGGTTCTGATGGCTTTTTTTTTTTTTTTTTTTGGAGGGAACCTATATGTGCTTGTACAAACACACAGTCATATACATACAAAAGAAAAATAAATATTAAAAGCAAACTAATCTATCAATATTTTAAAAAGGTTGCCTTCATGACCTTTTTTTCCCTCATGTCTTACTTTACACAGCCTTTTCCTACCAGGATAGTAGTAGATGTCTTTAATTCTAGCACTTGAGAGACCAGAGAATCTGTGATTTTGAGATCAGCCTGGTTGAACATAGTGATTACACATAAATCCTGTCTCAAAAAAACAAAAACAAAACCAAAAAAACCCAAACAACAACAAAAGTCCCAACATCTTGCTTCTCAAGTCCAAGGTCATGAAGCTATTTCTGAGGAGTCAAACCCATAGCAAAGCTAATCTCAGCAGTGATTGAGTTACTGCCTAGAAATTACCCTTCACTGAACCTGGATCTCAAGGATTCTGCTAGGCTGTCTGGTTAATGCACTGCAGGAGACTCCTGTCTCCATATTGTCCCACTCCTCTGTATTTGGAGAAAAAGTCATGTGCCACTGTCCCTGACCTTTTACCCAATGAGCCATCTCCAGCCACAGCTGTCCAGGTAGAGGGTCTACCTAAGGGCATGATGGTGAATAGTTTGGATCAAACAGCTGTTGCTGCCTCCAGCTATGTACTTATGTTTTGGGTATCACAAATTAGTTCTCCTGTAGGGTTCTTAGCCACATAGTGACATTTAGGAACTGGACACCTCAGAAAGACACCCAGGACAGATACCATGGGATTTGTTGGTACAATCGTGGCAGTGCCCTTCTTTTTGTCCTTACACCAGGGACCAGACCAGCATCTTGTCTTAGCTGCCTTGGGAAACCATCCCAATATTTGAGGCTCAGTAAGTGATATTCTCTGCCTTTGTGTGTCTGTGATGTGTGTGTGTGTGTGTGTGTGTGTGTGTTGGTGTGTGTGTGTGTGTGTGTGTGTGTGTATGGGTGTGTGTAGTATAAAGAATCACCCCATTCAAGTAAATGCAAAAAAATAGTCAGATCATCACACCACCCTAAACATGAACTTGGTAACTTTTATGTCAGCTGATTCATTGAGTGATGGACTACTACATTTACAAAGAATGTGGTCGTGGTGGACCTCTGCACAGAGAGAATGATGCAGTGTGTGAACATTAATGTTAGACTGACAGATGTATATTCCCTTTTTGCAGAAGAATCTCTCAACTTCTTGTTAATTTCAGAGGAAATAACTCCAATTTTGGCTATTGTGAGCTCTCAACATATCACTGGGTAGGGTTGGGGAGAAGACATTTAGTGCAAACCACATGTTGCATTCTCACCATGCATGTACAGTGACATGTGTGGCCACAAGACCTTAGCTGATACTAAGGAGTAGCAAATAACTGGAAATGATTTTTAACATGTACTTCTGCTTTAGATAATTTATACAATAACTTAGTCCTCAACATGGACTGTATTTAATGAAACAAATTCTCAAAAGCCCTCCATATGCCCTAACTGGTTACTTAGAGCTCTGTAGAGGACTGGACAGTAGAGCGAATTCAGCTCTTTGAGGTGTTTGTTTCTCTTTCGGGTGGTTTTAAGGTTTCAGACAAGCTTTAGTGCTCAGAGGAGCCTACTCTGGCTTGTGGCAGAACCCTTTCTTCAGACTTTACTTTCATAGCATCTATGACAATCACAACACTGAAGTTCATTTATGCACTTTCCTAAAGAAGAGAAGAGGGGGCCATGACTGCATGGGTGTGGGCCAATAAGTGCATCCCGAGATTCTATATTCTCACCTTATTAATATGAAGGCCATGCAGCTTTCAATTATTTGCTAAACTTGGTGATTTCCATTGCTACCTAACTACCCTCTAGAGCTTCTAGTTCCCCACAGGATGAAGTCCAAACTTATTAGTATGTTTGGAAAGCTTTGAAGAATTTTGTTTTTTTTTAAATTAAGCCCTGAGGAATTTGAGCCTTGCATACCTGGGTTTTAGAAACAGAGTTTTTAGCTCTGAAGTCTAAAAATTCACAGCATTTTGCTTCAGGTGAGAAACCTACCTCTAAGGTTGAATAAGACATATCAGCCACAGTCCCAAAGGAACACATAGGATTCACTTTTCAGAACAAATGCAGTTCTGCAGGGCTTGGGGCACCAAGGGCTGGCTCAGTGGTTAATGCCCTTAGAGGAAGCCTGGTTCAATTCCTAGCATCCACATGGTGGTTCACACCTACCTGTAATTCTTTTAACAGGAGACCTGATACCCTCTTCTGGGTCCTGAAGGCTCCTTTCACTCAGGAACAAATGCATGCACATTTACTAAATAAAAATTTTGGAAAGTAAAACTGAAACTTTGATACTATTATGTATATGAAGCTATAGTTTTTATTATGTATTTTTAGATAAATATTAAGAATTTAAAAATGGCTCTTCTCCTGTATTTCCTGGGTCATATGTCTCACACTAGGTACTCTGACCTTTTCAGAAGCTGCCCACATCCTTAAAATCTCCAGGATTTTGATATTACGTCCAGGGTAGCCTCACTAAAGTACCTAGTGTACATAGCATCTTCATGTGGAATTTCACTTGCCAAAGTGTTCCTCAACACCACAAACTTGTAGCTAAGCCTATTTTTTGTCAAGAAAGAGCCTGGAATTGACTGTTTATCATGACAATCATTTAGCCACTTGTAGCTGGTGGCTTCTGTGTGTGGACTGGGAAGATACAGAACATACTTGTACAATTTCCACAAGGCAGTCTTGGCCTGGAAGTTCAGTGATAATGCCTGGCATGCAGCATTCCTCTCTATGCTTAGACTGCAGGCAGCTCTGTGGGATGGAGCCCTACTTTGCATGCTGCACTGCTTCCTCAGAAAAGGATAGCACTTGCTCCTTGCCTCTGCTTCCTCTTTGGGTGCTGACCAAGGGCATGTCAGGGTTCTCCAGAGCTACAGCTCCTCATCCTCTTCCAGGAAGTTCACATGTATCAAAGGTGACTCCATCCCTTGAGGCAACAATCACTACAGGATGGGGAAACCCATGTGCCTTCTTCAGACCTGGGCTCCTGTTTCACCTTTCTGTCTCTGGGATCCAGGTTCTGCTATCACACCAAACCCTGATTCTGGCCCTCCTTGTTTTTCCAAAGTTTCCCTCTCTGTCTAGACCTCACAGGTAATCCATCAGTTTACACATCTTGCTCCGACCTACATTTCCTCCATTGCTTCTGCAGTACAATCCCCAAGAGCTCTGGATCCTTGGGCAAGCCCAGGTGCATGATATCAGCATGGCTCTACTCCTTTATTAATCATCTCTGGTAGAGGTGTTGACCTATGGCTCTGGGTCACATTATCTATGGGTGCCTCAAATGTTTCTTCCCACATCTCTTATCCCACTGATTGCTTAGCAAAGGTCCCAAATAATTACATAGACTACTAAGGGGAAACTCTCTTCTATCTGAACGTTACTTTCCTTTCCTGTTATTTTCGCCATGGGCTCTCACTCCCTTTCCTGGGCTTCAGGAACCCAACACTAACGCTACCACCAACCATAATGCTCACCCTAACTCTAACCATACCTTAAACTGAACTCTCAATTTCAGAAATACATGACCCTACCTGGATGGCATAGCTCCATATTGGAGAGGGGGTGAATGGAAGGGGAGGTGGTCAGGGTGAATGTAAAGGGGGAGAGAATGTAAGAGGGAGGGAGGGTATCGAGTGAGGGATAGGAATCGACATGTAAAATAAACAATAATAATTTAAAAAAATTCAGTATGTAGGGACTCAGAATGTGCACAAGAGGATTAGTGGATCTAAAAGAGATCTTGAGGTCTTTAGCTGAGGGAACTCTAGCAGAGGCCCAGTGATGGCTTTCAAGTATCCAGTTGGATGTTTTGTTTCATTTAAAAATTATTTATAATATGTAATATCCTACTTGAATATCTCTTGGTAGAAAATAAGAGGGCAACAATCTCATTGTAGATGGTTGTGAACTACCATCTGGTTGGTGGGAAGTAACTCATATCCTCTGTAAGTACAATCAGTGTGCTTGAACTTTTAGCCATCTATCCATTCCATTGTTGTGTTTGAAGAAAAGGCCTCATTATGTAATTTTGACTGGCCTGGAATTCATTGAGATTCATGCATTTGGCTCCTGAGTACTGCTGGACAGGATCTGTAGAAAGGGGAATTCTCCTCCACTGCTTTTGGGAGTTCAAACTTGTACAGCCATTTTCAAGATAGCTATGGCAGTTCCTCAGCAAGATGGGAATTGGTTTACCACAGGACCTGGCAATCCCACTCATAGCCATATACCCAAATTATCCACATTCATGCAACAAAGACAAGTGTTTAATTATATCTATAGCAGCATTATTTGTAATAGCAAGAAACTAGAAGCTACCCAGATGCCTCTCAACTGAAGAATGGATAAAGAACTTGTGGCACATCTACACAATGGACTACTAATAGACAGAAAAAATGGAATCTTGAAATGCACAGGGAAGTGGATGGCACTTGAAGAAATAATCATGAATGAGGTAACCCAGGCACAAAAAGTAGAATATGGTAGAGAGGGAGAGAACATAAAAGAGCAAGTCATTATTGGTTTGAAGAGAAAATTGAACCTAAAGTTATATCTAGAGACCAAGAAGTCTGACTCCAACTAACAATCTGAGCAACAGTGGAAAGGCTTCCATTATTGACCTTCCCTGAAAATTACATCAGCAACTAACTCGAGCGCTACATGGAGCCCTCATCTAGTCTCTGTAGAAAACAGAAGCAAAGACCCAGAAGTAAACACTGCGTCTAACTAGAATCCAGATGCAGAGAGAGAGAGGACAAGATCGAGTTGCAGAAACACATTGAGACAGCTGATCTGATGAAGGAGGAGCTAATAGGATCCCAGACTGATAGCTGTGAATCCAGCATGGAACTGACTCAGACCCCTGAGATGGGTATCAGCTAGAAGGTGTGAGCTGTCTAATGGAGTTCAGACAGTGGGACCTGGATGTATTCCTGGTGCACAAAAGGACCTTGAGGACACATTCCCCCAATCCAGGGATACCCCCTAAACCTAGACATAGAAGAGACATTCTAATCAACACTTCAAATGCGCTGTCAGAAATACATGACCCCACTTGGATGGCCTAGCCCTATGTGTTAATTGTGGGTGAATAGGATGGCAGGGTGGTCAGGGAGAATGTGAGGGGGCAACAGATGATAAGAGGAAGGGAAGGAATGAGGGAGATATAGGGAACAAGGATCTACATGTAAAAAATCATGAACTAATTTTAAAAAAATATCCGGCATGCATGGACTCAGGATGTTCCCAAGAGGATATGGGGATCTAACAAGTTTTTGGCGGTCTTTAGCTGAGGGAACTCTTGCAGAGGCCCAGTGATGGGTTTCAAGTAACCAGTAGGACATTTTATTTCATTTTTAAAAGTTATTTTGTCATATGTAGTACCCTACTTGAATGTCTGCTGGTAGAAAAGAAGAGGGCAACGGGTCTGATTGTAGATGGTCGTGAGCTACCATCTGGTTGGTGGGAGTTAACTCATATCCTCTGTAAGTACAGTCAGTGTGCTTTAATTTTCAGTCTTCTGCATGTTCCATTGTTGTGTTTTTAAGAAAGGGCCTCATTATGTATCTGTGACTGGCCTGGAATTCATTGAGATTCATGCTTTAGGCTCCTGAGTCCTGGGTTCAAAGGCATGAAACACCATGATCATCTCAGGAATAAAATTTTATATTGTTAACATAAATAAGCATTAGTTTAGTTAACATGGCTAGTGCTATGCATTCTGAGACAATAATTAATTTTTATTACATTTCTTATTCACACAAAATTGAGGTCGATTTTGTTTCTAAATTAAAAAGTAGTAAATTATGGGCTATAATTAGGGGTTATTGGCTACTGTCTAGAATTCCTCATACTAAGAGATGTAAGTTCAGCCTCTATTACCAACAAAGCAAAATAGGGCCTGAGTAGGTATCTCAGTCAATAAAGTACAAACACGAAGGACCTGAGATCAAGCAAAATGCTAAATCTAGAAGGGGATGATTAAAAGTTAAACTTGTGGGACATTTGATCATTATGTGAAAATAGGGTGCTTTTTACCTTGCCTGCCTAAGGCCCTTAATTGGTTTAATAAAAAGTTAAACGGCCAATTGCTCAAAAGGAATGGTTAGGCAGGATTGCTGGGCTGAGAGAAAAACTCAGGGGGAATGAATCTAGGCCTGGACCCATGCCAGGAAGACAAGGAAGGAGCTGCGAATACAGAATAATAGACAATAGGCTAATAGACATTTGTTAAGGTATAGGAAATCGTTGGGAACAAGGTTAAGTTAAAGGCCAATCATTCATAATTTAGAAATGTCTGTGTCATTATTTGGGGATGGATTGTTCCAAGAAAATCTGACAAGAAAGTCCAACTACATATTAGCACTGGAAAGGTGAGAGAGATCTGTAAGGCTCAGTGGCAGAAAAGTCTAACTTCATTAATGTGAACCTGATAAATAAGAGGGACAATTGGAATTGAATGGACTTTGACATGTGATCTCTCTGTTGCTCTGGCACTGTCTATCTGTGCTTCTGTCTCTCTCTCCCCATAACATAAACACACACACACACACACACACACACACACACACATACTACACACAGTAAACAAACAGATATATTCCATATTGTATTATGGTTGGGTGTCTTCACATATTCTGTCCCTGTCCTGTGCACTTTCTGTTTGTTTACTTGAGAAAGTGTTTCCCTGTGTAGCCCTGCCTGTCCCCAATCGCACTCTGTGTACAAGGCTGGTCAAAAAATGAAGTGATGCCTACCTCAGCATCCCTTAATAAAAACTGGCTCCTTATTTAGAATTAAGGCAAAAGTTCTCAGGTTTTTCAAATTGATAAATACAAGTGAGTTGACACTGCATAGTCTGAACACATATTACCTGCAAAAGCAACATATGTAGTGCCACAATACTCTGCAATGACTCAGAAAATACACTTTGAAATTGACACACTACATCTTTTTCAAAACTTGAATCAGAAGTTAGTTCCAATTTTTTCATACACAATATGATTTGTTTATTAATATTGACAAACTCTTCATTCCTAATCTCTTAAAACAATCAAAATTATTATGAGATACATAAATTCCAATAAACTTTTATGGGGAATTGAATGCAGCAGCATACCTTATTTGCCTCAATGTTGCCACATGTTGTTGGAACAGGTTCAGCTTCTCTACGGTTGGGTCAGAGGTGATATGCACATCATACATAGGCCTATGAAGAAGTTTACAGAGTTCCTCATATTATTATAAGAGTAGTTTATGTTTATGAATTCTCTCTTTTTTACATTTTTTGAGATATTCTACTTGAGTGTCCAATTCTTTTCTAGTTAATGGAGTCTTGTCTATTTCTTTTTTATGATTATAGTAAGGTGCATGGATGGTAATGGAACTACAAAATAATAGCAATGCCAAATGGTTAAATTGACATACAAGGCAGTTTAAGCCTCGGGTGGTGGCACAATTTTTTAAATGTAGCACTTGGGAGACAGAAGGGAAGTGGTTATCTGTGAGTTGGAGACCACCCTTGAATACAAACTATGGGCTAAGATGGGCAGGGCTATTACACAGAGATAAACTGCCAAAAATGTAGATTATGCAAAACAGAAAATAATGAAAAAAAGGATCACCTAATACTTCTAGCAAGAAAGAACAATTATGACTTTGTTTCGTGCTTGACTTCTGCTATGTGGCAAAGAAATACCTCAGGGTCCTGATACTCCAACCTCATTTTCTGGTTAAGTTTACAGGTATCAGTCAACATGTTCAACTTCCTTTTACAATTCCTACTGTAGTAAAATATCCCTGAAGTATAACCTGTGTGTAATATCTTTGGTTGTAAATAGAGACTGCTCCAATTTATACTGTAGTAAAACACCACTGAATTATTGCCCTGCTCCAAGTTAACAACAATCTTAATGAAATTCCATCCCCACAAATGGGACAAAAGCAATATGTACTCAGCACAATCTGTATTGCAAGTATAAACAAAGCCAGTTTTTCACTTTCAATACAGAACTCAAATTCCACAGTACTTACTCTAATATTCCCATGATCACTTCTTTGCCCATTACTATGAATATAGTAGATCCTGCCCCATTCCTAGTATATTAAGAAGGCAGTAGAGTGAGTATTATTTATATATTGTAAAATATAGTTTCACTAATCATTGTTTAAAAATTGACTTATATTCAGGGAAAAAAGATGTGATTAGCATACTCCAAAGGTTCTCATGTGCCTAAATTCACATGAGTGAACTTGAAGTGTTTAAGAAAAAAAAAAAGTATTTTTTATTTAGCACATCTACATCATTTATATTAACTTAAGGAAAATGCTCTAATGTCATGGTCTTCTTGAAGGATCAATTATCCTTACCTTTGAAAGGCAGTCTGACTGCTAGTGTTATTCCATCTACAGACATGGGTGGTATGCTTCTACTTTAATAGTAATTGGAACATGAGATACCTCAACATTATCACTCAGCTCTCCCTAGTGTCCCATATTTTCAGAATCATCCTGGATGGCTGAGTGGTACACAGGTTTGATCATTAAAGGAGCCACAAAGTTTTAAGTTTGTCTGGTAACAACTATTTGTATCACTACATATACTCGGCTCTTATGTACCCATTTATTCTCTGGTGGTGGATGGTAGCTCAGACATATATATGAAGAAGGAATGGAGGACAGAAATCAAGTTTGGGGTGATATTGTCTACTTGGTTTTTTGATATAAAGCCTAACTTACAAGATTATGAGATTATTTCCTTCATGTATTTAAGTGTGTTGCTTGTGAATCTGGTGACCACTGAAGTCACAAGTCAGTGCTGGTTTCCCCTGGAATAGCAGTTCAGGACAGTTGTAGTCCACCACATGGGCTGGAAACTGAAACCTGCTCCTATGCAAGAGCAGAAAATGCTTGCAACTGCTCAACCTATGTTCAGCTGCTGTCTTATTTTTATGTATTTTGGATGTGAAGTTTCTCATTCCACCTATCTCTGCCTCTCAATGTTGAAGTTAGAAGTATATGCAACCATTATGTTTTTTCACTCGAGACAAGGTTCCTATATGATGCCCTGGCTGTCTTGAAACTTACTCTGTACAACAGGCTGACCTTTGTAGATCTATCTCCCTCTGCCTCCAAAGTACTAGTGTTTGAGTCATAAACCACAACCCAGCAATCTGGATTAATTTTCAAGAATTGTGAGGATTGAATTGAGGTTTCCATTGCTTTGAGGGAAGTAGTTTCCAAATTAATCAATTTATTCAATGTTTCCTTTCGCCCTCTTTCAAACAAACACCAATGTCTCCCATTTCTCTAAAATTAAAATATTATTATGCTCTGTAAAGCAAAAAAAAAAAAAATTTAAGCAGTGTGAATTGGGTAACTGCCTTCCCACATTTGTCACATATATCCCTCCTCCAACTAGAATGCTTTCCATTTGCATTGCTAAACTGACAACATATTCCTCTGTCTTACATACCCAACAGCTTGTTTTGAACATTACAAAATTTAAGCCTAAACATATATCAATTTTACTTTTACAAAAAAGCCCCATGCATTTAAGTAGCTATGTATAGTGCAAGTTTATACCTGCAGCACTTGGAAATATGGACACTTGACTGCTACTACCTCCAACCTGGACTTGGCTACAAAGCAAGACCCTACCTCAAAACAAATAAGTATACATAAAGAAACTTAAATGTAACCATCTCATATTTAATTAGTGAAAAGTACAAACCTATGGGATGGTACATGCCTTGCTTGGTACTCAGAAGCTTGAGACAGGAGTCACAAGTTCAAGGCCACAAAGGTATTGCTAAGAGACTATCTTGGAAAAAGAAGAAATGAGATGAAAATAAACAATAAAACATACATTTACTTCACCACAGTTGAAAAGAAGAAAATCATATCTTACCGTTCTGGTGAGCATCTGTTGCTGTGCTAAATCACTGACCACACACAATGCAGGCCAGAAAGGGGGCTTACTAGCTTATGCTCCAGGTCACTGTCCCTAATGAGAATTACAGCAGCGACTCAAGCAGGACAGTGGGAAGAAAATGTGGAGGAATGCAGTTGTCTGCTCATCTCTGGCTTTCTCACTTGCTCACAGTAAAGCTTAGCCAGTTCCCTTTGTTTACAGATAGCCCCGTGCACATGGACAGTTATAAAAGCATAACTGCTGCCCAGTGTACAAGTTTCCATATTTTTCTTTTCTTTGGCCAGCTGCAAGACCTGTGTTAAGGCCATGAGATCAGCTTCTCATGCTGAGGTTCCTTCTGGGAGGCTGCTGGTTCAAACAGTGCAGGTTTTATTCACATCACTTTCCCAGTCCTTTTAGTGCT
Source organism: Phodopus roborovskii (assembly GCF_943737965.1). Classification (NCBI taxonomy): domain Eukaryota; kingdom Metazoa; phylum Chordata; class Mammalia; order Rodentia; family Cricetidae; genus Phodopus; species Phodopus roborovskii. The sequence continues at coordinate 23,164 of NW_026126950.1, read as the reverse complement.
TCCCCTGCCAGAGTGAAGTCTGTAAAATCTTTGCAAACTCCAGTCTCTTTAATCAGCAGTTGATGACAGTCACAAATTACTAATTCATCAGTCTTCTCAGGCAGAAGATTGGCAGGTAGTGCATCAGTGATTCATGTGTACATTGGACATCCATCGGTCTGTGGGCTGCTGCACAATGCTCTCCTGCTTTAGTGCATGGGGGGCTGTTGTAGTTACTTTCTGCCCCAAAGTTAACTTGTCAGCCAGACTGTTGTTCTTTTGCTGCAGCTAATGCCTAAGAAACACACACAGGAGACTTAGCGCCCATGTGGTGTTTTTTGAGTGATGGGAGAGAAAGAGGGGTAGCTGAAGGCCAACTGAAAGAAGGAGAGATAGAGAGCAGAGAGACCAGAGACAAAACATATAGAGCAGACAGAGGCAGAGAGAGAGAGCAGAGAGAGTGCAGAGTGTGCATAGAGAGGCAGAGAGAGGCAGAGAGAGGCAGAGAGAGGCAGAGAGAGAGCAGAGAGAGAGCAGAGAGAGTAGAGAGAGCAGAGGCAGAGACAGAACAAAGAATGATAGGCACTTGGTGTGCTTGCTTTAAAAGAGGCTTGTGCATGCCTAACTGAGTCCTTCTTGTTGCCAGGTAAAGCTGATGTAGAGATGGCAAGGCCATGAGCATCCTGCCCATCCTTGGGTCCGGGGTCAGCTGGCTGCTAGTTCATAACATTTCCACATATTATTGTTATTAAAAAAGGTGGGGGTTGGGCGTGGCAGGTTAGGGTTAAGGACATTGAGTTCTGGAGACTGCTTCCTGCTGAAATGGGGGTGTAGATAGTCTTTGGGATATCCGAGAAGGCTGGGGTGCGGCCAACTCCTGGTAGCTGGTTGTTTCATCACAGTTCTGACAGTATGGGGCTCTGGCATCTCTTTGAGACCTGGCAAGAGGTTAGCAGAAGAGAGGACAAGGTTAGGATTTTCTCTTAGGTCTTAGTATTTAATGGGAGAAGTGTGAGGTGGGGGAGGGTCTCCCAAGGGTGACCAGGAAGTCCCAAGGCCAGGAAAAAGGTGATTTATTGGAGTGAATCTAACCTGTAAATGGATCTAATTCTGCTCCCTGGAACTTAAAAGAATCCTTTGAGTTTGTGAAAACATAAATATTAAGACATATTAGCAGCATACTCATGTTAGAAATGACTTGGCTGAAAGAATTAAAACATGCAGCTGGCAGATTTTTAGCACAATGAAAAGCACCTTAATTGTAAGGTCATAGTTACAGATGTGATCATATAGTGGCATAGTATGGTGTTTAACACTGTTAAAACTTTATTGATTAATGTTAAGACTATAAACAGTAGCAACCTTAAAATACCCAATTTTGAAATCTGTTTTGAAACAATTGAAGCCTTTGTTGCTGCTTTAAGCTGACAAAGCTACCAATCGTCAAAAGCATCAGAGTTCTTGGGAAGGATACAATTTTACTTGAATAATTAGAGAGTAACACAGACTTACTAGCTGGCAGCATGGACAGCCACCCCAGGTCCTCCACAGTTGTTGAAGTCAGAGGCTTTAAGGACATCTGCCTTCTGCTGATGGCATGAGACCTGTGGATTAGGAGCTTTTGGAAGACTTACCTACCGTTGGCCCAAGCAACGTGGAGAAAGTCTATTCCACTGCCCTCTTGTCCATGGTCCTTAGAGCCCTTTGCAGCAGTTGAGATGAAAGGCAGGATTGCTCAGTGGCTAGCTTTGCCACTTTTGTGGGTGGAGCTTCTTTCAGTGTCCATCAGCCTTCTTGGAGGAAATGTGTGGTGCAAGCAGCTGGCCTGTCTCTCTGTCATAATAGCTTTTTAAGGAAACATTTTAAATGCCATATTCTCTAGATCTCTGAGCATTTGAGGGCTGTCTGACTATCTAGCATAACTTAGTATACAAAAATATGTCTTTAGTTACTTGCCTTCAGCACACAGGTGGCTAGGTAAGGCTTTATCCCTGTAATTAATTAATCTGTTTGGGCAACTGGATCCAAGCTGAGAGGCTGTGGAGGGATGTTTTACTCAGAGCCCTGAAGCCTGACTGTAAATGGTTTTAACTTAGTAGGTTAGACTTATCCCTGTAGAGGACAAAGAGATGGAGAAAAACTCCCTTTGATAATAGAGGCTTAACCTTTATAAACAGCTTACAGGAAAGACTGTGTGGCATAGATATTTTGTTAGCTTGAAATAGACATGTATAACCTTAAATGTTTACCACCATTAAAAAATGTGCATGACAATTTAGAAGTATTTGAGACAGTACAGTTGAATTTAAGTTGTATGAAGTTAGCTTACATTTACATAAATTTAAATTAAATGTACAGACACATTAAACAGGACTGGGTAAAACTGAGAAGACTAGAATGTGAAGCTATATATGACATAGTGAAAAAGAAATTAGAGACAAAGAATAAAGAATAAAGCAAATAAAAGAATAAAAGCAAAAGGTAAATGAATTACAGGTTCTGTTGGTGGCAGAAGCTGGCTAGACTACCTCTGCCTAGGTGGCTGGTGTAGCAGAGGGAAGAACCATGGGGGTTGAGGCTAGGCCATGTGGTCAAGCTGGAGGCTGCCATTAACATATCCCCAACAACTAGCAGAAATCATAAAGTTTTGTGATAAAATTTTGTCTTGAGTAGATGCTTCCTCAGCCCAGGCTACTGCTCTGAGACATGCTGCAGCTGGGGGCGGGCAGGAGAGTTTTAACGTGGCAGGAAGAGAACAGAAATAAGTTTAGGGTAAGAGATTATTTAGCAGAGAGATAGAAAAAACTCCTTCCATCTACCTGTTTGCTGGCAGTAATTTGAAAGATCCAGTAAAATATCAGGATCTAGAGAGCCTTTACCTGGCCAATTTGAATTATTTTCTAGGGGGATACCTAGCCCACCTGGGTGCCTTAACAAGTGGCATCTATCAGGAATCCCAGTGGAGTGGTGAGGGTATTTCCTTGGTCGGTTTATTCCCCATGGGTAGACCAGAAAGTGACGAAGCAGTCTTGGAACTCGTCAGCTCAAGAGTGTGGCAACACCGTAAATGAGAATGGCAGAGCTTTACTGGAAGCTCCTCAGCCCAAGTACTTTGCCAGGGCCAACAGGGGCTGGAAGGACTCAGCAGTCCTAGAGCAGAGCAGATATACCGCCAAGGTTGGTATGTCTTCCACCCGTGAGGAATGTACCCGACCTTAAGGAAATGGGTTAAAATTTAAAAGAGTACCTTACCTAATTGAAGTCAGTGTAGGGTAGTATTTCCAGCAAACGGGGTGGGCGGATGAGGGTGGGGGGGTGGATGGAGGCATACTTCTGGTATCTGAAAGAGTGTCTCTGGCTGCCGCCTGCCAGAAGAAGGCCACCAGTGACCCACAAGGAGAGCCTGCCTGGGGTTCGGAACCAATGTTGTTCTTTTGCTGCAGCTAATGCCTAAGAAACACAAACACAAGACTCAGTGCCCGCATGTAGTTTATTGAGCGAGGGTAGAGAAAGAGAGGGTATCTGGTGGCCAAAGGAAAGCAGGAGAGATAGCAGAGAGACAAGAGAGAGCAGAGGCAGAGAGAGAGCAAAGAGAGCAAAGAGAGAGCAAAGAGAGAGAAGCACTTGGCGAGCTTGCTTTAAAAGAGAGCTTGAACATGTGTTGTAAGACCCTCAGAATGAGGAGTCTTCCAGAATGAGGAGTCAATACCCCAAGAACTCAACATCCAGTCCAGTTGCTGCAAAACGAAAGAGGCTTTAATGAACAGGAAAACTTTGCACAAACAGGCTCCTCCAGGATGCAGGCTAGGGAGAAGCCCCCTCCCCAGGGCCCTGGTGTTTTTAAAGGCAAACCCACAAGCTTAGGGAGGGGGTGGAACCCTCTGTCCATTGAGTATGTGACCCTTGGAGGCCTGGTGGTCTCGATATTAGGGTCAGCAGACCTTAGGGCTTCAGGTGTGCTAATTAATCTAGTCTGGGCAAACCAGAGTTACAGCTATCTCTTGACCCTATTTACCACCTGTTGTCTCACAGGAAAGGAGGGGCAGTGTGAATAGTTCTTATCTCAGGGCCTTGTGAGAGGAAGCTAGCAAATTCCAAGGAACAGATATTGGTTTCTAGGTTAGTCCATCATTAACATTACTTTTTAGGTCTTTCAGTGTAAATGAGTCCTCTAGCTGCCAGGTAAAGCTGACAAGGCCAAGAGAGTCCCACCCATCCTTAGGGCAGGGGTCAGCTGCCTGCTAGTTCCTAACACAGACCATCCACAGGCTACAGGATCAAGCTCCTTCCCTGATTATCGGTTACTGATAGCTGTTCAGAGTCAAAATAAATCCAGGCTCCTACATTGACAGGATGTCTCTTTTTAACAGAGGGCACCCTGGGATATCTAGGAACAAGTGATATATCCGGCCTACATCAAGAATCACTGCCACTGGCATACAGGACCTTCCCACATCCTGCTAGTGGGCACACAACTCTGCTGCACTATCTGGCACAGGTAGGGGAAACACCACACTTGCCAAGCCCAAGGCATAGGAGATGAAGGCAAGCAGGAACTGCAGCTGGTTGCCCCACTGAGGCCATGCCTTCTCAATTTCCTGAGCTAGCTCTCAGTCAAGTCCTGGGGTCTGGCCACTGCTGGCCTGCCTTTTAATTCCTAATGTCATTAACACCTGCCAGAGGGAGTAAGGTGGGCCCCAACCAGCCAAGCCTCTGCAGGAAAGGCAGCCTCCTCAGCAATGGGTTTTGACTGCAGAGCACAGGGAAAGGATCACATTTCCTCAGCCTCTTTTGGATTCATCCATGGCAATACCTATATGTCAAGCACCACTGTCCAACAGGAAAACAAAGCCCTCTCACGACCGAGCTGACATTCATACGGTAGCAACATTTAAATGCTAAGGGATGGCTTGTTCTTGCCTTCATTTGACCTACTGGGGAAGTTTCGAATGGTACACACCACTTAGTTCACCTAAATAGGACATGCAGGAACAGTTTAAAGTGATAAGTACTTGAACCTGATAGAAAGAGTTTCAGGGCTCTACACAGGAGAGATGACTTTTGCACAGAGACATTGAATGTGGAGGCTCAGCAGCAGAGGACTGCCCTAGCACCTGTGAGGCCATCAGTTTGACCCTAAGATTCTCCATCTACTTGGCCTCTTCCTCACCTGTGGTATGGCACAATCAGGTTGGGAGCAACTGCTGTGAGGCCCCTGGAAGCTAGAGAGTCTTATTCCCTAGGCTAGGAGGAGACCTAAGATTTTGTTGCTTTTGCTGAACCTGACACCACCAGTGACTTTGGGTCTCTGTCTCCACTACACCACTGGTTAAGGTCTCTGACTTTAACACCTCTGACTGTTTCATCTGCAATAGAAAACAAAAATAAATCCCTGCTACCCCCACCCCTATCCCAACAAGCTTAAACTACCTATCCAAGAAATTTTCACCTTCAAACAGTAAAGAAAGCAGGCACAATACAGCAGAAGGCACTCTGGCTACTTAAGATTCAGATTATAGATTCCCCCACCGTCAAACCCACCCCCTGTCAGCTTCCCCCAAGGCATAATTCCAGTCTAATGCTGATGGATATTTGTGTTGTTCCAGTTTGTGGTTAATATAAACAGAAATAGTGTGCATATTCTAGCATGTTAATCTCTTATTCTCTCTCTCTCTCTCTCTCTCTCTCTCTCTCTCTCTCTCTCTCTCCTCTGTCTGTGTGTGTTTTAAAAAAGCATTTATTGGGAGCAGGTGCCACAGAATGAGTGGAAGTCAGAGACAATTTGTGGGAGTCAGGCAAGTGACCTTACCATTTCATTGGCCCTGCCGTTAAGTTTTTACATTTTTGTGTAGACTTATGACTGTGCACTGATGGTTCCATTTGCCTGTTGATTTCCCTGACAACTGACAAGTCTGCAACCTCTCCATTTGCTCACTGGGCCATCAAAAAGCCCACGGTTTCTGAAATGTCTGCCTGAGCCCTTGATAGGTTTTTTGCTGGGCTGTCTTTTTCTACTGGTTTGCACTTGTTTCCCTACTTTGGCTACAGGCCCTATGTCTGCTTTATATACCAACAGTTTCATTTCTTACTGTGTTGCCTTTCTGGCCAATTTTAAGTGTCTTCTATTGGAGAGAATTCTTAACTTCCAGAATGTTCAATTTGTGCTGGAGATGTATGTAGCTCAGTGTTTAGAGAATGCTTGCCTAACATGCATGAGACCCTGGGCTCTATTCCTGGCTCTCCAGAAACTGGGTATGTATGGTGGTGTATCCCTATACTCCCAGGACTTGGGAGGTAGAGGCAGGAAGAACGGAGATTCTAGGTCATCCACAGCTACATAGCTACATAGCAAGTTCAAGGCTAGCCTGTTTTTGGAGACCCTATCTCAAAAAGTAACCAAGTAAGCAGAAAGATTAAAGTTTGGCTTACATCCTCCACAGGGTGAGCTCACTACCACCTGTAACTCCAGGTGTTGTAGGGGATCTGATGGCTTTTTCTTTTTTTTGGAGGGCACCTATATGTGCTTGTACATACACACAGTCATATACACACAAAACAAAAATAAAAATTAAAAACAAACTAATCTATCAATATTTTTAAAAGTTTGCCTTCATGACCTTTTTTTCCCTCATGTCTTACTTTACAGTCTTTTCCCTACCAGGATAGAAGTGGATGTCTTTAATTCTAGCACTTGAGAGACAGGAGAATCTGTGATTTCGAGATCACCCTGGTTGAACATAGTGATTACACACATATCCTGTCTCAAAAAACAAAAAAAAAAAAAAAAACAAAAAAAAGAAAAAAAAAACCAAAAAACAACAAAAATCCCAACTTCTTGCTTCTCAAGTCCAAGGGCATGAAGCTATTACTGAGGAGTCAACCCCTTAGCAAAGCTAAACTCAGCAGTGAATGAGTTACTATCTAGAAACTGCCCTTCACTGAACCTGGATCTCAAGGATTCTGCTAGGCTGGCTGGTTAATACACTGCAGGGATCCTCCTGTCTCCCATATTGTCCCTCTCCTCAGTATTGGGAGAAATAGTCATGTGCCACTGTCCCTGACCTTTTACCCAATGAGCTATCTCCAGCCCCATCTGACCACATAGAGGGTCTACCTAAGGGCATGGTGGTGAATAGTTTGGATCAAACAGCTGTTGCTGCCTCCAGCTATGTACTTATGTTTTGGGTATCACAAATTAGTTCTCCTATAGGGTTCATAGCCACATAGTGACATTTAAGAACTGGATACCTCAGAAAGATACCCAACACACTTACCATGGAATTTGTTGGTACAATGGTGGCAGTGCCCTTCTTTTAGTCCTTACACCAGGGACCAGGCCAGCATCTGGTCTTAGCTGCCTTGGGAAGCCATCCCAATATTTGAGGCTCAGTAAGTGAAATCCTCTGCTTTTGTGTCTCTGTGGTGTGTGTTTGTGTGTGTGTGTGTGTGTGTGTGTGTGTGTGTGTGTGTGTGTAGTATAAAGAATCACCCAGTCCAAGTAAATGCAAACAAAGTAGTCAGATCATCACACCAGCCTAAACATGAACTTGGGTCACAACTATCTGTAATTCTTTTTTAACAGGAGACCTGATACCCTCTCCTGGGTTCTGAAGGCTCCTGTCACTCAGGAACAAATGCATGCACATTTATTAAATAAAAATTATGGAAAGTAAAACTGAAACATTGATACTACTATGTATATGAAGCTATAGTTTTTATTATGTATTTTTAGATAAATATTAAGAATTTTTTTATTTTTTTTTTATTTAATTTTATATAACAAAGTCCAATTAAATGAAAACAAACATTTATACACAATATTTGGGAATTTGGGCGTCGTTCTTTCCAAACTACTTCCTGCTGGTAAGGGGCGCTATCTTGGGGGAATCGAAGAAGATTCAGATATCCTAGCTGTAGTCTGTAGGGCTGTTTTGTCCAGCTGTTTGGAATGCAGGATCAGCTTTTACTCTGTTTCAGGCGGTCTGGTGTGATCAAACCACATTAGTCTGTAAGGAATCCACATCTTTTCATTTTCTGTGGAAACAAAAATAGAAATCCTTTGCCCCAGTAACTTGTTCTTCAACTTAAATTTTGGAGTCAAAGCGTTTTTTTTTTTTTTTTTTAATTTATTATTTTACATGTCGATCCCAGTTCCCCGTTCCCTCCCTCCTTCCCTCCCCTCCAGCCCTCCCTCCCTCCTTCCCTCTCTTTTGCCCTCTCTGCCCTCTCCCATGCACTCTAAACACGCTCCCCTCCCAAACTCCCAACACAATACCATATGTAGAGGAAGGCCATCCAGTTGGGGTCATGTAGATCTGACAGGTCCTGTGAAGTAGGGACTAGGGCTTCTCTCCTATCTCTAGAATAAGGCAGTTATCCCCCCATGGGGGATATGTTTGCAAAGTCCTTTTGTGCACCAGGGATACATCCTGGCTCCACTGTCTGAGGTCTCTTAGACTGCTCAGACCTTCTGGCTGAGACCCATATTCATGGGGGTCCGGAGTCAGTCCCCTGTTGGCTTCCCAGCTATCAGTCTAGTGGCTCTTAGCTCCTCCTTGTTCAGGTAAGCTGTCTCTATGTACTTCTACCGCATGGTCTTGTTCTCTCCATCTGCTTCTGGGTTGTAGTTCGGCTCAGTGTTTATGTATGGGTGTTTGCTCCTGTTTTCAACAGGCATTAGTTGAGGACTCCATGGAGAAGTTAGTTGTTGATCTCACTCTCCCGGGAAGGACATTTATGATAGCCTTTCCAAGGAAGCTCAAATTGTTAGTTGGGAGCAGTCTTGTAGTTCCCTCGACCTTTCTTTGTGTGCAACTTTATCATCAAACCAATATTGGCTCCCTCTTTTATGTTCTCTCTCTCTGTCTCTGACTCTCTCTCTCTCTCTTTCCTATTTTCCATTACTAACCAGGCTCAATCCTCCTGGTCGCACATGCCTTCCTCTCCTCCCTCTCATTTTCTCCTACTTCTCTCTCCATTAGCTGTCTTCCCCCACTTTACCTGAGGTATGGGGGACTTGTCCCTTCCCAGTTCTGTGAGGGACTTTATATGAATCTCTTAGAATACAACTTGTATCCTAGTTCCTCTGGTGATGTGAATTATAGGCTGGTGATCATTTGATCTAGTTCTAAAATCCTAGCACCCACATGGTGGGTCACAACTATCTGTAATTCTCTTAACTGGAGACCTGATACCCTCTCCTAGATTCTGAAGGCTCCTGTCACATTTATTAAATAAAAATTTTGGAAAGTAAAACTGAAACTTTGATACTACTATGTATATGAAGCTATAGTGTTTATTATGTATTTTTAGATAAATATTAAGAATTTAAAAATGGCTCTTCTCCTGTATTTCCTGGGTCATATGTCTCACACTAGGTACTCTGACCTTTTCAGAAGCTGCCCACATCCTTACCATCTCAAGGATTTTCATATTACATCAACGGTAGCCTCACTAACGTACCTAGTGTACATAGCATCTTCATTTGGAATTTCAATTGCGAAGTGTTCCTCAACACCACAATCTTGCAGCTAAGCCTATTTTTTGTCAAGAAAGACCCTGGAATTGACTGTTTATCATGACAATCATTTAGCCACTTGTAGCTGGTGGCTTCTGTGTGTGGATTGGAAAGACACAGAACATCCTTTGTACAATTTCCACAAGTCAGTCCTGGCCTGGAAGTTCAGTGATAACGCCTGCCATGCAGCATTCCTCTCTATGCATAGACTGCAGGCAGCTGTGTGGGATGGAGCCCTATGTTGCATGCTGCACTGCTTATTCAGAAAAGGATGGGACTTGCTCCTTGCCTCTGCTCCCTCTTTGGGTGCTGACCAAGGGCATGTCAAGGTTGTCTAGTGCTACAGCTTCTCATCCTGTGCCAGGAATGTCACATGTATCAAAGGTGACTCCATCCCTTGAGGCAACAAGCACTACAGGATGGGAAACTAATGTGCCTTCTTCATACCTGGGCTCCTGTTTCACCTTTCTGTCTCTGGGCTCCAGGTTCTGCTGTCTCACCAAACCCTGATTCTGGCCCTATGTGTTTTTCCAAACTTTCCCTCTCGGTCTAGAACTCACAGGTAGTCCATCAGTTTACACACCTTGCTCCTACCCACATTTCCCCCATTGCTTCTGCAGTCCAAACCCCAAGAGCTCTGGATCCGTGGGCAAGCCCAGGTGCATGATGTCAGCAGGGCCCTGCTCCTTTATTAATCATCTCTGGTAGAGGTTATGACCATGGCGCTGGGTCACATCATTTATGGGTGCCTCAAATGATTCTTCCCACATCTCTTATCCCACTGATTGCTCAGCAAAGGTCCCAAGTAATTACATAGATGGCTAAGGGTAAACTCTCTCCCATCTGAAGTTTACTTTCCTTTCCTGTTATCTTCGGCATGGGCTCTCACTCCTTTCCTGGGCTTCAGGAACCCAACCCTAATGCTACCACCAACCATAATGCTCACCCTAACTCTAACCATACCCTAAATAGAACTCTCATTGTCAGAAATACATGACCCTAACTGGATGTCATAGCCCCATATGGGGAGAGGGGGTGAATGGGAGGGGTAGTGGTCAGGGGTGCAAGAGAAGCGGGACAGAATGTAAGAGCGAGAAAGGGTGGGGAGTGAGGGATAGGAATCAACAAGTAAAATAAAAATAATAATTGAAAAAATTCAGTATGCAGGGGTTCAGAACGTGCCCATGAGGAATAGTGGATCTAACAGAGATCTTGAGGTCTTTAGCTGAGGGAACTCTAGCAGAGGCCCCAGTGATGGCTTTCAAGTATCCAGTAGGACGTTTTATTTCATTAAAAATTATTAATCATATGTAGTATCCTACTTGAATATCTCATGGTAGAAAGACAAGGGCAACAATCTCATTGTAGATGGTTGTGAACTATCATCTGGTTGGTGGGAAGTAACTCATATCCTCTTTAAGTACAACCAGCATGCTTGAACATTTAGCCATCTATCCATTCCATTGTTGTGTTTGAAGAAAAGGCCTCATTATGTAATTTTGACTGGCCTGGAATTCATTGAGATTCATGCTTTTGGCTCCTGAGTGCTGTTGGACAGGATGTGTAGAAAGGGGAACACTCCTCCACTGCTTTTGGGAGTTCAAACTTGTACAGCCATTTTCAAGATAGGTATGGCAGTTCCTCAGCAAGATGGGAATTGGTTTACCACAGGACCTGTCAATCCCCCCCCCATGTGCATATACCCATATTAACCACATTCATGCAACAAAAAATGTGTTTAATTATATCTATAGGAGCATTATTTGTAATAGCAAGAACCTAGAAAGCTACCCAGATGCCTCTCAGCTGAAGAATGGATAAAGAATTGTGGCACAACTACACAATCGACTACTAATCTACAGAAAAAATGTAATCTTGAAATGCACTGGCAAGTGGATGGTACTTGAAGAAGCACTCATGAATGAGGTAACCCAGGCACAAAAAGTAGAACATGGTAGAGAGGAGAGAGACATAAAGAGCAATTCATTATTGGTTTTGAAGAGAAAATTGAACCTAAAGTTATATCTAGAGACCTACAAGACTGACTCCAACTAACAATCTAAGCTACAGTGGAAAGGTTTCCATTATTGACCTTCCCTGAAAATGAGATCAACAACTAACTTATGTGCTACATGGAGCCCTCATCGATTCTGCAGAAAACAGAAGCAAACACCCATAAGTAAACACTGCGTCTAACTAGAATCCAGATGCAGAGAGAGGGGACAAGATCCAGTTGCAGAAACACATTGAGACAGCTGACCTGATGAAGGAGGAGGTAATAGGACCCCAGACTGATAGGTGTGAATCCAGCATGGAACTGCTCAGAATAGAGCCCAGGGTCTCATGCATGTTAGGCAAGCACTCTCTAAACACTGAGCTACATACATCTCCAGCACAAATTGAACTTTCTGGAAGTTAACAATTCTCTCCAATAGAAGACACTTAAAATTGGCCAGAAAGGCAATACAGTAAGAAATGAAACTGTTGGTATATAAAGCAGACATAGGGCCTGTGGCAAAGTAGGAAACAAGTGCAAACCAGTAGAAAAAGACAGCCCAGTAAAAACCGATCAAGGGCTCAGGGAGGCATTTCAGAAACCGCGGGCTCTTTTGATGGCCCAGTGAGCAAGTGGAAAGGTTGCAGACTTGTCAGTTGTCAGGAAAACAACAGGCAAATGGACCCATCAGTGCACAGTCCTAAGTCTACACAAAAATGTAAAAACTTAATGGCAGGGCCAGTGAAATGGAATGAGTCACTTACCTGGCTCCCACAAATTGTCTCTGACTGCCACTCCTGCTAGGGACCTTCTCCCAATAAATGCTTGTTTAAAACACATACACAGACAGGCGGGGAGGGGGGAGTGAAATAAGAGAAGAAGGGAACATGCTAGAAGGTGCACAGAGTTCTGTTCATAGTAGCCACAAACTGGAACAACACAAATATCCATTAGCATTAGAGTGGAATTAGGCATGGGTGAGGGAAGGGGCCAAGGAGTGGAGAAGCTTAGGGTCAAACTGAGGCCTCACAGGTGCTAGGGCAGTGCTCTGCTGTTAAGCCTCAAACTCAACCTCTCTGTGCAAAGTCATTTGTCCTCTGTAGAGCCAGAGTTCCTGTCTATAAGGTTCAAGGACTTATCCCTTTAAATTGTTCCCGTCTCCTATTTAGGTGAACTAGGTGGTGTGTACCAATCGAAAGTGCCTCAGTAGATCAAAAGAAGGCAAGAACAAGGCATCCCTTAGCACTTAAATGTTCCTGCCATCTGAATGTCAGCTCTAGCGTGAGAGAGCTGTGTTTTCCTGTTGCACAGTGGTGCTGACATACAAGTATTGCCATGGATGAATCCAAAGAGGCTGATTAAATGTGATCCTTTCCCTGTGCTCTGAAGTCCCACCCACTGCCAAGAGGGCTCCTACCTGCAGAGTCTCAGCAGGGTGGGTCTACCCTTACCCCCTCTGGCAGGTGTTAATGAGATTAGCAATTAAAAGGCAGGCCAGCAGAGGGCAGACACCAGGACCTGACTGAGAGCCAGCTCAGGAAATGGAGAAGGCATGGCCTCAGTGAGGCAACCAGCTGCAGTTCCTGTTTGCCTGCATCCCTATGCCATGGGCTTGGAAAGTGTGGTGTTTCCCGTACCTGTGCCAGATAGTACATTGGAGTTGAGTGCCCACTAGCAGGATACAGGAGCTGCCTGGACGCCGGGGGCAGTGATCCTTGATGTAGGTCGGGTATATCACTTGTTCCTAGATATCCTAGGATGCCCTTACCTTCTGTTAAAGAGACATCCTGTCAAATGTAGGAGCCTGGAATTGTTTTGCCTCTGAGCAGCCATCAGTAACCGATAAACAGGGAAGGAGCTTGATCCTGTAGGCAGTGGATGGTCTGGCTGTCAAAAGCTATGATGGACATGGCTGTACTGGTCAAAGACTCTGACATGCTAACTTTAGGACAGAAAGAAATTACAATAGCCCCCCATGCACTGGTGACCAGGGAGAGCATTGTCAGGCAGCCCACAGAACAATGGGTGTCCAATGCCCACATGAATCACTGATGCACTACCTGCCATTCTTCTGCCTGAGAAGACTGATAAATAAGTAATTTGGGACTGTCATCACCTGCTGATTAAAGAGGCAGGAGATTGCAAAGACCTTACAGTCTTCCCTCTGGCCGTGGAAACACTAACTTAGTTCACTGATGGGAACAGTTACCTTGTGAAAGGTAAAGAAGGACTGGGACAAGAATGTGAATGAAACCTGCATGGTTTGAGCCAGCAGCCTGCCAGGAGGAACCTCAGCATGAGAAGCTGAGCTCTTGGCCTTAACACAGGCCTTGTAGCTGGCAAAAGAAAAGAAAAAAATTTGTAAACCTGTACACGGGCAGCAGTTATGCTTTTATAACTGTCCATGTGCACGGGGCTGTCTGTAAACAAAGGGGACTGGCTAAGATTTACTGTGAGCAAGTCAGAGAGCCAGAGATGAGCTGACACCTGCATTCCTCCACATTTTCTCCCCACTGTCCTCCTTGAGTCGCTGCTGTAATTCTCATTAGGGACAGTGACCTGGAGCATAAGCTAAGTAAGCCCCTTTCTGGCCTGCATTGTGTGTGGTCAGTGTTTTAGCACAGCAACACATGCTCACCAGAATGGTAAGATATGATTTTCTTCTTTTCACCTGTGGTGAAGTAAATGTATGTTTTATTGTTTATTTTCATCTCATTTGTTCTTTTTCCAAGATAGGCTCTTAGCAATACAGTCCTTTGTGGCCTGAACTTGTGACTCCTGTCTCAAGCTACTGAGTACTGAGCAAGGCATGTACCATTCTACTGGTTTGTAATTTTCACTAATTAAATATGACATGGTTACATTTAAGTTTCTTTATGTATACTTATTTGTTTTGAGGCAGGGTCTTGCTTTGTAGCCATGTCCAGCTTGGAGGTAGTAGCAGTCATCTGTCCATACTTCCAGTGCTGCAATTATAAACTTGCACTACACATAGTTACCTAAATGCATGGGGCTTTTTTGTAAAAGTAAAAAATGATATATGTTTAGGCTTAAATTTTGTGGTGTTCAAAACAAGCTGGTGGGTATCTAAGACAGAGAGGAATGTGTTGTCTGTGTAGCAATGCAAATGGAAAGCATTCTAGTTGAAGGAGGGATATATATGACAAATGTGCAAGGCAGTTACCCTATTCACCCTGCTTACAATTTTTTTTTGTTTTACAGAGCATAATAATATTTTAACTTTAGAGAAATGGGAGGCATTGGTGTTTGTTTGAAAGGGGGTTAGGAAACACGGAATAAATTGATTAATTTGAAAACTACTTCCCTCAAAGCCATGAAATCCTCAAGTCAATCCTCACAATTCTTGAAAATTAATCAGATTGCTGTGTTGTAGGTTATGCCTTTAACACCAGTACTTTGGAGGTAGAGGCAGAGGCAGAAAAGTTCTCCAAAGTCAGCCTGTTGTACAGAGTAAGTTTCAAGACAGCCAGGGCATCCTATAGGAACCTTGTCTCGAGTGAAAAAACATAATGGTTGCATATACTTCTAACTTCAACATTGATAGGTGGAATGAGAAACTTCACCTCAAAATACATAAAAATAAGACAGCTGAAGATAGGTTGAGCAGTTGCAAGCATTTTCTGCTCTTTTGCATAAGAGCAGGTTTCAGTTTCCAGCCCATGTGGTGGACTACAACTGTCCTGAACTGCTATTCCAGGGAAACCAGCCCTGACTTGTGACTTCAGTGGTCACCAGGTTCAAAAGCAACACACTTAAATACATGAAGGAAAGAATCTCATAGTCTTGTAAGTTAGGCTTTATATCAAAAACCCAGGTAGACAGTATCACCCCAAACTTGATTTCTGTCCTCCATTCCTTCTTCATATATATGTCTGAACTACCATCCACCACCAGAGAATAAATGCGTACATAAGAGCCGAGTATATGTAGTGATACAAATAGTTGTTACCAGACAAACTTAAAACTTTTGGCTCCTTTAATGATCAAACCTGTGTACCACTCAGCCATCCAGGATGATTCTGAAAATATGGGACACCAGGAGAGCTGGTGATAATGTTGAGGTATCTCATGTTCCAATTACTATTAAAGTAGAAGCATACCACCCATGTCTGTAGATGGAATAACACTAGCAGTCAGACTGCCTTTCAAAGGTAAGGATAATTGATCCTTCAAGAAGACCATGACATTAGAGCATTTCCTTAAGTTAATATAAATGATGTAGATGTGCTAAATAAAAAAATACTTTTTTTTTCTTAAACACTCAATTTCACTCATGTGAATTTAGGCACATGAGAACCTTTGGAGTATAATAATCACATCTGTTTTCCCAGAATATAAGTCAATTTTTAAACACTGATTAGTGAAACTTTATTTTACAATATATATATAATACTCACTCTACTTCATTCTTTATATACTAGGAATGGGGCAGGATCTACTGTATTCATAGTAATGGGCAAAGAGGTGATCATGGGAATATTAGAGTAAGTACTGTGTAAATTGAGTTCTGTATTGAAAGTGAAAAACTGGCTGTGTTTATACTTGCAATACAGTTTTGCTGAGTACATATTGCTTTTGTCCCATTTGTGGGGATGGAATTTCATTAAGATTGTTGTTAACTTGGGGCAGGGCAATAATTCAGGGGGTGTTTTACTACAGTATAAATTGGAGCAGTCTCTATTTACTACCAAAAGATATTACACGCAGGGCTATAATTCAGGGATATTTTACTGAGTAGGAATTGTAAAGGAAGGTGAGCATGGTGACAGATACCTGTAAGCTTAACCTGAAAAGGAGGTTGGAGTATCAGGACCCTGAAGTATTTTTTGCCACATAGCAGAAGTCAAGCACAAAACAAAATCATAATTGTTCTTTCTTGCTAGAAGTATTAGGTGATCCTTTTTACAATATTTTCTGTTTGGCATAACATACACTTTTGGCAGTTTATCTCTGTGTAATAGCCCTGCCCATCTTAGCCCATAGTTTGTATTCAAGGGTGGTCTCCAACTCACAGGTAACCACTGCCCTTCTGTCTCCCATGTGCTACATTTAAAAAATTGTGCCACCACCCGAGGCTTAAACTGCCTTGTATGTCAATTTAACCATTTGGCATTCCTATTATTTTGTAGTTCCATTACCATCCTTGCACCTTACTATAATCATATCTGGTTTCATAAAAAAAGAGAGAAAAGTCTCCATTAACTAGAAAAGAATTGGACACTCAAGTAGAATATCTCAAAAAATGTAAAAAGAGATTCATAGACGTAAACTACTCTTATAACAATATGAGGAACTCTGTAAACTTCTTCATAGGCCTATGTATGATGTGCATATCACCTCTGACCCAACTGTAGAGAAGCTGAACCTGTTCCAACAACATGTGGCAACTTTGAGGCAAACAAGGTATGCTGCTGCATTCATTCCCCCATAAAATTTGATTGGAATTTATGTATCTCATAATAATTTTGATTGTTTTAAAAGATTAGGAATGAACAGTTTGTCAATATTAATAAACATATCATATTGTGTATGAAAAAATTGGAACTAACTTCAGATTCAATTTTGAAAAGATGGAGTGTCAATTTCAAAGTGTATTTTCTGTGCCATTGCAGAGTGTTGTGGCACTACATATGTTGCTTTTGCAGGTAATATGTGTTCAGATTATGCAGTGTCAACTCACTTGTATTTATCAATTTGAAAAACCTGACAGCTTTTGCCTTAATTCTAAATAAGGAGCCAGTTTGTATTAAGGGATGCTGAGGTAGGCATCACTTCCAGTTTTTGACCCAGCCTTGTACACAGGTGAGTTTGTGGACAGGCAGGGATACACAGGAAACCCTTTTCTCGAGTAAACAAACAGAAAGGGACAAAATATGTGAGGACACCCAACCATAATACAATATGGAATAAATCTGTTTGTTTACTGTGTGTATGTGTGTGTGTGGTGCAGGGTGGGTGTGGGTGTGTTTGTTTATGTTATGGGGAGAGAGAGACAGAAGCACAGATAGACAGAGGCAGAGCAATAGAGTGATCACGTGTCAAAGTCAATTCAATTCCAATTGTCCATCTTATTTATCAGGTTCACATTTATGAAGGTAAACTTTTCTGCCACTGAGACTTACAGATCTCTCTCACCTTTCCAGTGCTATTATGTAGTTGGACTTTCTTGTCGATTTTCTTGGAACAATCCATCCCCAAATAATGACACAGACATTTCTAAATTATGAATGATTGGCCTTTAACTTAACCTTGTTCCCAACAATTTCCTATACCTTAACAAATGTCTATTAGCCTATTGTCTATTATTCTGTATTCGCAGCTCCTTCCTTGTCTTCCTGGCATGGGTCCAGGCCTAGATTCATTCCCCTGAGTTTTTCTCTCAGCCCAGCAATCCTGCCTAATCATTACTTTTGAGCAATTGGCCGTTTAACTTTTTATTAAACCAATTAAGGGCTTAGGCAGGCAAGGTAAAAATCACCCTATTTTTACATAATGATCAAATGTCCCACAAGTTTAACTTTTAATCATCCCCTTCTACATTTAGCATTTTGCTTAATCTCAGGTCCTTCGTGTTTGTACTTTATTGACTGAGATACCTACTCAGGCCCTATTTTGCTTTGTTGGTAATAGAGCTGAACTTAAATCTCTTAGTGTCAGGAATTCTAGACACTAGCCAATAACCCTAATTATAGCCCATAATTTACTATTTTTTAATTAAGAAACAAAATCTACCTCAATTTTGTGTGAATAAGAAATGTAGTAAAAATTAATTATTGTCTCAGAATGCATAGCACTAGCCATTTTAACTAAACTAATGCTTATTTATGTTAACAATATAAATTTTATTCCTGAGATGATCATGGTGTTTCATGCCTTTGAACCCAGGACTCAGGAGCCAAAAGCATGGATCTCAATGAATTCCAGGCCAGTCACAGATACATAATGAGGCCCTTTCTAAAAAACACAACAATGGAAGAGACAGAAGACTAAGTTGAAGCACACTGACTGTACTTACAGAGGATATGAGTTAACTCCCACCAGCAAATAGTAGCTCCCGACCATCTACAATCATATCTGTTGCCCTCTGCTTATCTACAAGCAGACATTCAAGTAGGGTACTACATATGACAAAATAACTTTTAAAAAATGAAATAAAATGTCCTACTGATTAATTGAAACCCATCACTGTGCCTCTACAAGAGTTCCCTCAGCTAAAGACCGCCAAATACTTGTTAGGTCCCCATATCCTCTTGGGAACATCTTGAGTCCATGCATGCCGGATATTTTTTAAAATTAGTTCATGATTTTTTACATGTAGATCCTTGTTCCCTATATCTCCCTCAATTCCTTCCCTTCCTCTTGTCATCTGTTGCCCTCACATTCACCCTGACCACCCCTGCCATCCTGTTCACCCACAATCTACACATAGGGCTAGGCCATCAAGTGGGTCATGTATTTCTGACAGCGCATTTGAAGTGTTGATTAGAATGTCTCTTCTATGTCTAGGTTTAGGGGGCATCCCTGGATGAGGGAATGTGTCCTCAAAGGTCCATTTTGCGCACCAGGGATACATCCAGGTCCCACTGTCTGGACTCCATTGGACAGCTCACACCTTCTAGCTGATACCCATCTCAGGGGTCTGAGTCAGTTCCATGCTTGATTCACAGCTATCAGTCTGGGGTCCTATTAGCTCCTCCTTCATCAGGTCAGCTGTCTAATGTGTTTCAACGCAACTCGATATGTCCTCTCTCTCTCTGCATCTGGATTCTAGTTACACGCAGTGTTTACTTCACAGTGTTTGCTTCTGTTTTCTACAGAGAGTAGATGAGGGCTCCATGTAGTGCTCGAGTTAGTTGCTGATGTAATTTTCAGGGAAGGTCAATAATGGGCTCTTTCCACTGTTGCTCAGTTTGTTCGTTGGAGTCAGTCTTGTAGGTCTCTAGATATAGCTTTAGGTTCAATTTTCTCTTCAAACCAATAATGACTTGCTCTTTTATGTTCTCTCCCTCTCTACCATGTTCTACTTTTGTGCCTGGGTTACCTCATTCAGTTAGCTTCTTCAATTACTATCCACTTGCCTGTGCATTTCCAGATTCCCATTTTTTTCTGTAGATTAGTAGTCCATTGTGTAGATGTGCCACAAGTTCTTTATCCATTCTTCAGTTGAGAGGCATCTGGGTAGATTCTGGGTTCTTGCTAATACAAATAATGCTGCTATAGGTATAAATAAACACATTTTTGGTTGCATGAATGTCGATAATTTGGGTATATAACTGTGAGGGGGATTGCCAGGTCCTGGTGGTAAACCAATTCCCATCTTTCTGAGGAACTACCATAGCTATCTTGAAAATGGCTGTACAAAGTTGAGACTCCCAAAATCAGTGGAGGGTGTTACCCTTTCTACACATCCTGTCCAGCAGTAGTCAGGGCCAAAGCATGAATCTCAATGAATTCCAGGCCAGTCAAAATTACATAGTAAGGCCTTTTCTTCAAACACAGCAATGGAATGGTTAGATGGCTAAAAGTTCAAGCACACTGATTGAACTTTTAGAGGAATGAGTTACTTCCCAACAATCAGATGGTAGTTCACAACCATCTACAACAAGTTGTTGCCCTTGTCTTTTCTACCAGGAGATATTCAAGTAGGATACTACACATGATAAATAATTTTTAAAATGAAATAAAACGTCTACTGGATACTTGAAACCCATCACTGGGCCTCTGCTGAGTTCCCTCAGTAAAGAACTCAAGATCTCTTTTAGATCCACTATTCCTCATGGGCACGTTCTGAGCCCCTGCATATAGAATTTTTTCAATGATTATTGTTTATTTTACTTGTCGATTCCTATCACTCACTCCACCATTTCTACTCTTCCCATTCTGTCCCCCTTCTCTTGCACCCTGACCAACTCCCCCTCCCATTCACCCCCTCCCCAGATGGGGGCTATGACATCCAGGTAGGGTCATGTATTTCTGACAATAGTGTTCTATTTAGGGTATGGTTAGAGTTAGGGTGAGCATTATGGTTGGTGGTAGCGTTAGGGTTGGGTTCCAGAAGCCCAGGAAAGGAGTGAGAGCCCATGCCGAAGATAACAGGAAAAGAAAAGTAAACTTCAGATGGGAGAGAAGTTTACCTATAGCTGTCTAGTAATTATTTGGTACCTTTGCTGAGCAATCAGTGGGATAAGAGATGTGGAAGAAACATTTGAGGCACCCATAAATAGTGACCCAGCACCACCTCTACCAGAGGTCAACACCTCTACCAGAGATGATTAAAAAAAGGAGTAGGGCCCTGCTGACATCATGCACCTGGGCTTGCCCAAAAGTATCCCAGAGCTCTTGGGGTTTGTGCTGCAGAAGCAATGGGAAATGTGGGTAGGAGCAAAGATGTATAGCCCAGTGGACAACGTGTGAGGTCTAGACAGGAAAACATTGGAAAAACACGGAGGGCCAGAATCAGGGTTTGGTGAGACAGCAGAACCTGGAGCAGAGACAGAAAGGTGAAACAGGAGCCCAGGTCTAAAGAAGGCACATGGGTTTCCCATCCTGTAGTGCTTGTTGCCTCAAGGGATGGAGTCACCTTTGATACATGTGAACTTCCTGGCAGAGGATGAGGCTGTAGCTCTGGAGAACCCTGACATGCCCTTGGTCAGCACCCAAAGAGGAAGAAGAGGCAAGGAGCAAGTCCTATCCTTTTCTGAATAAGCAGTGCAGCATGCAACATAGGGCTCCATCACACACAGCTGCCTGCAGTCCAAGCATAGAGAGGAATGCTGCATGCCAGGCGTTATCACTGAACTTCAGGCCAGGACTGACTTGGGAAATTGTACAAGGATGTTCTGTGTCTTCCCAGTCCACACACAAGAAGCCACCAGCTACAAGTGGCTAAATGATTGTCATGATAAACAGTCCAATTCCAGGCTCTTTCTTGACAAAAAATAGGCTTAGCTGCAGGGTTGTGGTGTTGAGGAACATGGCAAGTGAAATTCCACATGAAGATGCTATGTACACTAGGTACTAGTGAGGCTACCCTGGATGTAATGAAAATCCTGGAGGCAGTAAGGATGGCAGGCAGCTTCTGAAAAGGTCAGGAGTTCCTAGTGTGAGACATATAGCCAAATAGGAGAAAGCCATTTCAGATTCTTAATATTTATCTAAAAATACATAATAAAAACTATGCTGCTATAGCTTAATATACATAGTAGTATCAAAGTTTTCAGTTTTACTTTCCAAATTTTTATTTAATAAATGAGACAGGAGCCTTCAGAACCCAGAGGGAGTATCAGGTCTCCTGTTAAAAAGAGATACAGATAGTTGTGACCCAACATGTGGGTGGTAGGAATTGAACCAGGCCTGCACTTAACCACTGAGCCAGCCCTTGGTGCCAAAAGCCCTGCAGAGCTGCATTTGTTCAGAAAAAGTGAATCCTGCGTGTTCACTTTGGGACATGGCTGATATGTCTTATTCAACCTTGGAGGTAGGTTTCTCACCTGAATCAAAATGCTGTGGATTTTTAGATTTCAGAAGGTAAAACTCTGTTTCTAGAACCCAGGTATGCAAGGCTCAAATTCACCTCAGGGCTTAATTTAAAAAAAATTCCTCAAAGCTTTCCAAAACATTTAAGGGTTTGGACTTTATCTTGAGGGCTAGAAGCTCAAAGAGCATAGTTAGGTAGCAATGGAAATCACCAAGTTGAGCAAATGATTGAAAGCTGCATGGCCTTCATTATTAATAAGGTAAGAATATAGAATACCGGGATACCCTTGTGGCCTTACACCCATGCAGTCATGGCCCCCTCTTCTCCTCTTAAGGGAAAGTGCATAAAATGAACTTCAGTGTTGCGATTGTCATAGATGCTATGAAAGTAAAGTTGAAGAGGGTTCTCCCACAAGCCAGAATAGGCTGCTCTGAGCACTATAGCTTGTCTGAAACCTCAAAACCACCCAACAGAGAAACAAAACCCTCAAAGGCTAGATTTGCACTACTGCCCAATCCTCTACAGAGCTCTAAGGTAACCAGTTAGGGCATATGGAGGGCTTTGAGAATTTGTTTTATTAAATACAACCATGTTGGGACTAAGTTATTGTATAAATTATCTAAAGCAGAAGTAAATGGTGTTAAAATCATTTCGAGTTATTCGCCTTCTCTTTAGTATCAGCTAGGTCGTGTGGCCACATGTCACTGTACATGCATGGTGAGAATGCAACATGTGGTTTGCCACTAAATATCTTCTCCCCAACCGTACCCGATGATAAGGTGGAAGCTCAAAATAGCCTAAATTTGAGGTATTAGCACAGAAATTAACAAGCAGATGAGAGATTCTTCTGCAAAAGTTAATGCTCACATCTGTCAGTCTAACATTAATGTTCACTCACTGCATCACTCATTCATTGCAGAGGTCTCCCTACGACCACACTCTTTGTAAATGTAATAGTCCTCACTCAATGAATCAGCTCACATAAAAGTTACCAAGTTCATATTTAGGGTGGTGTGATGATCTGTCTACTTTATGTACATTTATTTGGACTAGGTGATTCTTTATACACTCACACACACACACACACACACACACACACACACTACAGAGACACAAAGGCAGAGAATTTCACTTACAGGCCTCAAATACTGGGATAGCTTCCCAAGGCAGCTAA